>NW_006921722.1:8242645-8244029 GCF_000298275.1 Orycteropus afer afer
CCCGGGGGGGGCAACAATCTGGGCTCTGGAAGCCCCCAGGTGATTCTGATGCCACCAGGGGTCGAGAGCTGTAGGCCGGACCCTCCCCCAACCATGCCACCCCTCTTAGCTGTCACCCAGCACCTCTAGAATCCACCCCCATTGCCCACTCAGCACTGCCAGGACCTTGCAGCCCAGGTCATCACTTCTCCACACACCTCCCCATCTGTGGGGTTAAAAACTGGTGTGAGGACCTCCTAGAGCTGCCCTAGCTCCGGGCCGCCTTCGACTGCCCCCTCGTCTCTTCCCACACATGCACAGACATACATTCTCAGGCTGTCCTCCTCTGCAAGCTGTCCCCCACAGCTCCTCAGTGTGTCACCTGATCCTGCTCCAATGCCCCCAACTTGTGCCCAAAATGTTCTCTCTGCCCAGAACGCCCCATACTGTGTGCCTACAGGGCCTCCCACCATCCCTACCCTCTGCATCCCCCAGCCCTGCCCTGAGGGGCTATAGTTCCTACACCCCATCCCTAGAATACCCTGGTGCCCCATCAGGCCCAGGCTGCTTCAGCCCCACCTGTACCCAGCTAACTCATCCCCTCCTTTGGAGCCATGGCACCACCTCTTCCGAGAAGCCTTCCCTGATCTCCCAGGTGTGGCTGTCTGTCTCTGCGTCCCCGCATCCTTTGTCAGCACTCAGCACACAAGCTGCTGACACTGCCCTCCTCATCTGCATCCCACACACCTGGGACCTCCCACCTGCCCCACCCCTACACACTGTGGGCCCTCAGGGGTGGGCTCAGTGTGGGGGTCCCACCCTGACACCACACACTGTAGGCTTCAGAAGTGGGCTCAGTGTGGGGGTCCCAGCCTGGCACTGCACACTGTGGGCCCCTCACAGGCAGGCTTGGTGTGGGGGTTCTACCCCAGCACTGCACGTGGTAGGCCTTCAGAGACAGGCTCAGTGTCAGCGTGGGGGTCCTACCCCAGCATCACACACTGTGGGCCCCCTGGGGTGGGCTCAGTATGGGGCTCCTATCCCGGCACTGCAAGTGCTTGGTGAATGGTTCCTAAATGAGCCAATGAGCCAGCAGCTTAGGGGCCCCCTCCCCAGCTGCACCCCTGTGAAGTGTTACCCAGAGCCCCTGTCACTGCCCTTCCCTCCCGTTTTCCGTTCCACGTCCCTCTCCACATAGCAGGGCCCTGGCACACACAGGAGCCGCAGGACGAAGCGGTGACCCTACTTGGCTCCAGAACAATGCAGACACTGTCCCCACCGTCCTAGATTTCAGCACCCAAGAGACCTGCATGTTCACAGTGGCATCACAGGGAGAGGACAGTGGCGTCACAGGGGCAAGATGCTTGTAGGCACGTAACTGGTGAGACAGGAGCTCAGGCCCGCC
>NW_006921722.1:8265591-8266379 GCF_000298275.1 Orycteropus afer afer
GGGGCAGAAGTCCAGCGTAGGTCTCCCAGGCTGGAATCAAGGCGTTGCAGGGCTGTGTTCCTTCTAGAGGCTCTCAGGGACAATCCATTTGTGCCCTTTCCAGCTTCCAGAGGCCGCCCACCTTCCATGGCTCATGGCCCCTTCCTCCTTCTTCAAAGCCAGCAATCGTATCCCCATGACCTCCGTTCCCATGGTCACATCTCCTTCTCCCTCTTCCACCTCCTTCTTCTGCCCTCTTGATGACAATGGCCAGTCCAGATAATCAGGGTCATCTCCCATCTCAAGGTCCTTGCTTTAGTCACACCTGCACAGCTCTTCTGCCACAGAAGGTAGGACATGGACATCGTTGGGGGCTCCCAGATTTGCCTCCCAGACGTCAACCCACTTCTTGAGCATGGCCCACAGGTCTCCTGTCCTTGGCTCCACACTTATGAAGGCCCAGGAGGCATCCTCTCTTCCCCTCCCTATCTGCTCCCAGGCCTGAGATGAAGAGCACTGTCTGTGAGGACAATGACAAGCCTACCGCTAAGGAACAAGGACTAGGGCTGTGCCTCCTCCTGGGAGACGGGCCTGCTCCCTGCTCTAGGACCCATGAGATCCCAACCTTCCAGGTAGAAGCGGATGTCACTTCTTACAGGCTACATGCATTGCCAAGCTTGGGATGTGCAGCTGACAGGTTCTGTAGGCTGAACCAGGTGAAGGTCAGCAGGCACTTCCTGGTTCCTCCTCTCAGTAGAGGAGCTGATCATTGCACTAACATAACTCTGACGCAAAAACAGGTTTCACTA
>NW_006921722.1:8267973-8269350 GCF_000298275.1 Orycteropus afer afer
AAAGACTTACTGCCTTGGAAACCCAAAGGGGGTCGCTATGAGTCAGAATCAACTTGAAGGCAGTGAGTTTGGTTTTGGTTTTTGTTTTTGTTTTTTGAGGGCAATGGTAACTGAGTGGTAGAACTCTTGCCTTTAATGCAGAAGACTCAGGCTCAATTTCCAGCCAGTGCACTCATGCATAGACACAGCCTGTCAGCGGCAGCTTGCAACGTTACTATGATGTGGAACGGGTTTCCGTGGCGCTTCCAACTAAGAGAGACTAGGGAGGAAGGTCTGGCAATCTGCCTGTGACAATCAGCCAGTGAGAGACCAAGAGACCACAGGGGTCTGATCCCACAATGCACCACAGCACTGGGAGCCATTTTGTTCCATTGCACACGGGGGCTCCACGAGCTGGGGGCCAGCTGAATGGCAGTACCAACAACAACAGGCAGGACTGGTGGTTAAGGTGGGATTTGAAGAGAACAGCCCACAGCCAGCACAGCTAGAGAGTCCCACAACTTGAAAACATGGAGTTTGGAGACCTGGTGACTAATGCTGGGAGATACACCAGGAAGCAGGGACTCAGCCTCAGTGTGAATCAGTCTAATGCAAGGACTCTGGATCTGGGGGCAGAGGAGGCCGGGGAGGCCAGGAGCTTCACTGGTTCCTGGGAAGCTCACACTACTGCAGCCGCCTCTTCAGAGAACCCAGGGCAGCTGGGAAAGGGGAGGGAGGGTGGATGAGTTCCCTAGGGCTGACTCAATCCACAGAATCTCCCCGTAGTTTCCAAGCCTGTGAACTTTCAGAAGCAGATGGCCAGGTCTGTCTTCCAAGGTACCTCTGGGTGGGTATGAACCACCAACCTTTTGGTTAGTAGCTGCATAAAAGTTTGAACCATCCAGGGGCCTTCTCAAAGGGTTTCCAAGACTGTAAATCTTTATGAGAGCAGACTGACACACCTTTCTCCCATTGAATTGCTGGTGGATTTGAATCACCAACCTTACAGTTAGGAGCTGAGCGCTTTAACCACCAGGGCTCCAGGTCAAAGAGGTTCGTGGCCCCAAGAAGGTTAAGAACAACTTCAATGAACTACATTTTTCCCAAAAGCCCACATGAATTTGTCTGACTGTGTGTGTGTATGTGTGCTGGGGGGAGACGGGCAGCGTAACCTAGAGGCTAAATCATAGCCTCCCTACGAGTTTGTGATGAGACAATGGAGGTTGTAAGGAGACCAATGAGGTCTTGGAAAGCCAGGGGCGGCCAGAAGCCGAGTCCCGGAGACTGAGCAGAGTCTGCTGGAAGAAACAAATGGGAGACACACACCTTCAGCAAACAAATTTGAAATTAGTGCCTCAAGGTCCACTGGGGAAGGACTGGGAGGCCACTGTCAGACCT
>NW_006921722.1:8274380-8287619 GCF_000298275.1 Orycteropus afer afer
CCAGAATGTTCCTTAGCAGCAAGGATGGTGAGACGTCATCTGACATGCTTTGGACACGCTATCAGGAGCAACCAGTCCTGGATGAGGCCATCATGCTGAGAAAAGTCATCCAGGAGGAAGACTCTCAATGAGAAGGGCTGGCACAGTGGCTGCAGCAATGGGCTGAAGTGCAGCAACAATTGCGGAGACGACACTGGGCCGGGCAGTGTTTCGTTCTGGTGTACACAGGTTACCTAGGAGTCAGGCACAGTGGTCAAGCACTCAGCTGCTAACTGAAAGGTTGGTAGGAGAAAGCTGTGGCAGTCTGCTTCTGTAAAGATTACAGCCTTGAAAACCCAATGGGGCAGTTCAACTTTGTCCTATGAGTCATATGGGTCACTATGAGTTGGCATTGACTCGCCAGCAATGGGTTTAGTTTTGGTCATACTTCAGCGTGACTTGAGGTCAATTTAACTGATAACATCTCCAAAGACCTTATTTCCAAACAGGTCATGTTCACAGGTACAGGGGTTAGGACTTCAACATACATTTGTGGGACACAGTTAAATCCATAGCACCAGACTTAGACAATGTGATAACACAGAACAAGTTATGGCTTTTGTGGACGTGACAATCCTGAGGGAAAGTGGCTATTTTTCCACCACAAATGGACTAACGAACCCTGGTGACCTTTTTATTTGGTGGTCAGCTCTCCCTGCAAATCTTCTGTCCAGTAAATTGATTTCTTTTCTAAATGCCTTCATCTCCCAGTCTCCCTCTGACCCCTCCAACCCTCCAAGGTACAAGTAGGCATGTCTTTCTCTCTCTCTCTCTGTCCCAATGCCCATTCCCCCTCAGCACGCCCAGAGGCCTGGCCTTCCAGGTGGCCTGCCCTAACACCACCCCACTCCCTGCTTGCCCCAAACAGCTCTATTTCTTCACGTAGGTATGAAGGAAGAAGAAATCCACTTCACTCTCCAAAACGGAAGCCACCAATCAAAGGTCTACAAGCATGAGGCAGGTAATGAATGAAGGGAGCCTCTGGAGGGGGCTAGGGGTGATGAGAGAACACGAACCCCCTTGTCAAAGGGCAGGTGGACAGTTCTAGTCCGTGCAGCCAGGCCAGCCCACCAGCCCAGCCCCGTGCAGCAAATCTCCAGTTTTTCAGAAGAAATAGGACATTCCTGATTTTTCAATGTTGGCAACCAACCCAACTTTATTTTAAGCACTGTGTGGGCTGAATACACACCTCTGCAGACTGTATTTGGTCGGCCCATTTGTAACTTCTGTCCTTCCTCATTCACTGTCTCCAAAATAGATGGAACACTCCACAGTCTTCCACAATTTTTATTGCATTTCCTGTGGGTTTTTCCGCTTGAGGACTTAGCCTTCCCTCCCATTGTCGATGACCTTCTGGCCTGCTGAGATCGGGTCTCTCACTCCAGACTTTCTGGAGTCATGAAGGTTAGACGAACCCCTGAAACCACTGCCCTGAGACAATCTTTAAAACTTAAACCAAAAATATCCCCTGAAGTCTTCCTAAAACCAAACAGGAGTTTACCTGAACTAGTCAAGCCTTGAGTATATGCTAGTAAACCTCTAAAACCGAGGCACTTGGCATAATCAAATGGTTGACATATGGTCAGAATAAAAACTCTATTTTGTTACAAGCTCCTGCTTCTGCATTCATGAGACTGTAACCTTGACTTCTTCCCATTCATGTGCACAGGGCTTTGGGCCTGTGGCTGGGTGAAACCAGGAGACCCTGGCCCCCTACCAATCGTCTTGTTTAACAGGCCTGGCTCTTGCCCAAGCCACTCTTAGTAAATAAGACAATGTGACCGTAGGAGATTGAGTTTACTTGAGATGTTCCAGGAAGAAGGCAGTTGAAAATAGAATTACTGATGACATACCCACCGTGTGACCATCACACACTCTTTTATAATAAATAAGCTTATTTATTATAAAAGCTCACCTCTCTCTCCTGCAAAACTTCAGCACAATCTGGTACTCTCTACAGGGTTGCAAAGGGTTTTATTCATCAATAAATCTCTTTCTTTAAGTGCAGTAAGCATTCTTCCTCTTTGACAAGCATTCTGTTCTTTTAAGAACTATCTATACGGGATCAAAGTGACAACAGCAACTGAAAAGATGAGTTAGAAACGTTACAGGGCACTGAGTTCATGTTTCTGGGGAAGGAATGAACAACTCAGAAAAGGAGGGTGAGAATGGGTGGACCCCTCAATGAGTGTAAGCAATGCCATAGAATTGCACAGGTAGAAATGGTTCAACTGGTGGATATTTGCCTGTGCATACTCTCAACAAACCAGTAACAGAAACTCCATCTCCATCGGGTGTTTATAAACTATGGGCCCAAAGAACATGACTGGATATGTGCTGTGATTAAAACTCAAGTTAGGCGACTGCTGCAATGGATCCTTTCCAATGGGTGCTCGTGGCCCACCAAGGAGAATGGATAGCTTGCTAATAATATGAGTAAGATGCATGGCCTCCTTGTGGGGGTGGAGCTATGCAAATAAGGTGGATAGAAACCTAATGAGGGGATTGGTCAGTTTTGCAATCCCACTAGGCTTAAAATGAGCCTTCCCAGAGGCAGACTGGGGTATCACCATCACCAAGAAGTGGTGACCCGGAGTCCTTGCACTAAGAACCACCTCGACCCAGGAGACTGAGAGAGAGTTGTCACACCAGAGATGGTATAAGAAAGTGAGAAGCAGTGGCAGAAAAATAGTGGCAGCAGAACCAGGGGGCCAGTGCAAGAGGGCTCAGGGGGCTTCCCAGGCCATGGAGTGTGTATGCCAACCCACGGACTGAGAGCTGAATGCATTCAGGCCACAGGCTTCCTAGTGGAGTGAGGTGCCCTCTGGGAGCTAAAGAGGGCTTGAGCGCCAGAGATGCCTCCCTGAGGGCACAGCTGAGAAGAGTCTGTCCTGATTGAAGAACTGTATGCTAAGTTGTTCTTGATCCTGAATTGTAAGCTTTTATTTCCCTAATAAACCTCGTTACTGTGATGAGTATGGTCTGTGAGTTATGTGTGGCCACTAAAAGCAATGCCCACACCCAGAA
The DNA here is from genome assembly GCF_000298275.1 of Orycteropus afer afer. Taxonomy (NCBI): domain Eukaryota; kingdom Metazoa; phylum Chordata; class Mammalia; order Tubulidentata; family Orycteropodidae; genus Orycteropus; species Orycteropus afer. Next base: position 8,277,447 of record NW_006921722.1, read on the forward strand.
GACAAGCAGAGAGCGCTACGTGATGTGCAGCTGGTGTCAGACTTGATAAAAAGGTTGGTGAGAGGCAGTATGTCTGACCTGCCCCTCACAGCCAGCAGCCTTGGGCTACTGATGCTGATAATGATTTTCCTCCCCACTTGGGAAGTGAGAGGCGATGAGAAGATGCTGCCTCTGTGCCATTTTGACGGTGAAAACCGAATAACTGCATCCTATTTTTCATATTGTTTAGATCCAGTGTGTCTGGAAACAAATGTCCACTTTTATCAGAAAAAAGGTCCATCCTTTCATTTGCTCCCCCAACCCTGTTCTCCATCCCCCTCAGCCACAGGGATCAGCCAGTCATTCACCAAGCACACACCAGAGTGTTCTCAGTGCTGGTACAATTCCAGGCACAGGGACACAGCAGCAAACCAGACAGACAAAACTCCATCCACACCAGCACTGAGCTGAGTCAGCAGAAAGAAGGGATGCATGCCACGAATGAATGAATGAATGAGTGACTGATAGCAGTACAGGCAGATCGTGGGGTGTGGTGAACACAGGACAGTAGCACTACCAAGGCACAGAGAGGAACGTGCAAGGCACTGGGGCTACTCAGTGCCAGGCAAGGTTCAAGTCAACTGCCCAGACTGACCTGAGGCGAACAGACAAGATCAATAAGCACAGTATCCGCAGTGAGAAGTGCTAAGGGGGCAGAGTGAGCAGGGAAGGGGCTGTGAAATGTGGGGGTGGGGGCTGGAAGTGCAGGCAGTAGGGTCTATGGGGCAAAGTCCCAGTGGAATTCCATGCACAAGTGGGGCTGGGCACGGTCATCGGGAGAGAAGATGGAGCACAGGGGACAGATGTGGGTGGTGGGTGACGGTGTGCAGGGACCTTGTGGACACTCTCTCCAGGTTGATTCAATTTTCTCAGTGAGATGAGAAGCAGTGCTGCCATCCGCTGGGAGGAAGGACAGAGGAGGGCAGAATGGGGAACAGGGAAGGTGGAAAGAGTCCTCTGGGAAGGTGGGCAAGTGACTGGACCACAGGGGTACAACAGGATGGGCCCACCTGACATGGGGACCGTGACTTTACGGTGAGACTACTCAGCACAGAAGGAGGTCACCTCTGGCAAACTTTGAGCTGCACAGAGGCAGGTACAGAGGTTGGAGACTAGGATGGCATCAGGGCAGTGCTTTCACCAAGTGCCTGGAACCAAGCAAGGGAGGGGCAGAGGAAGGAAGAGAGAGTGCCAGGAAGGCTAGTGCCTGACATGGGACTTAAGATGGGCAAAGTGTAAGAGAGAGAGAGGGGTGGGGGTGAGGGGCTGTGAAAAAACAGCAGGATCAAGGGATTAGGATTACAGGGGGATCAAAGACTGTCAGAACTGGGGTACTGTGGGATGCGTTGGAAAGATGTAAATAGAAGATGTCTGAAACAGATGATGGAGGGCTTTGGGTCATTCATTAATCACGACAAGGTCCAGGGCATGACTATGAAGGGAGTAACTGAGGCAAAGCTTATTGGAGGAGAGGAGGTCAAGGAACTGAGAGGCCAAGGTCTTCAGAAGAATCCTTGGGGCAGTTCTCCACTTCCCCTGGGACCTAAAATGAACTAGTTCTCAGAACCAGGTGTGTCAGCCTGGCTTCTAGGACAGGATGAGAGTATGGGCTGGATTCCTTTCTGAGGTACCTTGGCCTAAAACACATCCCACACTTCTACATCTGTTCCTGACAGGGAGGGAACGGGATTCCTCTTCTGCAGCTCAAGAGGGGCATGCCAATCATCATCTCTGCATTGGCTGCTGCAGGGAGTGGCCCTCTGGCCATGCGAGACCAACAGCACTATTGAAGCTGACCTTGCTCTGTCTCTTCTGTGCTTGAGCACAATGTTGTTCCAACCAGTGCCTTGTGTAAGTCATGCTTCTGTGGTGACCTCAGCTCTTGGCTTAACAGTCTGGCACAGCAAGCAGGGATCACAATCTTCAACAGGTCAATTAAAGCAACCAAGAACTATGAGAAGGATTAGTATGTGAGACCACCATTTGTCTGTCAATTTGTGGCATGTGTGATGCTGGAAGCTATGCCACTTGTATTGTAAATCCAGCAGGGTCACCCCACCTATGGTCTGATACAGTGCCAGAATATGAGCCTCTCAGGTCAGAAGGCACTCAAAATACACGTGGGAAAGAGTTGCCTCCTCAAAGTAGAGTTGACCTTAACGACACAGAGGGAGTAAAGAGAGCTTTCAGGACCTTCATTTGCTGATGCTGCATGACTCAAAATGGGAAGAAACAGCTGTAAACATTCATTAATAATCAAAACATGAACTGTATGCAGTATGAATTCAAGAAAACTAGAAGTTGTCAAGACTGAAATGGAATATATAAAGAATGATAACCTAGGCACTGCTGTTGTTGTTGTTATGTGCCGTCGAGTCATACCTGACTCATAGCGATCCCTCCAGGCATTAGTGAGCTGAAATGGACTGGTAAGGGCCATTTTGAATCAGACAATTGTGTGGCCTACAATTTTGAATCAGACAACTATATGGATGCTACAATTTGAAGCTGACTTGACAGCACCTAACAACACCACCCTGCCAGGAATGATAAATTGAAGAGGAATGTTATCCCATTCAATGACAAAAAGAACATTTTAAGTTCCATCTTGAAGCACAATGCTCTCAGTGATAGGATAATATCAATATGGTTACAAGGAAGACCAGATAATATGATTATTATTCAGCTCACACACCGACCAGCAAAGCCAAAGATGAAGAAATTAAAGATTTTTACCAACTCCTGCAGTCTGAAACTGATCAAACATGCAATCAGGATGCACTGATAATTACTGGTAATTGAAATACAAAAGTTGGAAACAAAGAAGGATTGGTGGTTGGAAAACATGGCCTTGGTGATGGAAATGACACCAGAGATCGCATGAGAGAATTTTACAAGACCAACTGCTTATTCTTTGCAAATACCATTTTTCAACAGCATCAACTGTGACTATACAAATGGACTGTGACTATACAAATGGACTGTGCCAGATGAAATTCACAGGAATCAAAACTACCACATCTGTGGAAAGAGACAATGGAGAAGCTTGGTATCATCGGTCAGAACAAGGCCAGGGGCTGACTGTGGAACAGACCACCAATTGGCTCATATGCAAGTTGAAGGTGAAGCTGAAAAAAGTTAAAACAAGTTCATGAGAGCCAAAATATGACCTTGATTATATTCTACCTGAATTCAGAGACTATCTCAATAACACCAAACGCATTTAACACCAAACGAAGACCACAGAAGCTGTGGATGACGTCAAGAATATCATCCATGAAGAAAGCAAAAGGTCATTAAAACACGCTCAGCATTTCTCAAGCTGAAAGAAGTAAAGAAAAAAAATTCAAGCCTCAAGTTGTAATACTGAAGGATTCTATGGGCAAATTGTACAAAGCAGGAAGCATCAAAAGAAGATGGAAGGAATACACAGAGTCACTGTACCAAAAAGAATTGGCCAACATAAACCATTTTTAGGAGTTAGCATATGATGAAGAACGTTGGTATTGAAAAGGAAGTAAGTCAGTCTGCGCTGAAGGAACTGGTGAAAAACAAAACAAACAAACAAAAAACCCACAGGAATTGATGGAATACCACTGAAATGTTTCAACAAACAGATGTAACACCAAAAATGCTCACTCATTTATGCCAAGAAATTTGGAAGACAGTTACCTGGCCAACCAACTAAACGAGATCCATATTTGTGCTCATTTCAAAGGAAAGTGATCTAACAGAATGAGGAAATTATCAAACAATATTGTTAATACCACACGCAAGAAAAATTTTGCTGAAAAGAATTCAAAAATGTTTGTAGCAGTACATAGTGAGGGAACTACCAGAAATTCAAACCAGATTCAAAAGAGGATGTGGAATAAGGGAGATCATTGCTGATGTCAGATGAATCTTGGCTGAAAGCACAGAATACCAGAAAGATGTTTACCTGTGTTTTATTGACTATGCAAAAGGCATCTGACTGTGTGGACCATAACATATTATGGATAACGCTGTAAAGAATGGGAATTCCAGAACACTTCACTGTGCTCATGAGGAACCTGTCCATAAAACAAGAGGCAGTCCTTCAAACAGAACAAGGGGATACCGCATGGTTTAAAATCAGGAAGGCTGTGTGTCCAGGTTGTATCCTGTCACCATACTTATTCAATCTGTATGCTGAGCAAATAATCCAAGAAGCTGGACTATATGATAAAGAGTGTAGCATCAGGATTGGAGGAAGACTCATTAACAACCTGAGATATGCTGATGAACAACCTTGCTTGCTGAAAGTGAAGATGACTTCAAGAACTCAATGATAAAGATCAAAGGCCACAGCCTCTGGTATTGATTATACTACAGCATAAAGGGAAGAAAAAAAATCCTTTCAACTGGACCCATAAGCAACATCATGACAAATGGAGAAAATATTGAAGCTGTCGAGGATTTCATTTTACTTGGATCCACAGTCAGCATCCATGGATGCCAGTCAAGAGATCAAGTGACGTATTACATTGAGGAAATCTGCTGCAAAAGACCTCTTTAAAGTGTTACAGAGCAAGAAGTGACTTTGAAGACTAAGGTCCACCTGACCCAAGCCATGGTATTTTCAACAGCTTCATACGCATGTGAGAGCTGGACAATGAATAAGGAAGACTGAAGAAGAACCGATGCCCTTGAATTATGGTCTTGGTGAAGAATATTGAATATACTACGGGTGGCCAGAAGAATGAACAAATGTGTCTTGGATGAGGCACAGCTGGAACACCCCTTAGAAGTGACAACAGTGACACTGTATCTTTGATCATGTTGTCAGGAGGGATCGGTCCCGGAAAAGGGTATCATGGTTGGTAAAGTGGCTCTGAGCTCACCACTACTGAGTTGATTAGGACTCACTGTAACCCCCAGGGGGTTCCAAAGCTGTAAATGTTCACAGAAGCAGACTGCCCCAGCCTTCTGCAGAGCGGCTGGTGGGGTTTGAACCACCGACCGCTGTGGTTAACAGTCGAATGCCTTCACTACTACACCTCCAGAGCTGGTAAAGGAGAGGGTTCGCAAAAAAGAGGAAACCCTCAACACAGTGGCTGAGCAATAGGTCAGGTACGGCAAGGACTGTGAGGGTGGTGCAGGACTGGGCAGCATGTGGGTCGCTTTGAGTTGGAAGCACCTCAATGGCACCTAAGAACAACAGTATCTGAGAAATGGACAGAGAGAAAGAGGGTGAAGCTGCCAAGGAGTCAGACAATTGGAACAAAGTGGGGTGGTGTCCGGAAGTGTATGAATAAAGGTAAACAAAGCCGGTTCCCTCCTGCCTAAGGATCTGACCTTAGAGTAACTCTGTAGTGCGTGTCCCTGGAGACCTGATAAACGTTGTCTACAATATTAGATAATATGGCTTATGACAAAAAGAATCCCAACTGGTAAAATGCATGGGAGCTGAGAGGGACTAGGAATGAACTATCCACGCATGAGGGGGCTGTGCACAGACTCTTGCCACAGGTATGTCATTTTTGAGGAGGCCCTTCAGGCTTAGCCATCCAACACTGGCACCTGTAGGGGTTGCCCGACTCCTTGCACCCAGGCTGCCTCTGGGAGGTCCCCCAATGGTTGCGTGAAGTTGTACGGCCACTGTGAAGCCTTTCCCACCAAAGGGGGACAAGACACACTGCTGTGCTTTCTGTCCTGTGTCCTGAGTGGTCTGTGGAGGGCATGTGAGTCTGAAGGTTTCAATGAACCTGAAAGGACCTTCAGATGGGTGTTGCAATGTGAGATTCAAAGTTAAGTTCTTTATGGAGGAAAGAACCGTAACCAGCTGTCATTGAGTTGGTTTTGACTCACAGTGACCCCGTGCGTGTCAGACAGAACTGTGCTCCGTAGAGTTGGCAATGGCTGATTTTCGGGAGTAGATTGCCAGGCCTTTCTTGAGGTGCCTCTGGTGGACTCAAACCTCTGACCTTTCCGTTAGTAACTGAGCACGTTAACCATTTACATCACCCAGGGGCTGCCTTTATGGAAGACGGACAGAGAATGTTCTGGAAGTAGCAAAGAGGAGCGTGCAGGATACTCAACAGGTCCACTGGTACAAAGCGTGTGGCTGCCCTGAAGCACAGACAAGTTGGCTCATGGATCTGGGATCCCAGGACAGCTCTGTTGGTCACATTTGTGTGAGAATTCCGCAAACTGAGGCACCTGATCACCTCAAGTGTGAGCCCCAACTCCATCTTCCAAAAACAGCCAAACTCACTGCCGTCAAGTCAGACCTGACTCATAGCGACCCCTCGTTGGATTTCCGAGGCAGTATCACTATGGAAGTAGATTGCCCAATCTTCTTTCCGAGGAGTGGCTGGTGGGTTTGAACTGCCAGCCTTCTGGTTAGCAGTCTAATGCCTTAGGCACTATGCCACTGTTGCTGTTGTTGTTATGTGCCGTCGAGTCAAACCCGACTCATAGCGACCCCTCCTTGGGTTTCCGAGGCAGTATCACTACGGAAGTAGGATTGCCCAACCTTCCTTCCGAGGAGTGGCTGGTGGGTTTGAACCGCCAGCCGTCTGGTTAGCAGGCAAGTGTCTTAGCCACTATGCTACCAGAGCTCCCTTCCCAATTCCATCTTAGCTTTTAGGTTGTTTCCCTTGCAACCTTCAAACCCTTGTTGTGTGTTGTTGTTATGTGCCCTAGAGTCGGACCCGACTCATAGCGACCCCTCCTTGGGTTTCCTAGGCAGTATCACCACAGAAGTAGATTGCCCCATCTTCCTTCCGACAGACTTAAAAGTATGCAATAAAGGATTTCCCTAGCAACAGAGTTAAATCAAGGTAGGTAGGAAAGGAAACCTTGTTCTCTGTGGTTAAACTAAACATACAGAAACAATGTTCCTACGAGGGTCTTCCCACAAGACCCTTTATCAGAACTTCCATCAGCAGCTCTCAGGAAATGTTTTAAGACAATTACCTAATGACCACTCTGTCAAGTCCCCCTTAGTCACTATTTAAACCAACCAATCCCACATTCCTGTTTCCAACCTGCCACAGCCCTTCCAGCTGTCCCGCCTCCTGCTTCCTTGATCTTGAAACTGCCAATCAGAATGTTGGACCTTCAGCCCTGGATTTGACCTCATAAACATGTCTCTGTCACACCACCATTTCGGAGTGTTTGATTTCCCTAGTGAGATCACATGTGTCCTTGGTTTGAACTGCTTCTGAGCCGTCAGTAAATCTCTTTGCTTTTATTTTAACAGAGGACGTGTTCAGACTCCCGGACGTGCCACCCCGAGGCAGGGGCTGGTCCCACTGGGGCAGCAGTTCCAAGTAGCTGTCACCAATGTTTGCTCTGCTCCTTCAAAAACCAGGCCACAGAGCACTCTTCCTGATCAGCAGGCAGCCAGGCCAGATCAATAACCAAACACACCAAACACACTCCTCTCTTTAGCATTTTCCACAAACAACAGACAATCAAGTCCTGCCCACAGGCTGAAAACCAAGTAGGTCAATTTAACAATGCCAAAGGCAAAAATGGACAGGCCATTGTAGCTACCTGTATTAAACCATCTTCTAGTGTTTCAAGGTCTCAAGAGGACAGAACCTCCCAGATCCCAGTAAAAAGGTTTCCTTCATGTGCTAATTCTTAGCTTCCCTCAGAATGGCTTAAGGTCGTTCCTTCCAGAGCTACCAGTTTGGAGCTGAGCAGCTCCTCAGAAAGGAGGGCAGAGAAAGGCTGCAGGGGGCTGCTAAGCAAACTGCAAATCAAAACATCTGTTTGAAAGCCGGGCGCGACAGCCCGTGTAATAGCAAACTGGCCAGACACACACGGCTGGTCCCACTAAGAATTGTCCTGTCTTCCTCCTCACAGGCTCTCTCTCCCTCACCCAAAAGGCCAGGCCTCACATCAGAGCCCCGTGGGGGTGATGAAACGAAACATTATCCTGGGGTCTCGCCTGAGGCTGTGCTAACCAGAGCAACAAAATCACAGAAAATCTGAGAAGCTGGAAGAAAAATATGGGGTGCCTTGCCCAGCACCCCCACAGCCTCTCCTCAGGGGGCTGAGTGGTCAGCGTGAGGGGAGAAGGAGGGAGCCGTTCCTGCTGCTCAGATGGGGGGTGGGGGACATGAGCTGAGTGCTGGCCTGTCGGGTTTTTTTTTCCTGAAAAAATGTCTTTTTTCCTTAAAAAGAAGGAATCCAGCAAAGCCATTTGCAGCTTAGAAAACACCATACATGAAGGTAAACATGCTCTGACAGAGGCCACCCCAGTGTCCCGCCCTGGCCAGCGGTGGTCATGCTCTAGGCAGCAGTGTGATGACGGAAGGATGAGGCAGCTGGGGGTGCCGAGGTCCCTGTATGGGGTCGGGTGGCCACCAGCCCGCCCACCAAGGGGGAGCAAGAACAAGGTGTAAAATACCGCGTTCTCTACAAATGTGTCTGTTTTCTCTGTAGAAATAGATCCTTCAGAAGTCTTCAGGGCTGACTGCAGAGTTCTTCCCTCCTGGTGGTCAGTTCACCCCCTACACGGCTGTTGTCCCCAGGGCATGTCCCACTTCCTCACACAGCTGTCTCCAGTCCTAACAAGCTAGGCCCCAGGCTTGGCCCTCAGCCCGCTGCTATTGCAGTGTCTTCTCTCCCTACAAGCCCCGTCACTCAAACCAGTTCCCAGGTATCCAGCGCCTTCCCACCTCGTCCTCCTCACTGAGGTTCTTCCTTCACCTGAAATGTCGCCTCTCCCCCCACCTGAAAGGTCCCCTCAGTGCCTCCTCTGTTGTAGAACAAGTCATTGCTTCCACACACAAGCACATGCACGCGCACACATGAGCACAGACACACACACACACACCCTTGTTGCTGTTGTTAGGTACCCTCGAGTGGTCTCCAACTCATAGAGGCCTCATGTACAGCAGCAGAATGAAACACTGCCCAGTCCTGTGTCAACCCCACGATCTTTGCTCTCTACCTGAGCCCATTGGTGCAGCCACTGTGTCAGTCCATCTCATTGAGGGCCTTCCCCTTTGTCATTGCCCCTCCACTTTGCCAAGCATGACATCCTTCTCCAGGGAATGGCCCCTTCTGACAGCATGACCAAAGTAGGTGAGACGAAGTTGGCCATTCTTGCTTCCAAGGAGCATTCCAGCTGCACTTCTTCCAGCACAGATTTGTTAGATCTTTTAGTGGTCTATAGTATTCTCTGTATTCTTTGCCAACATCACAACTCAAAAGCATCAACTCTTTTTCGGTCTTCCTTATTCATTGTCCAGCTCTCACATGCATATGAGGCAACTGAAAATACCATGGCTTGTGTTAAGTGCACCTTAGTCCTCAAGGAGATATCTTTGCTCTTCAGCACTTGAAACAGGTCCTTTGCAGCAGATTTGCCCAATGCTGTAACACATCTGATATCTTGACTGCTGCTTTCGTTGGTGGGAGCTCTGGTGGCATAGTGCCTAAGGCATTCTACTGCTAACCAGAAGCTGGTGGCTCAAACCAACCAGCCACTCCTCAGAAGGAAGGTTGGGCATGAGCAATCTACTTCCGTAGTGATACTGCCTTGGAAACCCAAAGAGGGATCACTATGAGTTGGATTCAACTCGACAGCAGTGAGTGTTTGGGTTTTTTTTTTTTCCGCTTCCACTGGTGTCAATTGTAGAACCAAGTAATATGAAGTCTTTGACAAGTTCAATCTTTTTTCCATTTATCGTAATGGCTGCTTATTAGTCCTGTTGTGAGGATTTTTGTTTTCTTTATATTGAGGTGTAAGGTGTAATCCATACTGCAGGCTGTAGTCTTCAATCTTCATCTGTGTTTCAAGTCATCCTCACTTTCAGCAAGCAAAGTTGTGTCATCAGCATATTGCAGGTTGTTAATGAGTCTTCCTCTAACTAATTCTGATGTCACATTCTTCTTCATATAGTCCAGCTTCTCAGATTATTTGTTCAGCACACAGATTGAATAAGTATGGTGAAAGGATACAACCTTGATGCACTCCCTTCCTGATTTTAAACCACGCAGTAAACCTTTGTTCTGTTCAAATGACAGCCTCCTAGTCCCTGTACAGGTTCCTCATGAGTATAATTAAGTGTTCTGGAATTCCCATTCTTCTCAGTGTTATCCATAATTTGTTATGATCCACACAATCGAATGCCTTTGCATAGTCAATAAAAC
>NW_006921722.1:8304455-8314418 GCF_000298275.1 Orycteropus afer afer
CCTTGTTCAAAATATGGTTCTGCCACTAACCAGAGGTGCAACCTTGGGTGCATTCTTAAGCCTCTCTGTACCTCTGTTTCTCCAAGTGTAAATTGGGGATCAGTAACAGCTGCCTTGTTGTGAAGATGAAGGAAGTCCATACACGCAAACCCTCCAGACAGCACCTGGTCTATGGCTGTTGCTGTCATTGGCTGCAGTTGAGTTGATTCCAACTCATGAGGATCCCACTGTGCTCACAGGGTTTTCAATGGCTGTGACCTTTGTGGGGTGGGTTGCCAGGCCTGTCTTCTGAGGTGCCTCTGGGTGGGTTCAAATGGCCAACTTTTTGGCTCATAGTCAAGCCCTTAACTGTTTGTGCCACCCAGCAACACCGTGGTCTATGGCAAGTGCTGCTTCAGGGTTAGCTGGCATTAAGTGGGAATGCTGTTGTTGTTGTTGCTAGGTGCTGTTGAGTCATCTCCAACTCATAGTGACCCTGACTCCAACAGAACAAAACACTGCCAAGTCTTGTGCCAGCCTCACGATTCCTGGGAGGCCAGGAAGTAAGCAGAGTGGTTTGGAACAACTAAGAGAGATGAACTTGTCTGTTAGTTTGTTGTCCTGTGGTGGCTTGCATGTTGCTGTGAGGCTGGAGGCTATGCCACTGGTGTTTCAAATGCCAGCAGGGGCACCCACGGTAGACATGTTTCAGTGGAGCTTCCAGACTAAGACTCAGAAGAAGGAAGAGGCCATCCATTTCTCAAAGAATTGGCCAATGAAAACCTTATGAAGTAGTGAAACACTCTCTGATACATTACTGGAAAACTTTATGAACAACCCTGAAACACTGCCCGATATAATGTGAGAAGATAAGCCCCTCAGGTCAGGAGGCACTCAAAATACAACTGGGAAGAGTTGCCTCCTCAGAGTAGAGCCAACCTTAATGATATGGATGGAGTAAAGCTTTTGGGATCTCCAACTGCTGATGTGGCGCTACTCAAAATAAGAAGAAACAGCTGCAAACATCCATCAATAATTGTAACATGGAATGTATGAAGTATGAATCTAGGAAAATTGGAAGTTGTAAAAAATAAAATAAAAATCAATATCCTAGGCATTAGTGAGCTGAAATGGACTGGTGTTGGCCATTCTGAATCAGACAATCATATGATCTACTATGCCAGAAATGACAAATTGAAGAAGAATGGCATGGGCATTCATCATCACAAAGAATGTATCAAGAGCTGTCCTGAAGTACAATGTTATCAGGGATAGGATAATATCCACATGCCTACGAGGAAGACCAGTTAATACTACTATTACTCAAATTTACGTACCAACCACCAAAGCCAAAGATGAGGAAATTGAAGATTTTTACCAACTTCTACAGTCTGAAATTGACCAAAATTGCAATCAAGATGTGTTGCTTATCACTGGTGATTGGAATGCAAAAGTTGGAAATAAAGAACAATAACTGGTAGTTGGAAAATTTGGCCTTGGTGATAGAAATAACGCTGGAGATCTCATGTCAGAATTTTGCAAGACCAATGACTTATTCATTGCAAATACCTTTCTCAACAACACAAATGGTGGCTATACACATGGGCTTCACCAGATGGAGTACACAGGAATCAGATTTACTACATCTGTGGCAACAGAGAAGCTCAATATCTTTAGTCAAAATAAGGCCAGGAGCTCACTGCGGAACAAACCATCAACTGCTCATATGCAAGTTCAAGCTGAAGTTGAAGACAATTAAAACAAGCCCAGGAAAGCCAAAATATGACCTTGATTATATCCCTCCTGAATTTAGAGACCATCTAAAAAAGAGATTTGATGCACTGAATACCAATGACTGAAAACCAGAGGAATTGTCAGATGACATCAAAAACATCATCCATGAGGAAAGCAAGGGGTCATAGAGGCAGGAAAGGAAGGCAAGACCAAAATGGATGTCAGAAGAGACTCTGAAACTAGCCCTTGAACTGAGAGTAGCTAAAACAAATGGAAGTGGCATGGAGTCTACTCAATTCAATTCAGCCTGCAAGGAGCGCCCTTGAACAAATGGGCCCAAGATCTGAAATTTCCTGAAAACCTCCAAGTAGGATCCTGGATCGAGTATGTGAAGGATGACATGAAGGACGACATCTACTGACATGAGCAACACCCTGAGGTGCCTTCCTAGGGGCCTGGGAGATGGTCAGGAAGTACTGACTTGGCTGTCTCACAATGACCAGGAAGTGGAGTGGCTGGCATGAGAGTGCCACTCCTTGCCCATCACAGACGAGCTGCTGTCTGCCCAGGTACCCGGGACACTTGACCAGCTCTTGGGCTTGGTTCCTACGAGTTCAGCTTCTCCAGGTGCAGATACCTCATCAGGCAACCACAGGGTCAGGTGGCTACCATACCACCCAGCCCTGCCAGGAAGTGCATCTGAGTCTCATTCCCAAGTCTGGGCTGAGTCCATCTACCTGGGGCTTTAAGGACCATGAAGTAGAAAGAGACCAGAATGTTCACATCCTCAGGTGTGAGGCTAAGCGGGCCCAGATGAGCAGCCAGAAATCACAACCGGGTACCTGAGCGCCCAAGGAGCCCTCCTGAGGTGTGCAACACACACATGCACATGCACACCTGCACGTGTGCAGATCATGGCAACTGTGTGCACACACACCAGCACATGAGACATATACACGTATGCATGTGAACTCACATGCGCACACACATGCACACACATAAAAATGTGCATGTCTCACACATGCACACACAACACATGCATATGCACACAAATATACACCTGTCAACACATGTACACAAGCATGCTCATCACACGTGCACACATGCACTCACCACACATGCACACACATGCATATACACATTGCATGCACGGGCACGCACACCCACAAGTGCACACTTCTCACGTGTGAGCACACAAACACACACATACGGGCCTGGAACAGTGCACCACCACCCCCCGTGCCACAAGCAGGCCTGTTCTGCTCATTTGTAGGGTTTGAGGCTAGAAGCTCATATCCTGTATGTCTGACTATTTTAAAGTTTTAAGTCAAGCTGGCCGACTATTAATACAGTGTGTTCTCTCCTCCTGTCCTGAGAGATACACCACCTGGATGGCCCAGTCCGAATGTGGCCAGCTGGCCCCCTTCCCAGAGGGCATCACATTTCCCTGCAGAGGCCTCCTGCACACACGAGGCCTCCCCCTGCCCGTGTGTCTCCAGTTCCACCCACATCTCGCACCCCTGCAAAGTCAGCTTAGGGGACCTGTGCAGGCCCAGGGGAGGCTGGGACCACTATGTGGGCAGGTCCAGGGGCCAGAAGGCGGAGTGCAGTGCCAGGTGGCTACCGCCCCTCACCAGAGGGGAGCCAGTCCTGTAAAGTGTTCGGGGACAGAGTCCTCTCCTGCCTGAGTCTAAGGGCAATGCCACCAATGAGACCAGACTCCTCCTTCTGGGCCCATCACCACTGCCCCCGGGAAGGCCCCAGGGAGCCCCACTCCGAGAGCACCCCTCTGCCCAGCTGTGACCTGCTCTTTCCAAGTGGTCCCTTTGCTTTTAACAATGTATCTCGGCCAGAACATCAGCCTCTATTCACAGCACCCCTCTGCTTCGGTCACACTGACATCTACCAAGTAGACTTTGAACCTACACGTAAACCAAGCAAAGAGGCAATCCCAGTAAATGAAAATCTTGCTTGGCATTGAACGAACTGAAGTTTAGGTTCATTTTTCATAAAAATACAGGAGGGACAGATGGAATAAAATGGACAATTTTGATAACGACGAATACCGAGTGAGAAGTACTTAAGGTTCATTTTCTCTTTCCTTTTCTGTGTGTTTGTAAATTTCCATAATTAAAAGTTTAAAAAAAAAAAAGTTTGGGGCCACAGAGCCAACGTGAGCCTACAAGGGCTGAAACCCCGAGCTTGGCAGTGAGTTAGAGACAGAGGGCTGAGGTGCACACTGACCCCGTTTGGGTCTTTGTAACTATTCCACTGAGACCTGCACTAGAGAAGCATTGAGCACAAGTCACAGAACAGACTGCCGGGCCCGGGTCACTGCCCAAATCTCCCACACAGGAGGCCTGACCCTCCACGGCCGCAGCCCTCCACGGCCTCACCCTCCACGGCCGCAGCCCTCCACGGCCTCACCACGGCTGCAGCCTTGGTCCAGAGAATCTGTATGCGGCGGCTTGTGCCTTCTCCCAGACGGCCTTCCCCACCCACTCCCAGCTGCCCTGCAGTCGACTCCGTGTCATGGTGACCCCCTGGGGCTCAGAGTAGAGCTGTGCTCCACGGGGTTGTCAATGGCTGGTCTTCCAGGAGCTCACCAGGCCTTTCCTCCAAGGCGCCTGTGGGTGGACTCGAACTCCCAACCTTTCCATTAGTAGCTGAGTGTGGCCACCATTGCACACCCAGGAATGCCCGACACTCCTCTACAGGTCAGACCTCAAGTTACTGACCAAATAAATCCAGGTCCTAAACACAAAGAGACTGATGAAGACAAGAGTCCAGTGGAACCTCCTCAGTAAGTCAAACAAAGCATGACTCTGTGGCCTGGCACAAACAGGGCAGCTCAGAATCCACGACCCAGCTGGACGGTTCAGCCAGAATCGTCTCTCCGAGAAGCTCCCGGTGAACCCAGGGCCACTCTGCAATAAACTTCAATAAGTCTCTCAAGCCTCCTTCGCCACCCCTCACTCCTCACTGCCTATTCCCAGCAAGCAAGGCTGGTGAGGACGAGGGGGCTCTGCTCACACGTGAACACTGGTCTCCAGAGACTCGCAAGCCACCCCTACTAGGGGACAGTTTGGAGAATAGGGAACCTAAGAGCTCTGGTGACGTAGTGGGTAAGGAAAGCATTTGGCTGCTAACCAAGCAGAAGGTCAGCGGTGCAAACCCACCAGCCGCTCCACAAAAGAAAGATGGGGCAAGCTGCTTCCATAGAAGTTTACAGCCTCAGAAACCAGTGGGGGTCAACGTGAGCTGGCATCAATGGCAATGAGTTTGGTCAGGTCTTTTCTTTAAGAGCCTCTGAGGTCAAGGACAGGCACACAGTGGACCTAGCTTATGCACCTCTCCCTTCATTCAGCTCAGCCGAAGTCTAAAAGAGACAGGAAGACAGCAAGCACTTCAGTCCCAATATGCAAATAAGAGCACATCTGGATGCTGTTTGTGGACTGTGGGCCAAGGGACATCGCAACATGCAATGGCTTTCCGTTCATACTTTAGAAGCCTGCTGCCACTTGAAAAAACCTTTTAAGTGAGTGCTTCTCCCACCAAAGCACAGAAGAGACTGACTCATGGCCTCATTGTTTTTAGCAGGAATTTGAACCTAGTCCATCCACAATTTCCCTGTCCACAGACTGTCCTGCAGACTTCACACTACAGCAGAGGCCTGCACTCCAACGCCAGGCACCCACGTGTGTCAGAGCAGAGCTGGGCTCCACAGGGTTTGCAAGGGCTGACTGACTGGAAGTTGATCTTCAGGCTTTCTCCCAAGGTATCCAAGGCTGGACTCGAAGCTCCAACCTTCCGATTAGCAGAAGAGCACATTAACCATGTGCCCACCTAGGACTTTCTCCTAAAGCCACAGTCCAATTCCAGAGCCTGACGGCCTCAGGCATCATTGGGAAATGCTAAGGACTTGCTGGGCCCTTTCAAGCAAGAGATGGTTTTCAAGCCAGGATCTGGGGTGGAATGTGCTGTGACGACGCCGGGCCCGATGCCAGACAGGCCTGTGCTCACGGTTGTCTGCTGATTCACCTAATAGCAGCCGCATGTGACGGAAACCCAGCTGGACAGAATTTAGGAACACTCAGGGCTCTGGTAAGGAGCCCTGGTGGTGCGGTGCCTAAGGCATGTGACTGCTAACCAGAAGATTGGCGGTTCACACCCTCCAGCCACGCTGCGGAAGGAAGATGGGCAATCTACTTTGGTAAAGATTTACCACCTCGGAAACCCAATGGGGATCACTATGAATCAGAACTGACTCAATGGCAGTGAGTCAGGCCTCTGGTGGCAAAGTGGGTAAGGCATCCAGACTAAGATAGACCAGGAGATAAGGCCTGGTAACAGCAGCCATGGAAACCGTGTGGCTCACAATGGGCTGATCCCCAACAGACCATGGGGACGGCCACTTCCTGCTCCCTAGGACATGAGGTCCCTATGAGTTCAGTGCCGACGCTAGAGAAGCCTAGAACAACACATTGGCTACCACAAGTGTGTGTGTCCCACTCAGGAGTGCAGATCACAAGTTTCTTGTACAAAATGAAGGGGCTCTTACCCTTGACAAGGAGAGGACAGCATGACCGCTACCTCTGCAAACACAGGTGGGAATTCAAGTGTCAAGTGGCTGTGCACCAACATGACCTGCTCAGGATATTTACAAAGTTGAAACAACCTTCTCTTGACAGAAGGCACTTACAGTCTTTCTCTCCACCAGCCATACCAGCAAATGCTACAGCAACTTTGTAAAGAGTGTCACTGAAAAAGACTACATTTTAGGGGAAAAAAAAAAAAGTGACAAGTAAACAGAATAACAAAGGCAGAAAACTGAAAAAAGAAAATATGTGAATAAAATTAGACTTTAAAAATTAAGTACTCAGCTCAGTCGTTGTCTCTTGGTAGCGTATCCACTGCCATGCTAGACTGCTAACCCCAAGTTTGGTGGTTCACATCCACACAGAGGTAGCCTAGAAGAAAGGCCTGGTGATCTACTCCGGAAACATCCACCACAGAAAACCCCACGGAACCCAGTTCTACTCTGACTCACACAGTGTTGACGTGAGTCAGAATTGATTCGACAGCAGCTGGTTTGGTTGTTTCGGTTTATTGACCCCAAAGTCTCCAGATAAATGAATGCCAGGTTGCGCGACAGACGTGGACTGCGCGCAGCAGAGGGCACCCCAGCCTCTCTCCTTCCATCCTCCTTCCATCAATGAAATGCACACGCACCTCACCCAAATTGAAGCTCCTGATGGAAAATACGCATCATATGACCGTCATTGACCATCTTACAACCTTCCATTTTGAAGAAATCAAGTCCTTCTCCCCTAGTGGCTTCAGGGACCTCTCAAATACGCCTGAACTTCATTTACTTTGCTGTGATCCAGCGTGGGCGTCTCCTCATTGGCGATGAAGCAGTGGTTTTTACGCACAGTGAGTCTCCTGCTTTTTTGATCAACACACCAGGAAGCAGACACCTCCAATGGAATGGAAATGTCGGCCCAACCAAATGACCACATGTGGCCTAGTGCCTAAGGCACTTGACTGCTCACCAGAAGACTGGCGGTTCAAACCCACTGGCCACTCCCCAGAAGGAAGATGGGACAATCTACTTCTGTAGTGATACCACCTCAGAAACCCAAGGAGGGGTCGCTATGAGTTGGATCTGACTCAACAGCAGTGAGTTTGGTTTG
Source organism: Orycteropus afer afer (assembly GCF_000298275.1). Classification (NCBI taxonomy): domain Eukaryota; kingdom Metazoa; phylum Chordata; class Mammalia; order Tubulidentata; family Orycteropodidae; genus Orycteropus; species Orycteropus afer. The sequence goes on from NW_006921722.1 coordinate 8,311,865, forward strand.
GTTTTGGTTTCCAGGCAGGACAAAAAATCTGATAATAACTTAATCTACCATTCCCTGCACATTCCTGATGCTGAGAATACTGGAGACATTGTTTAAGGAATCCAGCCGCTGGAAACAAGCCAGGAAAGTGGATGGAAATGAAATGGCTGCAGCTGGTGCTGCTGCCTCCCGGTCGGCCTCCACCGCAGGGTGACCCTGTTTGTAACCAGGTCCAACCACCGTGATCCATAGGGTTTTCACTGACTGATACTTTGGAAGTAGATCACCACGCCTTTCTTCCTTGTCTGAGGCTCCACCGAAAGCCGATCAACGTCAGAACAAGCAAGCCTCCACTGACAGGCGGGTGGTGGCTGCATGTCAGGTGCATCTGTTGGGAACTGAACCCAGGTCTCATTCATGGAAGGCAAGGCTTCTACCAGTGAATAGATAATGATAACAATAATAAACCAAACTCATTGCCATCAAGTTGATTCCAACTCATAGCAACCCCCCGCTGGGTTTCCAAGGTGGTAAATCTTTCTGGACTTTGATTGCCCCATCTTCCTGCCACACAGTGGCTGGTGGGTTTGAACCACCAACCTCTGGTTAGCTGTCAAATGCCCTGTTGTTATGTGCCATAGAGTCAGACCCGACTCATAGCGACCCCCCCTTGGATTTCTGAGATGGTGGTATCTCTATGGAAGTAGATGCCCAACCTTCCTTCCTAGGAGTGGCTGGTGGGTTTGAACCACCAGTCTTCTGCTTAGCATATGCTACCAGAGCTCCTGTCAAATGCCTTGTTGTTGTTGTTGTTATGTGCAGTCGAGTCGGCCCCGACTCATAGCGACCCCTCCTTGGGTTTCCGAGGCAGTATCACTACGAAGTAGGATTGCCCAACCTTTCACTACGGAAGTAGGATTGCCCAACATTTCACTACGGAAGTAGGATTGCCCAACCTTCCTTCCGAGGAGTGGCTGGTGGGTTTGAACCGCCAGCCATCTGGTTAGCAGGCAAGTGTCTTAGCCACTATGCTACCAGAGCTCCCCTTAGGGGGGTGGAAATTGAAGAGCTAGGGCCTCCAAGCCATAAAACCTCACCGAGGAGACAACCATGGGAATGCAGAAAAAGAGGAGAGACATTTCTGAAGACCTGAGTCAGAGAGTGCTGGCCGTGCTCCGCCCACCAGGGCCCGCACAGGTAACCGCCCTGTGCTCTGCTCGGCTTGAAGCCACTCTCCAGTGTTAAAATTTCCATCCTAACAATCTGACCTGCTTTTGCTCTTTGGCGTTAGCAGGCCTTCCTCAGGAATGCTGGACAGAAAACGAGGGAGGGGAGTCGTGCCTCAGGAAGGCATGCACCGTCTGACTTCACTGAAACACTCACGCCCCAGTCAGCCAAGAGCTGTGTCCCCGGCAAGGACGCTGCTCCTCAAGCCCCTGTTTACGCATCTGTAAGATGAGCAGGTTTTTCAGTTGTGAACATTGAGCCAAACTGTCTCTAAAGCCCTTGGCACAGCGCCATCTGACACCGCTGAGGCTCCCTTCAAATGCACCCAGCCGAGGGCAGTCAGCAGGGACCGTGTGCGCCCCGAGTGCTCTACTTTGTGGTACCCACAGTTGGCGGGGGTTGCCAGCAGCATTTAGCGTCTCGCAGTTACCGGCTTTCATCTTCATCCCCTCTGGGAATGAAGCCAGACCCACAAACCGAAGGGCAACCCCGGGCTTCATCACTAACGCGTGCAAAGGCAGCAGCAGCGCGACCGGCGCGTTCGGGTCGCCACCAACGTGTAACTCGCCCCGGGAGGGCGGCGCCCCAAAACCGGACCCTCCGTTCACAGGCGGGCGGGCGCCGCCCTAGAGCCTGGCCCAAAGTGTCCCCGACCTCCGTCCCCGCGGCATTCTCTTCGGAAAGGCTGCCCCCCGCGCGCCACTCCACGCCCCGGACGGTGTCCGCGCCCCGCGCCCCGGGGCCGGGAGGTGCCACTGCAAGGTCTCCGTTCCCGGCGCCGCCCCCGGGCCGCGAGGAGAGGACTAGGGACCTGGGCCCGAGGCCGGGACAGCAGGGACCCGGGCCCCGCGAGGAGGGCCGCGGGCGGCGCCGCACTCACCCAGCGTGGCCACCGCGCCGGCCTCGAAGAGCAGGCAGTCGCCGCGGCCGCGCGCCTCCAGCAGGACGCTGGTCTCCCCCGCGGGCTCCAGGCGCCCCAGCAGCCGCAGCCCCTTGCTCAGCGCCATGGCTGGGGCCCGGGGCTCCAGGCCGGGGCCTCGTGGGTGCAGCGCCCGGCGCCGCCACCCCAGGACTTTCACTTTGTGCCGCGCTCCCGCCGGCCGGGCGCGGGCTCCTCCCCAGCCGCCTCCTTTTCCCGGCCGCCTCCACCTTCCCCTCCTCCTCCTCCTCCTCCGCCCGCCGCCCGGGGAGAGGGCGCGGCCCCCGCCCCGCGCGCCCCGGAGGGGAGGCCGCTGCGGCCGATCCTGCGCCCTGGAGCGAGCAAGGGTCTCCCCGCGGCGAGTGGCTGACCGGAGGACGCACCCATTCCCGGCCGCGGCGGGGGATGAAGGCCGAGGGTGCCCTGGGC
>NW_006921722.1:8314543-8316449 GCF_000298275.1 Orycteropus afer afer
CTTCAGCGGTCACCCGTGCGACCCTGTGCCTCAGGCTTCCCGTCCGCAGAGTGGGTGTAATGGGCCTGCAGTGAGGAGAACCCCTTGCCCTGGGTAGTTCTGACTCGTGGTCGGTCACCCCGTGTGTTACAGCGCAGACCTGTGCTCTGTTTTCTTGGCTGCAATCTGAAAGGAGTCTCGGGCTGGCACAGATGATAAAGTGTTGGGCTGCTAACCCAGATGTTAGCCGTTCAAACCCACCCAGAGGCTTTTGGGAAGGAAGGCCTGGGAAATCTGCTTCCAGAAGGTCAGAACCCTATGGAGCAGTTCTAATCTGACACAGAGGGGGCCATCGTGAGTTGGAATGGACTCAGTGGCAACTAACAACAGCGTGCCTGGCCTTTCTTCCGCTGCACCACTGGGTAGGTTCAAACCAGCAACCTCTAGGTTAGTAGTCACACACACTCCAGTTTCATCACCTGAAAAACTGACTTGGTAAAGGCCTAGTAAGGGCCTGGCACAGAGTGTGTTCAGTAAGTCTTGCCCTTCTCTGGCTTCCTGTAAATGAGGACTGACACTCCATCGTGCCCACCAGGTGGAGTTGTTGGAGACAAATGGGGTGTTGTCTTGGAGGGAGCAGGACCAGAACAGGATCTCCAGGCCCAGATCTACCACTCACCACTCACCATGGACCTCTGACCTCAACTACTTTGTGCCTCACTCTCTCCTGTAAGGCCCTGGGTTCTAGGCCAGACCTCTGGTCTGTTCATTTTCTGCAACCTGGGGGATGGGGAGCCTAAGTCGGGAGATTCAATTTCTTTCTCTTCTGATGGGAAAGTCCAGATGGCCCAGAGACCTCCCTGAAGGTGTCTCCATCAGCCTGGTTCCAATCTCCCTGCCCCATCCTTCTTGAACTGAGAAGGGAAAGAGTGTGGGCCAAGCCTTTAGCTCTTGAAGTCGCTGCCCGAGTGCCCATAGGACATTATGATGCCCTAGCAGACATTCAGGAATGGCCAGACGAGGCTTCCGTCCTCTGTGGGAGACCTCTCGGGTGATGACGTGGGGGATAAAGTAAACGTGGGGTGAGCAACAGGGGCAGATATTTGAATCACTCTGGGCCTTGTTATGGACTGAACTGTATCTTCCAAAAATGTGCTGTAAATTCTAACCTCTATGACCAGCACTGAGGAGAGAGGCATGGGCCAGTCTCTCCCCCAGAGCTCTCAGAAGGATTCAACATGGCTGACACGCTGACTGGGATCACCAGCAGCGAGGAGAAAGGCATGGACCAAACTCTCCCTGAGACCCTTCCTGAAAGACTGAGCTACCAGAGGGTTGTATGAGATGTACTCACGTCCACACCTGTACATTTCAGTTTGCATTTGCTCATGGATTACTTGAGAAATGTCTTTATATCTCTTTTCCAAACAGCCCCATTTCACAAATTACGAATAGTCCCCAACTTACAATAGGGTTCCATTCTGACAACTCGTCATGAATCAGTTCTGATGTAAGTTGAATACTTCATTTTTGTGTGTGTTTTCATTTCAAAACATGGCCGTGTTTTGAACAGTAAGTCATAAAATTGAACATCTGTGACTGAACATCAGAGAATGGTGACATCAGCAAATTACGTGCTGCAATGTTGTATGCAGTTCCTACTACTGAGAAGAATACCAAAAATGAGACAAAACACAGTCGTTAAGTGCGGTTTGTTGGAACTCAAATACAGAAGTCGGAACTACCTGTATATAGTAAGGTCATTCAGGGAGGGGTCAATTCTTTGTTATTTTTTCTCTCCTGCCTTTTTCCACATCTCCTGGCATCACACCATTTAAATGCCTACACAGTGAGGGTTATATATATTCTAGAAATTTTTCTAGGGTCAGAGACCAACACCCGAGCTTTACAGTTTATAGAATCTACG
>NW_006921722.1:8319455-8324336 GCF_000298275.1 Orycteropus afer afer
AGAGTTCCATGAACTTTTCTCATACTTCAGACACAAATGAGCACCCCATGAAAGTGCCTGGCCACTCCAGGAAGACATCAGTGTACTCCTGGTGTATTCCTGGTGGCTCAGAGACGGTCCTCCACACACGTTTCTGTAGCACCTGCTTCCTTCTCCACAGGTCCCGGTGCCTTCCTTTCTCTGGCCTCCTGCTAAAAGTCAACAGTACCTGTCAGGCAGGCAGGGTGACAGACTGTGGTTTGTGTGACCTGTGGGCTCTGGGGACCAGGGGAGCTTTGTTTACTTCTGAGGTCACACACGAGCTCCTCACACAGGTGTGCCACCTGCCAGTCAGCCTCAGGGGCCAACCAGCACCACAGCTGGAAAAACCACCCAGAGCCCTCCTGTTCCTGTGTGGCCTTTCATATGCTGACAAAGCACGTGTCTGTGTGTCCTTAGCAGGGATGAACGATGGGGGGAAAGTGTCAATTATTAAAACAAAAATAACTGAAACAGGAAATGTCATCTTAGCATACAGACCACCAGGCTCAGTGGCCAACAGTGTTTAATTAGTGTTAATCACATAAACGTTGTCTGTTGATTTAACAAACTGTGATGTAACGGTGTTTGGAGGATGGGGAAGGAATGTGTGTACATGTTCACGTGTACATGTGACGTCCGCAGTGGGAAGACGGTGTACGAACCAAATATTTATCTTCCTGAGCAGGAAATCGACAAGAGTATCTGGAAAAGAGGACAATGAAAAGAAAGGAAGAGCTCAACTTGGAGCTGAGAGGGTTCTTGGTCACGGCTCTCACTCAGCCCGCCAGCCCACCAGTTCCTACAGCCGATCTTTCTCACTCATCCGCTGTTACATTTTCTTCTTCCTTTGTGGGTTTCTAACTTTCTAATTTAAATTTAAATTTGGGAGCAACACAGTGAGTGTGTGTCCCTTTTTGTTTTCCACTGGTTCATTTCTTACTTAAAGAAGTCCTAGCTAAATTCTTCTGTGACTGGATCCTTCTTATACAAAGGGAACAATACCTTGTCTCCTTATTTCTACTTCTTACTCTCTCATTTTCCATCTGTCTTTCACTTCCTCCCCAGGGCAGTCACAGTGAAGTGGAGAGGGCAGAAAGGATTTCCAACTTGCTCACGAGAACACCGATGCTCTGACAGGACTTTTCTGAGACGCCAGGAGGTCTCGAGGCTTCCTGCCCAGCTTGGCCTCTTGGCTATGCTGCCTCTCTGATTTCATGTTTGATCCATGTGACAGAACTTGTTTTTCTAGTGCGCTCCTGGCGAGTTCTGCAGGCTCGGGGGTTTCCTCGTCGGCTGACTAACCCCGAGACCCTCGGTATTTTCAGCGTTATCTCCTGAGCAGGAGGCCACCTCATTCCATGGATGCTTCCACAGCTCCACGTGGAATAAAATGCCGACTACAACTGAAAAAACTGCAGCATGTTGCAAAATCAAGCTATGTGACTGTTACAGCCACAAAATTGAACACGAATCCACGTAAGACACACAAACGTGACCACTAAGAGGATCCGCCTGTTCAGTGAGTACGATGAGAAGCAGAAAGGATGTTCTCTGAAGCCCACTGGCTCATGTTCTTAGGAGTCCCTACTTCTAAAGTTTCCTATAACCCTGTGTTTAAAGGGGCATTTGGGTCAATCCCCAGAGAGGACATGGCTTTTGTACTCTGAACCTGTTCCACAGTCTGGTTTCCTAGCACATTTATAAATCGTAACGGGCAAGCAGGAAGATACGAGGCCTGGCTTGGCCTAAGGTGTCCTTGGCCAGCAGGGCGTTGTAACAGCAGCTGCTCCCAAGCCTGCCTTGCCTCCTGCCTTCCCAACGCCCAGCAGAGCACTGTGGGCCCCACATGCTCCCCTATTAGACAGTCATGGTGGCTTAACAGCCAGGATTTCTTCTCTCTCTGCATCTGGAAGGGTTTGCTCATAATCAAGTTAAGTCCTTCCTCTGCCTCCCACGGCCAAGGTCCTTCAGAAGAGTCAGGATACAGATACCTGGGTGGTGCGCACAGCTCAGTGTCTGACTACTAAATGAAACGTTGCTGGTTCGGACCTATCCAGAGGCACCTTGGAAGACAGACCTAGAGAGCTGCTTTTGAAAAGTCACAACTTTGAAAACCCTGTGGAGAGGTTCTATGAAAGACGTGGGGTCACCGCAAGTCTGCATTGACAGCAAAAAACCACCGTAACTATCCATCTGTGTGTTCGTGCATGTGTATATACATGCATGTTCTTTCTACCACAACTTTTCCACTTTTCTCCAAAAGTCTTCATACAAAAATCTAAAACTCTGTCCCCAGCCAAGCAGGGCAGTCAGCTGTGAACTGGAACACACCTCTGCGGAAGCACTTCCCCTTCTTTCTCTGCGAGGCCTAGCTACCTCCTACTCCCCCCTTCCTTTGGCCAAAGGCTTCCAGAAGTCTTTGATCTACTGCCACCCCCTGTAGTCCTCGGAGCAGGCAAAGCCTGTGGGTGCTTTTCACAGTGATGCCACAGATTCAAACACTGTCAGGTCACCAGCCTGCAACCGTGAGGACTACGTGGAAACTGACTTGCAATGCCAGGACAAACACCTACTAGGAATCCATCCATCCACCTACTAAGTCATTGACCTCTCCCTCCTTGTGAGTTTCCTTCAGTCCATGTGCTGTAAGAGAAAGGAAAGAGGAGGAGAGGGAATTCCAGGAAAAAGAACAAGAAGCAAGCAGTCGACGCAATGTGCGACGAAGGCCTGCTTAGGAATGGACAGCGACTTCATCTCTGTAGCAGCAGCTCCTAACCTTTCTTGAGTTACCTCATGACTCAGGTGTGTCGGACCCAAGCCATGGTCTTTTCAATCACCTCATGTGCATGTGAAAGCTGGATCATGAAAAAGGCAGGCAGAACTGATGTGTTCAAACTGTGGTGTTGACCGAGGGTATCAAATACATGGTGGACTGCCGAAAGAGCAAACAAATCGATCTTAGAAGAAATACAGCCAGAATGTTCCTGAGAAGCAAGGATGGTGACACTCTGGCTTACTTACCGTGGACGTGTCACCAGGACTCCAGAAAAGGACACCATGTTTGGTAAAGCAGAGGGCCTACAGGAACGAGGGAAACCCCAGCGCGGGGGATCGATACAGCAGCTGCACAGCAACGCGAGGGTCGTGAAGATGGCATGGGACCAGGCAACGTTTCATTCTGCTGTACACAGGTCACCGTGAGCCGACTCCACGGCAACTAACAGTAACCCACCAAAACACCTTTGAAGTGCAGACTCCTTTCTTCAGGAAAAAATGCACACATGTACATCAGTAATTAGCCTACAATCTCCTGTGGGTTCATGGAGACACCCTCCCCAGTACTACATGGACTACAGGTTAAGAATCCCTATTTTAGAAGATGCTGTCAAAAGTGCCTCTAAAGGTGGTTGGGAAATTAATCTTAACCACAAAGAAATTTCCATAGGAAACACAGCTACCATCATGAAAAACAAGATCAAGAACCAAGGCTCCTCAAAGAATGTTTTTGGTTCACCAGGGGCCGACTCTTCTCCAAATCTATGTAGCTATGGCTCACATGAATTCATTTACTAGTCATAAATCACATTCCGACGCATGCTGAGGAAGAATCATCCCTTCTGAAGTACAGTGGAGTGAGCCATCTGGAAGCAATTGAAACACGCCAGCAAGAGAGTTCAGTCCCACAAAAGTGATTTCCACAGACATGTCTGTTGGTTTTTGGAAAATTTTGTTTGCTTCCTCTTGCCCTTCATTTCAGGGTAGACTGATAACTTGGACCACTCTGCAAGTCTCCTGCACACTTGGAGACATCTGTTTTAGAGTCAGGATGATGTCACAGTCTGGCTCTAAAAATAAAGAAGACCATACTGGTCAGGACAGGCTAGCTCATGCTGCGTGACAAGCAACCCCAACATCTCAGTGGCTCAATAAGAGAAATGTTTCTTGCTCATGCAAATTCCGCCACAGGTCAAAGCAGCTGCCTGGGCCATCTTGGCTCCACGTGTTAGCCCAGCTCTCCAGGCTTCTTCAAGTTTTTGGCTCCTGGGTATCAACACTCAACTCCATGACCCCATGGGAATAAGAGAAGAGCTGCTGAGATGAGGGTCTGCAACTACATGCTTTCACCTGGAAGTCACTGCCAATTACATGTCTTCAGCCAAACCAAGTCACTTAGTCTTCTGGTGACAGGGCAGTGGGTCCAGAAGAAGGTGCAAACTGAATGGTGATAAATGTAATGTCACCCTAGGGACTACGGAAACAGCTCCAAAATGCCAATAAATTTTGAAGAATGTGTGCACGCCATTCCCTATGAATGAGAAAACTACCCCAACTTTAGATTCTAAATGATAGGACCTCCACTTCCAGCAGAGACAGTAAGAGAGGTGGGTTTTCCCTCCACTTCTCCACAAAGCAACGGAAAACAAGACAGTACCTTCGACACATGGCTTCAGACATCAAGCAACAGGCAGTGCAGGCTGTGATCACCAGGAAAGGGAAACGAACAAGATGAGCACAGGACAGCCCCCAAATTTTTGCCTGAATGCTGTTTCCAGGCCTGGCACAGGAAGGGGGCACAGAGGGAGCTCGGTGGTGGTCCTGCTGAGGAGACAGGTTAGAGTTCTGGGAGGCCAAGGGGACTAGAGTTTGAAGGGCTGAGTACAAGAGGGACGGGAGCTACATGGAGAGAGAGTGAGAAACCTGGAGAACAGCTTAAGAGTGCCCTAGAGATGGATACTCATGGGGCCACCAGAAGCAGGTGGGACACAGTTACCAAACTCAGGGCAGGGAACAGTCCATATCGTCAAAGCCAGCGTGTAAAGACCTCATGAGATGGGGCATCTGGGAGGATCCTCAAGGGCA
>NW_006921722.1:8324861-8334321 GCF_000298275.1 Orycteropus afer afer
AAGACACACACAAATAGCCAGCAAGCGCATGAAGAGATACTCAAGCTCACCAGTCATTAGGGAAATGAGACGCAAAGCCACAATGAGCGAGCACCTCATAGCCACTTGTTGGTGCCACTGAGCGGCTCCCACTTATAAGATCCTACTCATAACAGAGCGAAACCCCGCCCAGCCCTGCGCCAGCCTCAGTGTCACTGCGGTCGGAGCCACTGTGTCAACCCATCTCATGGGGGGTCTCCCTCTTTTTCACTGACCCTCTACCAAGCATATGTGCTTCTCCAGGGACTGGGCCTTCCTGGATAACGTCCAAAGTGTGTAAGATGAACTCTCACCACCTTCCCTTCTCAGGAGCATCCGGACTGTAACTGTTCCAGGGCAGATTTGTTCACTGTTCTGGCAGTCCATGTTGCTGGTAGGTGCCGTGGCCTCGGCTCCAACTCACGGCCACTCTGTGCACAACAGAACGAAACACCGCCCCGTCCTGCACCAGCCTCACGATACCTGCTATACCTGAGCCCACAACGCAGCCGCTGTGTCAGTTCACCTCATTGAGGGTCCTCCCCTTTTTTGCTGCCCCTCCACTTCACCAAGCACCATACCCTTCTCCAGGGAATGGTCCCTCTGACCTTTGATACTCTTCACCGACACCATATTTCAAATGCATCAGTTCTTCTATTTTCCTTATTCACTGTTCAGCTGTTGCTTGCATACGTAGCAACTGAAAAGATAATGGTGGGTCAGGCATACCTTAGCCGAGTGGCATGCTTGCTATTTAACACTTTAAAAGCTCTTTTTCAGCAGATTTGCCCAATGCGCCACAGCTGTTTGATTCCTGACTGCTTCCTCCATGGGTGTTGACTGTGGATCTAAGTAAATGGAAATCTCTGACAACTTCAGTATTTTCTCCATGTGTCATGAGGTACAGGCCTAATATAGGTTGGAATCGATGTGACAACAGCAAGCTTGGTTTCTTTCTTTCTCTTGTCATGCTGTTGCTTTCTGATCCACTTGTAAGGATTTGTTTTACACTGAGGTGTAATCCCTACTGAAGGCTGTAGTCGAGTAGCTTAAGTTGTTAGCAACTTAACTTCAATAGCACACACAGACGCTGCTCCTACACTGCTCTTCCCTCCCTTTGTCTCCAATGCCACCTGCATATACTCTGTGCCCAGTAACAGAGTTTACAATTATCTGTATGCACTTGTCCTTTGAATCATGTCGGATAGTGTTGTTGTTGTTGTTATTTGCCATCGAGTCGGCCCGACACGTCGGGTTTAACAAGCACAATTACGACACAAAAACACCATCAACCTGACCTATGAAATTACTGTTAACTGGAGATCTTTTTCTTTATATGGCTTTGAGGTACTGTCTAGAATCCCTTTGTTAACATTTGCTAAGAGAAGGAATGTATTGAATTCAGCCTGAAATTGTTTCCTTATTTGGAGAGTGGAGGGTCTGTGAAGGAGACAACCTTGACAGAGCCAATGGCCGGGTGTGACTCTAGGTACCCCTAACTTCCCACACAGACGAGCAACTGCCCTCTGACCTTTGCAGGGAGCATTATTCCTATCTGACAGCTGAGAAACAAAACAGGAAACCAAGTTTCTGTCTGACCAGGTGCCGATGAGAATGGAATCCATTTTTAAAAAACCACCTAAATTAGGGCAACAAGGAGGACTAGGTGAGGCTGGGACCTACTCCAGAAACAGAAGTGGGTCCAGGAGCCCTGCTGTCCTCGCACCCAGAAGGCCTGTCCTCATTCTGCATCAGGCTCTCTTCCAGCCCAAGTGATGCTGGGTTCCAACCCCCTGATGTTGGATTTAGTGTTCAAATAATAATCTCAAACAGCCGAGCTGGGCTTCTTGACACTCTGGCTGTGGAGAACAGTGCTGGGAAGGCCACAGACACCTGCATGCCAAAGAGCCAAGTCACTGTGACATCTTGGACACCACTGTTTTCCTTCCCTGCAGTCTAACAGATGTCTACTTTAGGGAAGCCAAGACTTCCTAATTGTGAGTTCACCAGGGGAAACCTTCGTGAGGCCTGGACCGTCTCGGGAACTATGAGGTCTGGGCCGCCCCTCTGGACTTTCATTCTCACCTCTGTAAGAAACAGCAACAACGATGTTTATGGAAGGGGTTGGCGACCTGCCTCACCTCATCAGTTGCTGTGGGAGTCAATCGGCTGATGACAGCGGAGTAAAGCAGTACCGTGTGGGCAGAACAAGGGCTTCTCTGAACTCTCCCCACACACCTGTGCTTCGCGAGCTGTCATCTCTGCCAGGTTCCTGGAGCATCAGAGGCTGTGTGGTGCAGGGTGGCCAGTCCCCATTCCCGAGTCGGCAGGTTCGACAGAGGAAAGCAGACAATTCTGGGACTCACCCTACTCTGCTCTGTAACTGACGGTGACATGTGGGGTCACTAGGAACACAGCCCCAGGCCCAGCTGAACTCCAGAGGTGCTGCCACCTAGCTGAAGCCAGGGTCCACAGGCCTGAGCCCGGCCTGCTCTTCCCTATGAGACACCGGGAGGACCTCAGAGCTGGAAGGCTTTAGGAAGGGTCCACTCTCGTCTTCTTTCCCTACAGGTGGGGAACTGCAGTCTGGAGAGCTTAGTGGACGCTGGTGTCAGAGTTGGGACCAGAGACCATAGCTCCTAACTCACACTGCAGACCTCTTTGCAGCAGTTTCTTCACTGGAAGGAAGCTCTTCAAAACAGTGATAGGTCCTGTATCACAGGGACCATTATCCGTTCCATTATGATTTGGAAATACTACTCCCTCCACCTCACAGTGTTCCAGCTTCAGACAACATAGGAGGAGGGCTGGACTGCGTGCTCTGCTCCTGACTCTCCACTCTCTTCACCTCCCCAGTGTTCAGTTACAGGAGTTAGGTTAGTTATTGCCTTCACTACTTTCATTATTTGGGGTTTTAGACAGGATCTTCTGATTCTCTACTGAAGATGCAAACCAGTACACTCAACCTTTTCTTCCACCATGTCTTACCTCTCTTCTCCACTTATTTCTTATTTTCACAATGTCAAGATTTATAGAAGTTATGTTTTATTCTATAATTATACCTTTTCTGTGATGCTAAAAGTTCATATAACTGAGAAAACTGAATACACATTTGCAGACAAATGAAACAAGATCCTTACCTCACACCATACACAAAAACTAACTTAAGATGGATCAAAGCTCTAAATGTAAAACCTAAAACTATAAAGTTACTAAAAGATAAAATAGGGGCAAACTTAGAAGCCCTAATTTATGGCACAGAGACTGTCAAACATAACCAAAATTGCACAAACAGCAGAAGATAAACTAGATGACTGGGACTTTCTAAAAATTAAATACTTATGTACATCAGAAAACTTCTCCAAAAGAGTAAAACGAGAACCTAAAGATTGGGAAAAAATATTCAGCAAGGACATATCAGACAAAGGACTTAGCTCTAATATTTATAGCAAACTCCAACAACTCAACAACGAAGAGACAACCCAATTTAAAAAAGGGCAGAAGACATGAGCAGACTCTTCATCAAAGGAGACATTCAAGCAGCCAATAGACAAATGAAATAAATGCTCACGATACATTAGCCGTTAGAGAGATCGACATCAAAACGAGATACCATCTCACCCCAGCACTAGTGGAAAAGTTTACCAAGACAGAAAATAACAAACGCTGACAAGGGTGTGGAGATTAGAACTCTCCTACACTGCTGATCAGACTGTAAAATGGTACAACCACTGTGGAAACAGGTGTGATGCTTCCATAAAATTGGATATAGAAATACCCTTTGATCCAGTAGGAGTTCTGGTAGTATAGTGCCTAAGGCACTTGACTACTAACCACTCCTTCGAAGGAAGATTGGGCAATCTACTTCCATAGTGATACTGCCTTGGAAACCCAAGGAGGGGTCACTATGAGTCGGGTCCGACTTGATGGCAACTAACAACAACAACAACAACAATTTGATCCAGCAATCCCACTATTAGGAACATATCCTAAAGAGGTGCGACCCAGGACAAAATTAGATATATGCACACCTGTTTATTACAGCACTATACTATTCACAATAGCAAAGAGACAGAAAGAACCTAAGTGCCCATCAACAGAAGACTGGATAACCACACTGTGGTACATACACACCACTGTATGTATGTAAAACCCCCACTGGATTTCCAGGTGGTAAGTCTTTATGGAAGGAGATTGCCCCTTCTTCCTTGTGTGGAGCAGCTGGTGGGTTTGAACCACCAATCTTCTGGTAAGCAGTCAAATGCCTCATGCACTGAGTCACCAGTGCTCCTTAACCTTACACATGGTCGTGAGTATATTCCCATTCACCTACCCACATCTGATCACTCAGCCTGTCTACCTATGCATACACCCATGTTACTACTGTAATGTCTGTTACTACTGATAATGCAGTCTTACAAAAGCAGTATTATAATATTACAAAATTAATGATACTGTAACCAGAACAGTATCATTAAGGAAAAGGCAGACACAGAGACTGTGCACAATGGAATAATACTATGTACCATTAAAGAATGAAGAACCTGCAAAACATGTAACAATGTGGATGAACTTGGAGGACATTATGCTGAGTGAAGTAAGTCCACTATTTAAAAAGTCAACCAAAGTTACCTAAGGGGTGGGAAGGGAGGGAACACTGCAAAAATAATAATAATAATAAAAAAAAGGTCAATCAAAGGTTTACACAAGGGAAAGAAATTTTCTTTGTTGGTTACCCAGGATGGGAGGGGAGGGAAAACTGCTGGCTAGTTAAGAGACATGTATTGATGTAGATGAAGGGGAAGGCACTATTACAAAAGTATGTGACCAGCACGGTATCACTAAGGAAAAGGAAGACACGGAGATATGCCCGAGAGGTACAGACAACAAAGATAAACACTCTTACACACAACACTGCATTATCAGTATAACAGACATTTATCTACTGTGGATACAGATGCAGACAGACAGGCTGAACGACCAGGTGCGGGCAGGCCAATGGGGGTATACTCCTGACCACATAGAAGGTTAAGGAGCTCTGGTGGCTCAGGACCTAAGGCATTTGACTGCTAACCAGAAGGGTCGTGGTTCAAACCCACTAGCTGCTCCTCGGAAGGAAGACCGGACATTCTCCTTCCGTAGTGATACCGCCTGGGAAACCCAAGGAGGGGTTTAAGTCGGATCCGACTCAATGGCAGTGAATTAGTTTGGTTAGTTATAAAAAGTTTGGCAGACAATATTTCTACATAATTATTTGCTGTGCTATAAAAACGTCTCTCTGTCTATATATATATGGGTCTGATAGAAAGTGGTGAAATTCCCAAGACTATGGCCTCTAGTCACCTTTGGACCTGGAACTGAATTCATTCTTGTGGCTTCCAGCCAAACAACAGACAAGCATGTAAGGTGAACATTTACACCAAGTACGTACACTGCTTAGAACAATCAACCACGGGAGATCAGAAGGGCAGTAATTGCACAGGGAGATGGCTCAGGGGGCAGGACTGCAGAGGAAAGGGGGACACAGGGAAGGGGTAACCACAGGGAGGAGGTGGGAAGAGAGCTTTCACATTGTGGCGATCGCAATCAATGTCATGAAACAAAATGTGTAAACTTTCACCCAAATCACAATAAAAAAGACAAAAAAAAAGCCTATATATATATATGTAATAGAGGTAACGGAGGCAAAGCTAAGATAACTTCTTAGCCACAATCAAGCACCTTGAGGGAGTGAATTGCTGGGCTTGTGTGCTCAGGACCATGGTCTCAGGGGACATCAAGCTCAAGTGGCACGATATAGTACACGAAAATATTGTTCTACATCTTACTTTAGTGAGTAGTGACCAGGATCTTAAAAGCTTATAAGCGGCCATCTAAGATGCTACTATTGGTCTCCTCCATAGCAAAGAAAAGTGAAAAAAATAAAAGATGCGTGAAAACAGTTAGTCCAAGAGACTAGTGGACCATGGGAACCTCAGTCTACATCCCTGAGACTAGAAGAACTAGATGGAGCCTGGCTACCACTGCTGATCACCCTGAAGGAGGGATTACAACAGGAGGTTCCAGACAGAGTAGGAGAAAAATGTGGGACAAAACTCAAATCATAAAAAGGAAAAAAAAAAAACCTCTTGGTCTGATAGACACTGGCGACCCCCCAAGACTGTGACCCTTAGTTGCCCTTCTGGCTTGGAACCGAACTCACTCCCATAGCTTAACCCTCAGCCAATGGGGGAAACAACTACACCAGGGAGGTGCACTTCTTAGAGCAGTCAGCCATGGGAGGCCAGAAGGGCAGCATTTACAAGGGAGATAACTCAGAGGGAAGGAATGCGTGGGAAAGGAGGACACAGGGAAACGGTACCCACGGGGAGGAAGCGGGAAGAGATTGTGGGGATTGTAATCAATGTCATGAGACAAAATGTGTATGAACTATTGAATGGAAAATAAATCTCCTCTAAACTTTCACCCAAATCACAATAAAAAGTTCATTAAAAATCAAACATCCACATGTGAGCCTAGAAGAACCAAGCAGTGTGTCTGAGGCCAGAGGAGACACATGACACGTTACCAGATGTTACCACTGATGGGACTCCTCCGGTATCAACACCCAGCAGATCCGCTTTGCTCTCTCTTCAAGTTCCTGTGCCTTTCATGGCTCTCAGTCAGCTCCACTTTCAGAGGCCTCCTCGCCGTCTCCTTTCCCAGACTCCACTTCATCGCCTGGCCCCTTCCTCACTGCCATTCCAGCCGACCATTCGGAGGCAGATACTGGGCATATCTGTTCCCTCCAGCTCCCGTGACGGTGACGGGCATCGGGATTGGTGAGTCTGAGTTAAGGAATTAGAATCACTAATTCACGTCAAGAGAAACACCCTTTAGAGAGAACTGCACCCCGCGGCCTACTTCCAGATGCTAACAAGAAGAAGCAATTAACAAGGAAAAGAAAAAATCATCACAAAAAATGACCAGATAGTGTTTTCAAAAAGTGCTTTGAGAATTTACTGTACAGTTTTTTTTTAAACAATTTATTTATATGTTGGCTTCAACATGCTCTTACATTTGTGTAAAACATTTATACATATTCTTTACAATTTGTACATATATTAAATGGCTGTATCATAAACACTGTTCTATGGGATTTTATAAAAGAAAAGCAAGTGGGGACAATTACTTATAAAACATTAACAAAACCCCGTGACACTGAAATACACGATGTCCTTGTGTCCATGCCCTTTTGAGTTCCACATCTATTCATGTTTTGGTTTCATCTTAGTCACTGCCCAGAGGCTCCGATCACAAAGATACAGTTAGGTCGGAAGACTGCAAGCAACCAGTGTCTAGTAAGGCAACTGTGGAGGATGGAGATGGCCGTCTGCAAGGACAGGACGGCGTGTGTGCGGGAGTGACCCCCCGGAGGCTGACAAGTGGCTTGGTGGCAGTCACAGGCGTTCTAGTCATCAGGAAAAATGCCCGAACGTCAGGACCGACTCAGCAAAATCCCTGTGCCACACTGTTCTCTAAACTCAAAAGCCCAGGGGCCGCTGCATATCACTGAGGTGGCGTCCCACAGGTGACTACACGTTTCCTTTGGGTGGGGAAGGGAGAGGCCTGCCATCTAAACTGGGCTTTCAGCTCTTCTGAGAACCCGTTGGCCTGCTCATCCACACTCAGGTCAAGGCTCACCACGCTCCAGTGCCACTTCTCACCAGGCTGCCTGGTGCCCAGTTCGTCCAACCTACTCTTTCTGGTGCAAAACATGCCCTCTCACGATGGGGCAGGAAGTGCAGAGAGAGAAGGCACTGGTCTCCAGGTGAGAGCCCCATAAAAACCCAAATAAGTGGTTCTCAACCCACAGCGCCCCAAGAGGACAGAGTAGAACTGCCCCACAGGGATTCCAAGGCTCTCAATCTTTAGGGAAACAGACTGCCACATCTGTCTCCCGTGGAGGAGTTGGTGGGTTTCAACCGCCAACCTTTTGTTTAGTAGCCAAGAATGCAACCACTGCACCATCAGGGCTCCTTCCACGGGAGGACAACACATCCCAGATGCCCTGAGGAGGGGAAAGTGGCAGGGAGGAGGCAGAGAGGAGATCAGGACGTGTGCTCACGAGTGCGAGTGCGCGTGGAACAGCGCCCCAAGCCCTACACAAGGAACAAGGCGGGGTCACAGCCCTGGGGCTGCTATTCTCCGGCCAGCTCTAGAGTCATCAACATGGAAGTGAAGGGTGGGCTCACTTTCCTCGACAGACAGGATCCCCGAAGGACTGAGAGTTATAAAAATATACAAACGTACATATTTTTTATTCTGGCATAGCTCATATTTATAAGAAAGAAATTAGTAATTATCTGACATTGGATAAGAACTGGAAGACTGGGGGGGGGAATTATAAATTAGGATTCTCTGTAAAATATCAAATTTTCCATTCAAAATTCCGCTAATATTAAGTACTTTCCAAAAATAGACACAATTTGAAATAATGGCAGAGGAAGAGAACAAGAAGGCCGTCCCCAGACAAGGGAGGCACTGAGGCTGGTCAAGAAAGGAACACAATTGTTTCTGCAACTCTTTGTCTTTTAGTTCTTTCTTTCTTCTTTTCCTTATTACTATTTATATTTTTTTGGTGATAGGGAAGTGAAAAAAATAAACTTTAAATTGCATTGCCCACGTCAGAAAGAAGCACTTCGGCGTTTCCGTTGCGTTCTCTCTCTGCTACATAACCGGAAAGCGGCTGAGGGCCTGCCTCAGCTTTTCTGCAATCTGGGGAGAGAGCAGACCAGGTTGAAATGCTGCCCACTCCACCTCTGAGGATTCTAGTATTTACCGCCATAGGGCGGAAGGGTTTCCAAAGACTCACACACTTAAAACTGTGCCTTGGGTGGCCTCCCTTTCCACCCCACCACCCCTGCCTTGTCCCTGGGCCTGGACTGGGGACCGCCTGTGACCACTGTGCACCGCTGTTTGCTCCCTGCACCAATCTCCCCTCCACGCTGCTGCTGGAGAGACCTGAAATCACAGACCACACTGCCAACGATGGTGCCACGGCTGGCAGGACCAAGTCCCCACTCCTGTGTGTATTTACTAGCCTGCGAGGTTTCTAAGCCTGGTCTCTGCCTTCACAGCCAGGCTGCCCTCCTGCCTCTGCTGAGAGGGATCACTGACTGTTTACTCTTTATCTGATGAGTCAGGCAGACGGGGTTGGCAGGTACCCATCGATCTCCCTTCCCTTCCTGGACCCCTCCGACTCCTAGGACTGGGCTGGAGGCCACATGTCCCCATCACTCCCTGCTGTGTTCTGACACCGTGTCCATACAGTGCCTGCCTTCAAGATCACCCTGCTGCCCTGTAGGTAAGCCCACATGCCCATGTCTCCCCCAGGAAGACACAGCTCCCTGACAACACAGACCATGACTGACCGACTCATCCTGGGTCCTAAATCTGGAAA
>NW_006921722.1:8335451-8336480 GCF_000298275.1 Orycteropus afer afer
TTTTTCCACCCACTGCTTCTCAAAAATTGAAAAGCAGATGTAATTAAAAGAGACTGAAAACTTCTCCACATTTAACCTCTTCTGGCTGATTTGGATTAAAACACATGGAGGCATTACCTGCATGACTGAGTCCCTTCCCCAATCCCCCTCTCCACGTGCATGTGCAGAAGGCACCGGGCAGCGCCATGGACCTACCGTCTCGTAGAACTGCACCTGCTGCTCCAGGTAAAGGCGGATGACACTGTTGTAATCGTAGATCCGGTTACTATGGAAATGATTCATCTCCGCTACAAGCGAAACCAAGACCTGCGTCAGTCGCCCCCAGGGCTTCAAAGACCTGTGGGCTTCTCTACTCGTTACAGTTAATCACCCGGACACAACGTGGCTGGCTTTAGCGCAGTGTCAGCTCCTGGCCGACCTCTTATAAAGAGCTGGGGAAGATACAGGCAAGACAGCCCTTTGCAGTAACTGGATGACTGTCATTGATTGGTATACAACGTACCACGGGACCCTACGTGGACTGTCCTAGCAGCAGTGATCCAGTATGGCACTGAGTTGGTCCTGTTCTCCCCAAGGGGACTGTAGCTACAGACCTCAGAGCATTTTACCCAGCAAGCACCTGGTGGGTCCTGCACACTGAGGCAGTGTGGAAAGGCTGGGCAGAGGAGGTGGTGGGAGACCTCAGACGAAACTCTCTCTGCCCCTCCTCCAGAACAGGGAGCTCTGCCACCTGACCCCAGGCAGGCAGGCAGGCAGACCGTCTCTCACCCGGCAAAGCACTGG
Organism: Orycteropus afer afer; assembly: GCF_000298275.1. Taxonomy (NCBI): domain Eukaryota; kingdom Metazoa; phylum Chordata; class Mammalia; order Tubulidentata; family Orycteropodidae; genus Orycteropus; species Orycteropus afer. The sequence continues at coordinate 8,336,235 of NW_006921722.1, forward strand.
ATGCCGACGTGTGATCCTTCACCGTGGCGGAATACATGGGTCCCTTCTTCCCTTACAAAACGTGCCTCTTGCATCCCTCGCCCTCTGTTGAAGGTGACATTTACCCTTGGCTCCTCATCCCCCCAGACAAGTGACTCCCCATGATTGTTCTCTCCATGGAGTGTATCTACCTCAGGTAAATGTTCAACTCATATGCCTGTCTATTGTTTGGCTGGAAGCCACAGGTGTGGCTTCACTTCCAGACCT
>NW_006921722.1:8337260-8338094 GCF_000298275.1 Orycteropus afer afer
CGTTTCGTACCACAGGTGTCTGAAGCTGTATAATGCTTCTTTTTTACCTGCTCGGATAACCTCAAATACAAGGTCAACAACAAGTCCCCCATTGCAAACCCTTAAGTTCTGGTCACAAGTCCCCCATTGCAAACCCTTAAGTTCCGGTCAGGCTTCTCCATTTGCCACTAGTTGCCTGGGTGTGGGAAATGTTATGTCTCCCCTTGACTGTCTGGTCCTGAAAGTGGTCCCTCAGGAAAGCCTGCAAACATGCTTCCTTCCCCTTCACCAATGTGACAGCTTCTTCACAAAACGAATAGAAACCCTAAGCCAGGTGCCGCAGAGGTGAGTCGACTCACGGACACCCAGAGAGGTAACTGACTCATGGACACCCAGAGAGATGACTGACTCACGGACACCCAGAAAGGTGACTGACTCACAGACATCCACAGAGGTGACTGACTCACGGACACCCAGAGAGGTGACTGATTCATGGACATCCACAGAGGTGGCTGACTCACGGACACCCAGAGAGGTGACTGATTCATGGACATCCACAGAGGTGGCTGAATCACGGACACCCAGAGAGGTGACTGATTCATGGACATCCACAGAGGTGAGTCTGACTCACAGACACCCAGAGAGGTGACTGACTCACGGACACCCAGAGAGGTGACTGACTCATGGACACCTAGAGAGGTGACTGATTCACGGACATCCACAGAGGTGAGTCTGACTCACAGACACCCAGAGAGGTGACTGACTCACGGACACCCAGAGAGGTGACTGACTCACAGACACCCAGAGAGGTGAGCCTGACTCACGGACACCCAGTGTGTGTCAGAGGGGGACTGT
>NW_006921722.1:8339653-8340608 GCF_000298275.1 Orycteropus afer afer
CTGACATATTCCATAAACTTGTTGTTGAACAGGAAAATATCTCCCCAAAACAAGGTAAGAAAGCATCTAAATTTAACTTTCTTCAAGTCACCTGGAAGCAGAGAGACTGCTATTCTGGAGGAAGGTAACCAAGCTGAACCTCACAGGTCCGTGCTACCACAGACAGAGAATGGCAGAGCCCACCAGCTCTGTGATAATTCATCTACTGTCACGGTCAGAGTGGCCGTAACAAGAAACAGCACCAATAGGTTAGAGGGGCCTTGATGAGGGACAGAGACGCATGAGCCCTTGGGCACCACCTCTGTCTCTTCTTCATAAACTTGAGGAGCTGGTGCTGAAATGTGTTGCTGTCACGTTAGAGCTTGACTTGGATTTTTGTTAAAAGGCACCAAACAACTTTTAAATCAATGCTTAGATGAGATCGCTGTAAACACTGCCCAGCTGTTACAGACCAGTCCCCTGAAGAGATGTGGCTGAAACCAGCAAGTCAATCATAACACACTAGAAGATTCAGGACTCAGAGGTAACACACAGATTTGGAAACAGGGAGAGAACAATTAACCAGAATCAAATGTAAGGATGACGTAAACCAACAATTCACTCAGTTTTAAACCCTTAATGATGGGAAATCCATACCTTTGTTTCCATTAATATAAACATATAAAAACAATACTGTTTTAATAGTCATTAAGAAACCCTTCATTCAATTCTTTCCTCCTGACAGAGAGGGTCTCTGTGGCACTTGCTGGAGCAGAGTAAAAGGGTCTTGCCAATCAGGGAAGTGTCAGTCTCCTGACTGTCTTAGATTTCAAATACTGCAATTCTTTTTGTTTGCTATCTGGCCAACTGCATGCATAAAAGAGTGTTCTTAATTCTCCACAAATAATCTTTCTACAGGATAAAAGAAACTAACAAAACAAAACAAACTCACTGCTGTTGAGTCGTATGCAACTCA
>NW_006921722.1:8341465-8342392 GCF_000298275.1 Orycteropus afer afer
AGACACCGTATACCTACTCCTCACTTACCAACTCTCTCTTTACCCAACACTTCACATTCATGACCACAGGAAAAAATTGTGCATTAATGCTGTATGTCTGGCAGCAATGAACACTGAGGTGCAAGCAAAAATAATGCTGGCTCTGATGGCTAAGGCCATGTGCCAAAGGGTCAGGACTCTCCGTGATGTGGCAGGTGTGATGCGACTCCATTTTGTGATCAGATGTGGTCATCCTCCATTATCACATTATGCCAAATTCTGCCTAGTGACCTGCTCTTTGGAACCTAACCATGTCGATAAATGAGGGGCAGGTGCACTCTGAGTCAGATGTTGCAGAGAACACAATAAAACATCAAATGATTTTTAAGTTGGTTTGCAAAATTAACTATTTTGAGGTGATCCAAAACACAACGCTGTGGGAAAAAAGAGTTTAACACTGTATGTTTACAAATAAAGTTATAATGGCTAAATTTTAGCAGAGAATATAAGAATATAAAAATTAAACACAAACTTAAACACAAAATTAAATCATTTTTAGTGGCAACTTTAAAAATGTCCAACTTTTCTGAATTACAATTTTTAAAAAACTATGTTACAGTTCTAAAAATATTTTTAACAAATAACCAGAAAAGGAGATAATGACCATATATATCTCTGTGCATTTGTCTGTGCACACGTATGTCTTAGTTATCTAGTGTTGCTAGAACAGAAATAACACAACTGGACTGCTTTAATAAACAAATTTATTTTCTCACAGTTTAGGAGAAACTCAGGGAAACTTCCCTTACATCACATCAGGGCCGTGACCTGAGTAAGGGTGTTGCATCCCACCTGAATCCTGCCTCCTGACACAAAAAAACATACCCTAATTCTCATTAACATAACCTAATCCTGCCTCCTTAACACATGTTGTTGTTAGATGCCTCT
>NW_006921722.1:8343742-8346303 GCF_000298275.1 Orycteropus afer afer
TAATTCTGGGGGACACAATTCAATCGGTGACAGTGGCTGAGACATGCTAAGAAGCATCAGTGTTGGAGGTGATTCATTTAGAGTGCATGACAGATTTACCCACCCACTTTACCTTTATCTAAAAACCAAACTCAGTGCCACTGAGTCAATTCCGACTCATAGCCACCCACTCTGGGTTGCTGAGATGGTAAATCTATAGAAGTAGATTGCTCAGTCTTCCTTCCGAGGAGTGGCTGGTGGGTTTGAGCCGCCAACCTTCTGGTTAGCAGGCAAATGCCTTAGGCACTACACTACGAGAGCGCCTTACCTTTACTAAGAACTAGTATTATCAAACACAAAGATACACATAGTACATAGTACTAATAGAGATACATAGGAATTGAAAAGAAAATATAGCTATTTGGAAAGTCTAATTATGTTTTGAATTAAAAATGAGGATTAGGTAGCAAACGATCTTAAATAGGATGCTGTGCTTCCGGTGAGTACCTGTTCTGCCACGAGATTGGCAATTTCTTCGTAAGTCTTTCCTGCCTCTGTTATTGCGTCATTGAGATCGGTTTCACCTGAAAATGAGATGCTTAAATCAGTGTTTTCACTTATTAGAAAATTTCAAACCTTTTCAACACTAGAGAGAACAGTGTAACAGAATCCTCATGTACCTCTCAGCCAGCTTCGCAAGTCACAGCACACGGCCAACCTGTTTCCACCTATGCCCTCCACTTCCTGCCTGCCCCTCTCATGGACATGTGACACTTCACCCACAAGTGTTTGTCCTCATTGAAAAGACAAGGACTCTTAAAATTAGGCCAATATCATTATTACATCTAAGAAAAGACATTAATTCCTCAACACGAAGATTCGGTTAGTGTGCAGACATCCTCGACAGCTCATGAACTGGCTTCTTAAATCAGGATCCAGAGAAGGCCCACGGGGCACACAGCTCGTCTTAGCTCCCTAGTGCTGCTGAAACAGAAACACCACATGTGGGCAGTTTCAACAAGCAGAGACTCACTCGCTCACAGTTTAGCTGCCCAAAGTCCAAACCCAGGGGCATCAGCCCTGGGGGAAGGTCCTTGCCTCAGCTTCTCTGGTGCTCCTTGGAGACCTCCTGGTGGCATCTCTTTGCCCCAGTGTTTACCTCTGGGTCTCAGCTTTCCTTAACTCAAAGTGGTCAGGCTTAAGACATCCCACACTGGCATGGCTTCATTAACATTACAAAGACTCCTCCCAAGTGGGACTATATCCATAGGTATGGGGGGGGGGATATGCAAGTCAATCCATGCATTTCCATGAAGGAGCTCTGGTGGCACAGCAGGTAAGGCATTTAGCTGCTAACCAGGTTAGTGGTTCAAACCCACAAGCTGCTCTGCAGGAGGAAGATGGGGGCAATCTACTTCTGTAAAGATTTACAGCCTTGGAAATCCAGTGAGGGTTGCTATGAGTTGGAATCAACTTGATGACAGTGGGTTTGTTTCGTTTTTTTCTCTGCAGTTTTTTTGGGATTGTTATGGATTAAATAGGTGACCTAGTGGCACAGTGGTTAATATGCTTAGTCTGCTAACCAAAAGGCTGTTGATTCAAACTCACCAGCTGCTCTGTGAGAGATAAAGATTGCAGCCTTGAAAACCCCATAGGACCGCCCTACTCTATCCCACAGGACTGCTACGCATTGGAGTCAACTCTATGGGAACAAGGTTGTGTTCTGATTCACGGATTAAACTGTGTTCCCCAAAAGTATATGCTGAAGTCCTAAACTGCCTGTGAATGTAACCCTGTCTGGAAATAGGGTTCTTGTTTTATTATGTTAATGAGATCATACCAGAATGGCTTGGGTTCTAGACCTGGTCTCTTCAGAATGGTGTCTTTTAAAGGGGAGTAGACACAGAGATACAGCCACACAACGGGGGAGGAGACCATGTGAGAGGACCTGTTGTTGTTGGTATGTGCCGTCGAGTCACACCTGACTCACAGCGACCCCTCCTTGGGTTTCCGAGGTGGCATCACTACAGAAGTAGATTGCCCCATCTTCCTTCCGAGGAGTGGCTGGTGGGTTTGAACCGCCAGCCTTCTGGTTAGCAGTCAAGTGCCTTACGTACTACACTATCAGAGCTCTGTGAGAGAACCTAGTACAGGCCAAAGGCGGCCAGGGAACAAACACCCACTGCTGGCAGAGGCTGAAAGGGACAGAGGGCCTCCCAGAGCAGACAGAGCATAGCCCTGCTGACTCCCTGGTTGTGAAACTGTGGAACAGGAAAGCCCTGCCCTTTAAAGCCGCCCACCTGTCCTTCTGCTGCAGCAGCCCCAGGAGACTGCGACGGGCACTGAGAGACCAGGTCTCGTGCCTGGGTACCCACAGTCGGGTGGTATCTGACATGTCCCTCTGAGGTCTCGTGCCTGGGTACCCACACTCTGGGGTGGTATCTGACGTGTCCCTCTGCAGTCTCGTGCCTGGGTACCCACACTCTGGGGTGGTATCTGACGTGTCCCTCTGCGGTCTCGTGCCTGGGTACCCACAGTCGGGTGGTATCTGACGTGTCCCTCTGCGGTCTCGTGCCTGGGTA
>NW_006921722.1:8346403-8369320 GCF_000298275.1 Orycteropus afer afer
TATCTGACGTGTCCCTCTGCGGTCTCGTGCCTGGGTACCCACAGTCGGGTGGTATCTGACGTGTCCCTCTGCGGTCTCGTGCCTGGGTACCCACACTCTGGGGTGGTATCTTGCACATTCCTCTGTGCCCTGGACTTTAAACATGTCATAGGTCTGGAGCTCCATCACATTCAGAAGGCACCATGCCCAGTTCTTTGTTACGACGCTAGAAGCCCTGACGACCCCTGCCTACATCTTGTATGCTGGTAGGGGTCTGCAACGCACTGCTGTCCTATTTCCAGCATTCTTGTTCATCAGCTACCACACTTCCTTTAGCAACGGTTTGGTCGCCCTGAGGTGTAATGTGAACAGGAAAGGCAGGTGACATGCTCGAGTCTTCCTCTTTGTTTACTGTGAGCAGGACGAGTCCCCAGCAACCTCTAGAATGACTGAGATGAGGTTTTTAAAGAATCACTGCAACTCTGGATGTAAAGACATCTGATGCATGTCACTCCACAGCAACTTGAGCAACTTGTATATTACAGTAACACGTTGTGGGAATATTATAGGAAATCATAAATGTAGTAATAACACATATACATAGAACACACACATGTCCTCCTCATGGGCCAGGAGAAGGCTCTTCCAGCTGGAGCCCAAGTTCCTCTGACGTAACCTCGGGGGGCCTGGCTTCCTCTTGGTGGGAAACAGTGCCAAGACTCCCCACCTGGGTGGTGCCAGGGCTGCTTCCTGCTACGGACGTGGGACTCAGGAGGTGCTGCTGAGCCTTTTCCATGGACAGAGCAGGCAAATCATACTTTTTCTTAGAAGAGGAAAACATCTAACAAGTTTTCTCATCTACTGGTGTTTCTAATTCAAGTAGAGAACTAAAAGCAAAAAACCAAACTCGCTGCCGTTGAGTTGCATCCGACTCACAGTGACCCCTTCTTGGGTTTCCGAGGCAGTATCTCTATGGAAGTAGATTGCTCAATCTTCCTTCCGAGGAGTGGCTGGTGGGTTTGAACCGCCAGCCTTCTGGTCAGCAGTCAAATGCCTTAGGCACTATGCCACCAGAGCTCTCAGTAGACTATGAATTATTTTTAATTTCTTTATTTTTATGTATATCTTTTTATTCTAAAAAATCTTAGTTGTTAACAACACTAACAAATAATTATTTGCTTTATCCAATACCTAAAATAGGCTTAGAATAACAACACCAATATTATACTGATGACTCTATGATTACTGAAAGCAATTGTTTTTAACAGTTTTTGTTGCTGATTTTTCTAGACCTCAGGTTCCCTGTTTTGAAAATGAAGGGGTCAGACTAATGAAATTTTAAAGCTTGCTTCCAGTCTGAAAGGGACAATTCGTAATAAGACACAGTAAAGCCAGGCCAATGAGAAACACTCAGATACACGAGCCCAAACCTGATAGTCTGGTTGGTGTCTAACTTCGGGTGCCTTGAGTACTCAGAAACTTAAATCCAAAGACCTGTCTTCCCTGGGTATCAGGATAAACACCCTGGTGAAAGTACAAACTCTGTCTTCTCTGCAAGCGGCAGGGATGCTCCGATCAGTACCATCCACCTGACAAAGGCTTTCGCCTCTCACCTGCTCCGCGAGCCAGACTGAGGAAGCACGAACTACCATGTGGAGGCAGAGCAGCTAAAGCACTGTCAGGTGCTGCCAACACACATGTGCCACGAAGCCTAATACTCCACCTCACCACAGCACAGGTGAGAGACACGGTTATGGCCTGAGTCAGACACAGTTAATTAGCAGCTTTGCACAGATGTGCAAATGCACACGTATTTTTCACTTGGTCAAACATTTTTCCAAGTGAACTTGGTGCAAGCTGGCCTGCACAACCAGATATTCCTCGCCCAGCTGGGCGGAAAGAGGAAAGCAAGGGGGGAATGTAGCGGACAGAGCTGCTGCAACAGTGTTGCATTGTGTTAGAACACAAACCAAGGAGCCTAGCTGACAGCAAAGAAGGCAAACAAGCCTGCATGACAACACAAACCACAAGGGCCCTGGGAAAAGCAGGAAGAAGCTGTGGTGGTCCTGAGCGGGCAGCAGACCAGCCCATTGCCCACCAGGACCAAGTAGCTACACTGTAGTCAGCGTCGGTTTGTTAGAGCGCGAGGAGGTGGGCAGGTCTGGTCAAGACAGTCCCGGCCCACAGACAGAAGGAGCAGAGACCTACCTTGATAACCGCTAGAGCTGAACACGGCGGCCAAGCTCTGCAAGGCCTTGCCTATCTTCTGATACTCCTTGGGCAAGGCTGGAAGAGAAAAAGGAAGGCATGGTTAACCCTCTCAGCAAACAGAGACACGACTCAACTGCTCTCCAAAAGCTGATGATCTCTATCATCCAAGAATTTGAAGTGATTTAAGAGTCTCTACTCTTTAGGAAAAGAGTGATGCAAAAATGACTGTTAGACGCATGACGTGGTCAGTGAAGGTGGACAGAGGGGCAAACGGATCCCTTTAGGTGCTCTGAAGTTCCAGACAGTGAACTTTAACTCCTTTAATTTAGCAAAAGGTTTACTCTCCTGGACTGGACCTACTGCCTGAACACCTAGAGTGAGAAACATCGGCCATGTGTTTCACCACACAGAATATGCTAGTTTTCACTATGCCAATTAGGGATTTTTAAGTACTCTGTGAACCAAAAGGAGAAAGAGGATATGCCTGAATCAAATCCTAAGCAAAGTGTCTTAGACACTCTCCTCCCCACAGAAAGGTGGCCTTAAGCCAATATTCTCTAGTTTATGAATTTGGTCTTAGGGATTATATAGGACACAGAGTTGATCAGATGTACACTTAAGGGATTTAATTCTTCAAAAGAAATCATAAGCCTAGATTTTTGTGATATCCTTAAAACATGATTGTAAGCTTTGTACTCATTTAAAACATTTTTAAGATGCACTGACCCATGTTACTTCAGTTCAGTGTATTTTACTGTACATAAATTATATTTCAATAAAATGTATTTTTTAAAAATTAAGTATTTTTAAGAATAAAAAAGCAGGAGTTTTCAAAAAGCACGCAGATTTCAATGTCTATGCAGAGGGGAGTGTGCCCAAGATCATGTATAGGGTTGGCAGACAACGTTTCTACAAGTGTATTGATATGTTCTGTAAGAATTCCCAGGTGTATAGTAGCGCTGACAAGGGATAAGGTTGTAGTCACTTCTTGGGCATAGCCAGCCACCCAGAGGGAGCGAGTAGTGGGACCTGTGGGCTCAGGACCATAGGCGCAGGGGACATCAAGCTCAACTGGCATAACATACTACACAAAACATAGTGCCACTTTGGCGAGTAGCGACTGGGATCTTAAAAGCTTGCAAGCAGCCACCTAGATGCAATGATGGGTCTCTCCTTGTCCAGAGCAAAAAAGAATGAAGAAAACCAAAGACACATGAAATAATTAGTCCAAGCAACTGGTACACCATGTGATCCTTAGCCTATGCGGCCATGAGACCAGAAGAACTAGACGGTGCCCGGCTACCACTGTCAACCACTCGGAGGGAGAGCCTGGATAGAGGAGAAGAACAATGTGGAACAAAACAGAATCACCTGAGGGAAAAAAAAAAAGGACAGGTTTGCTGGTCTGATAGAGCCTGATGGAACCACTGAGATCATGGCCCCTAGCTGCCCTTCAGGTCTAGAATTGAACCTACACCTGGGGCTTCCAGCCAAACAACAGGCATATTAGCTGAACATTTACACGAGAAAGCCCAGGGGACAGAAGTGCATGGAGGGAAGGACACAGGGAAGAGGTAACTCTGGGGAGGAAGTGGGAGGAGAGCTCATAGCCCCTGCAGAGCCCTGGCGGCTGTAGGAGCGACTCACGTCCTGTGCACCGCTTCCAGTGCTCCTGGCCCACGGTCAGCAGCTCCTTCACGCCGTCGTCCATGGCTTTGGTGAACTTCCCAACGGCATCACACTTCTGCTCTCTGTGGGCAAGACAGCCTGTCATTCACGCAGAAGGCAGGGCCGGGGCTGCCACCCACCGACTGGACAAACATTCCGGTGGTTGGGTCAACTCGCCCCAAACGTGACTGCAGCTCTTGCTTCCGTGCATTTTAACAACTACCCTTTCTTTCACTAAATAGGTTTTAAAAACGGGCTTGACTCCAGTGTTTTAGAGAACTACTGAAAAGCCCATCATTTATATTTTTTTAACTTCGCTTCCTCTTCAATTTCTTGTGAATTTTAACTAAACTTTTTCTAAAGTAAACAAAAGTACCATTTGGTGAATTTCTTATTTACTGTAATTCCAGTCACTCGAAGTATCATCAATTGTGGCTATAAAACAGTACCATGGGTTGTTCATGGGGGCTGTTCATTCATTCCAACAAGTTCTTCTTCATGGAATCATACACCACAACCTGGATTCACTGCCATCACTAAGTGATACTAAGTGATACCACGACTTTGAGTGATGTAGTAATGTTTCTTACAGGTATGTTCATACAGAGGAGGGTGGGGAAGCCAATACCCAACATACTAACATTGACTTTCTCTGGGTTGTGGGAGGATTGTATGTGTGTTTGTGTGTTTTTCCTTGTTTGTATTTTTGGTAATATATTAGCAATGATTTTATGTTAAGAAAAAAGCTTCATAAAATTGAAAATGCCAAAGTTTCTTATTAGTGCTTACATAGAAAAGAAGTTACTCCCAATTTTCAACTGAGCCTGTATTTCATAACAAGAGATCAAAACATTCAGGGAAAGCAGGTTACAGAGACCGTTCCTTCAAGGAGACACCCAGGGATGCCTGCATGGTCGACCACCACGTGACGTCTGCTGGCTGCTAACACCTGGCTTCCTCACAGCTGACTGGGAGTCAGCTAGGAACTTCAAGGTGAAAAGCAGCAGACTGCGATCCCACATCCTGGTCCGTGCACACATGCTGCCTGCCCACCTTGCCTTCTGACTGAAAACCCTAATGCTCTCATCAGTCTCAGTCAATGTGAACTCCAGCTGTGGCCACGCTGGCCAACATCTGCCTGCCAAGGAGGCGGCACCTAGGCAGAACCTCTTACATTTCCAGCAAGTCCAGGTCGGGTGCCTCTGGTTCCATGGTGGAGAAGATCAGGACTCCCACCAGCTCGTCTTTCTCAGCCTTCCTCTTCCCGGTTTTCCACTCCTGCAGGAAGAACAACACCGTGTTCAACTGGACAGCAGAGTGGCCCAGCCTCGCAAGATTCCTTAATAGACTCGGCTCCCTGTTATCTGTACCTCTGTAACCGTCAGGAAGCAGCCCCCCTGCCACTTCCTCCTGCAGCCTGTGCCAAATGCCTGTATGTCTCTCACATGGAATCGTTGGCCAAACAGCCCTGGCGCAACCACGTCTTTGGGAGGGGAGGGGAGCTGACTGCTTTTCCAGATGGCCACCAATATAAATGCAGGCTATGGATTTTGGCAAAGTACACCTTGATTTTTTAGGTTAACTGTTTCCCCAAAAAGGTTAAAGCTTTTCTAAAATACATGATAGGAACCAACATTATAAGCAATTGGAGAAACTTTATTGTAAGCTGGTGGTGTAGTGGTTAAAACACTCAGCAGCTAACTGAAATGCAGGGAGTGCAAATCTACCAGTTACTCCTCAGGAGACAGATAAGGCAGTTTGCTTCTGTAAAGATTTACAGCCCTGGAAACCCTGTAAGGCAGTTCTACTCTGTCCTCTAGGATCATTATGAGTCAGAATCCATTTGTCAGCAGTGTGTATGTGTGGGTTACATAACTAACACACACACACACACACACACGGTACGCAAAACAAAAATATGCTCCGTGATCAAGTCTCACAAAGTGCGAACCTGTGCAATGACTACCACCCAGGCCGAAAAGGAGAAAAGCCCCCTCCCAGCCCCTCTGTCCCCTGCCACACAGGGAACCTACCCTTTCTTTGGTGGTAATCATTTCTGGCCTTTCTTTAGGTTTAATCACCTAAGCACGCATGCCTGAACCTACTGCTAGTTTTCTGATGCTGTACAAAGGAAGTACATAGTGTGCTTTCTTTCATACCTTCATTATTTTATGGCTTCTTTCACTCATCCTTATGCTTATGAGATAGATCCACAATGTTGTGTGTAGTTACGGTTCACTCCTTTTCATTACTATATAATATTCCACCGCATGAGTATTCCTCAATTTCTGTACCCATTCTACTACTGGAAGCCCTCCTCCTCGCTGGGCTATGAACAAAGCTGCCAGGTTGCATTTTCCAGTACATGTGGACATGTGGCTATTCGGTCTGTACTAAGGAGGGAGCTCTCTAGGAGAGAATGCCAGGCTGTTTCCAAAATCTTTCCACTTGTCACTCCTGCCAGGAGCGGGCAGACCAGCAGCTGTTCCCATTACCATAACGACACTGGGTACAGTCTAAATTCAGCCATTATGGTAAGTGTGTGTGCTATCTCCCTGTGGTTCAAAATTTGCATTTGCTTGATTACTAATGAGATTAAGTATGTTTATGATTTGTTGGTCATTAGATACTTTCTTTTGCCACACACAGGATCACATCTCCTGGGCAACTGTATCTCCTTCATGGCGAGCCCTTCTGTGCCTATTTAGGAACTCCTTCCCCACTGAGCACGCAGACTTCTAGGCTATCCACTAGAAGCTTCACCATCCTGCCTGTCCCGTTTACACATGTTAACTACCTGGAGTTGACTATTAAACATACATAACAGCACTTTCAAACACACACAAAAAGAGGAAAGTAAAACAAACCCTACAGGCTCAGCTTCGACAGTTACCAACATCTACCAATCTTGCTTTCTTTATTTTTCTATATTCCTTTCTTTTTTTGCCTATTTTAAAGGAAATCTCAGACAGCTTATCATTTTTGCCTGTAAATATTTCATTATGCTTCTTCAACGGGTAAGAACATGTTTTTAAACAACCATTCCACCAATATCACTCCTAACAGAATAATAGTAACTAAGCACAGCCACTTCTCTAGGAGTCTTATTTCTCCTCAAGCTTACTGTAAGCTCATCAAGGTTGGAAGGACAGTCATCGGAAAACATGAGCGGGTCTAGATTTCTCAGTATTCGTACACCGCACTCGACATATCTGGCAAAGCACCTGAACAAGCCCTTGTTCAAGTCTCGGGTAACCAGTAGCAGCAGGTGAATGTGGCTGTGTGACATCCATTTACTTTTGCAACTGCAAAGTGAAAAAACTGGGTTCCGTACAGAGCCCACCCCAGGCAAGAATGTGGCTTCCCTGCTCTGCTGCTCTGTGCCACACTGTGACTCGACAACACCTCTCAACAGAGGCCGTGGGGACAGACACAGGTGCAGAAGGGGGCTCCTCCAGAGCGGCCTCAAGGCGAGGCCTGTGACAGACACAGGTGCACAGGGAACTGCCGAGGCCCTCAGGCCTCCCAACTCCTACCCCGTCACACACAGAACTTCCAAATGAGCCTCCCACTCTGGAAACGACTGAAAATCAGCCCTATGTGACAAGTGTATGCATACGTCCTTCATCTTTATGAACATTTTTACTTTAACAGGACAGACGTACTACTGAGATGCTCAGCTAGTAAACCTCTGCTTGAAAATGTCAGTAAGATATGTACAATGTTCTATTATTCGATTAAAGCCAAAAGTAACCTTAGGATTATTTCCCAGGATCATAACCTATCTAGCACCCTGCCGCTGGCTTCGAGTAAAGGGAAGGTCCTCAACGAGACAGACTGGCACAGTGGCTGCAGCGACAGGCTCAGGCACAACAGGACTGTGCGGCCGGTGCAGGACCGGGCGGTGCTTCCTTCTGCCGTCCACAGCATCGCTGTGAGGTGACGGCACCGAACAACAACTGGCTTCCAAGCCAACTCGTGCTTTTTTTCTTTCAAGTGTTTTCTAAAATAATTAGTATTTGTCATGGAAGGAGAGAAATTATGTGATACCTTCAGTAAATGAAAGGATAAAGAGTCCAGTAAAAGAGTGTTGTTGTTGTTGTTGTTATGTGCCGTCGAGTCGGCCCGGACTCATAGCGACCCCTCCTTGGGTTTCCGAGGCAGTATCACTACGGAAGTAGGATTGCCCAACCTTCCTTCCGAGGAGTGGCTGGTGGGTTTGAACCGCCAGCCGTCTGGTTAGCAGGCAAGTGTCTTAGCCACTATGCTACCAGAGCTCCCAGTAAAAGGGTACTCTTCCCAAAGCAGACATTAAGGAATTACAAGCAGATGGCTTCCCTCTAGATCTTAAGAAGGGCAGCTGATTCCTGGCAGGTAACCACCGACAGGGTCAGGGAACAGCACTTTGGCTCTGAGAAGAGTGGCTGGCCGCTCAGTCTACTCTCCCTATCACGAGGCCAGAAGACTGTAGGGCTGCAGTATGGTCCCAAGAGAAGCTGGTCACTCTGTCCCCTCCCTTCACCCAGACAACATCCTGCATGGTCCGGGATCCATGTTACTAAAGCATGGAGGAACAAATTCATCCTCACACCTCCTCACCCCTGCCCACCTGGGCCAAGTCATGCCTCCTCACCCCCGCCCACCTGGGCCAAGTCACACCTCCTCACCCCTGCCCACCTGGGCAAAGTCACGCCTCCTCACCCCTACTCCCCCCCCCCAGTTCGTGGGACCCATGGGGACAGGCAGTTCTGTACACCCTGATCCCTGTATCATGAGTAATAGCCTTAGCTGGGATGAGGTTTCGATCTTCTCACTGTCTTGGAGGAAATGAGATATAAGCAGCGAACCCTCATGACTTTAGGTCCATTCAGAAGGAGTTCAGTGTGAATCCGATGCCCCTTCCTGTCCTCCATGCCCACCACCGTAAACGTCCTACCTTCTCATCACGGAAGTTGAGGAACTGCTGGAAAACCTCGCTCTCTGCGATGACAGGATGCCGGCACATCCTGGTCATCCAGGCCTGGAGCCTCTCCATGCGCATTTTGATGAATTCCTCTTCAAAGCGGCCTGCAGGCGACAAGGCAAGAGTAACTACAACTGTGTCCAAAATGAACTACTATTACAAGTGAAAAGCCATTTCTTGTCTATGGCTGCTTCACAGAAAACTAATCAATCAAAGCTGAATTGTGGTGGCTTTTGACTAACCTCCACATGCCACATACCGAATGCTCCACCGCCACTAGAGGATGCAACAGACCTCTCAGCTTTCAAAACTGAAAGCCTAATTTAAGACAGCTATGACTCTTTTTATGAAAATAATCACAGCCTCCAAGTGCATTTTCTTCACGTCCCTAGAGCACTCAAAGTAAATCTTATCTCAACATGGATTTCCTTACAGATTAGCATTATGCTCTTTGTGGGTAGCCACACAAAGCCCTGTGGGAAAGAAGGGAGTAGGTGAGAAAGTGGAAGTTAACACCTAAATCCTGTCTTGTAGGAAATTGTCCTATTTGTAAAAATGTATCTGAGGACAAGAGAATTTACAAAGCTACAAATTCAGACTCAGTATTCATGAAAAGTGGTTCAGGGCTGTAGCCTCTTTGCCCTCTCTCTTTTGCTTTTCAAGTTACTTAACATGAAAGTAAGAAAACAGGTTTTTTTCACGATCGCAATACCAAAAATGCAGCAGAACTCAAGAGCATACTAGACTAGCACTTAACTAGTATAGTTTCTGCTTTGAAAGTGGAAAATCAGCTTACCGTGCATATCAGATAACAAGGGGACACAGAGAATTTCTAATTTCTACAAGTCTAAGAGACAAAAATTTCTACCAGTTCAGAGGCTTCTGGAGCGAGGATTCTGGCTACAGTCAAGAAATCAGCAATCGTGTCCCCAGAAACCAACAACGGTCCCTCCTCGTTATTCCAGCTCCCATATTCCCAAACCCCTGGAAACACTCAGAAGGCTGACTGCCCCCAGATGCTGAATGCACCAGACCGAACAACTACTATAAATGTGTTCAAAGACCTAAGGAACCAGGTTTTAAAACTTATGGAAAAATATAACAAGGACTCAACACAGAGATTCTCAAAGAGGCAGAAACGATAGAAAAGAAACACATGGCAAGTCTAGAGTTGAAAAACACAGTAACAAAAAATTCACAGCAGTGGCTCAGCAGATTCAAGATGGAAGAAAACACCGGCATATTTGAAGTTCCATCAACAGGAGTTACCTGAAGAACAGAGAAAAGTTCTGAAATGAAAGGAGCAGAGCTTATCAGCCATCTGCACCCTTGGAGCGGGATTTCCCAGGAGAGCGGAAAAGTGTCTCAAGACCTAACAGCCAAAATCTTCCCGATGGGATGGGTGACCTGAGTCGGCACCTGCAAGAAAGCTCACCACACTACAAGCAGGATCAACACAAAGCAGTCCCCAGTAGACACAGCAGAATCAAACTGCTGAAAGAGACAGATAGAAAGAACATTTAAAGTAGCAAAACAACTCATCAAAGAGTGATTGTACAAACTGTACAGAAATTTTAAAATGACATTTTTAAAACACAGCCTAGATCTTCCTTTAGAAATTATGGGCAGAAACAAGGTGAAGTCTTTCAACAGAAGAGCCAGACAGACTTGAACCTGAACAACAATGGTTCTAGATACTTCCTGTAGACTTTCAACTGTTCCACTTTTTGAGTAGAGATGAAATGAGACATAAACTGAACTAATGCAGAAACAAAGTCTTATTTATCCTTGGAAAAGATGCTCCCACTTCTCCAGGACAGAAAAGACCAAGTCAGCATGGACTTGGGCTAAAAGGAATTCCCTGCTACTAGTGAATTACACCGAGTTTGTCATCTGATCACTGGTTGAAACATAATGGTTCTTATCTTACTGAAAAACTGTCCTCCTGAACATTTTTCTGACATAGCGATTCATCTCCAAACTCTGTCCTCAGACGTTACCCTATGTTGATTACGATTTCCACACTGGGGTCCAGTGGATTTAAAAAAAGGGGAGGGGCTTCCACGCCCTCATTCTCAATGATCCTTCCTTACAGGTTTCAGTTATTGCTGTGTACCGTTCAGTTGATCCTGACCCTCAGCAACCCTACTGAAGAGAGCAGAATCGCATCACCGGGTTTAAAGGCTGTCATCTGTATGGGAGCTGATCACCAGGCCTTTCCTCCCACAGAGTGGCTGGTGGGTTCAAACTGCAGCCTCCGGTTAGCAGCCCAGTGCTTCACCCGTGTGCCGCCAGGGCTGCCCACAGCTTTCACTACTACATGAATATTCCAGTTTGGCACAACTCAGGAATGAAAACCAAATTCATTCAGTATTATGTCAAAAGGAACAAAATCTATAAACAAAAAATGTGACCTGTTAAGTTCTTCATGGACTAATTACCAACGTTTCTGAAACATGACACCACCATCTACCTGGTTACTTTTTTTTTCCCTCCATGAGTCTCAACACAGTAACGATCTTGTGAACCTCAGGGGCAGGACACAGACAACAGAGAAGGGGAAGTAAAGTCACTTCGCGCCTCTCGGCTCCCCGGACCCACATCCCAGCCCTGAACCAAAGCCCAGCTTTCTTCAGACAGGGGGCTGGTGCTTTCCTGCCTTTCTTGACACTCCTGGCTTCATGCCTGACATTTGATTTTTTAAAACCAACCCTGTGATGCACTGCAGCAACACTGCATTATTTGATTGAGAATAAACAATGCCTATAAAGCCGAACAGGTATTTTTAAATCCCTGCAACTCTCGACCAGTTCATGAGTCCCTTTAGGTGGGGCAAGTTGCCAAAGCAGAGTATAAAATTCAAGGAAACACTGGCATTTGAAAGAAGAAGAAAAAGAGCTGAAGTTTTCATAGGAAGAAACCTCTCTTTTTCTGTTGTTATTAAAATGGAATGTTTTTATTCATTTATTTTTCAATTTTTATTGTAATTTGGATGACAGTTTACAGAGCATATTCGCTTTCTATACAGCAGCTCACACACTTTGTCTCTTGACACTGACTGCAGTTTCCCACAATGCAGCAGCTCCCCTCCCACTTCCTCCCCATAGTTACCTCTTTTCTGTGTCCTTCCCTCCATGCACTCCTGCCCCCAGAGCTATTACCCTGGGCAAACACAGCCCTTCTATTCTCCCATGACTGATCTCTCCAAGGAGTTTATCTACCTAGTGTAAATGTTCAGCTCATATGCCTGTCTTTTGTTTGGCTGGAAGCCACAGGTGTGGGTTCAGTTCCAGACCTGAAGGGCAGCTAGGGGCCATAGTCTGAGGGGTTCCATCAGGCTCTATCAGACCAGCAAACCTGGTCCCTTTTTTTTTTTCCCTCTCAAATGATCTTGAGTTTTGTTCCACATTGTTCTCCCTCTCTATCTCCTACATAGATCCCTGTCCAAGTGGTTGATGGTGGTAGCCAGGCACCATCTAGTTCTTCTGGTCTCATAGTTGTACAGGCTGAGGACCGCATGGTGCACCAGTTGCTTGGGCTAACTGAGAAACCTACATGTTTAAAAAGGAGCTGTGATTCAAAGCATTAGGGATGACAAGAAGCGGGGCAGCGACTCTGTGAACTGGGTGCGGAACTAGGGGGAGGAAGCAGTACTACAGCCCACCGGGCTGCCCTGAGGACAGCTCTCTGGCGACTGCCCGGCTCCCCTGGAGGCTGCCAAGTGTCGCCCGTGAGGCTGACGGCACATGCGACTCTACCTGCACTGCGTTCCCTGGTCATCACGCTGGGGCTGCTTGAAATATTCAAACACTTTTCAGAACAACTTCCTTAAAAACAAAAGTTTCCATCTCCAAAAAAGTACAGGGAAAACATAAAACAAAGTAAGGTTTTAAGGAAAGTAACATTCTCATTCCAGGGCTATAATCCCAGCTGCAGAAGAGCTGGTCCACGCAATGTCAATGGCACAAGCTTTGGAAATCAATCTGAATTCCTTTGCTAGCTACACTGAGCAGAGCCTGTGTAACTCCCCTGCATTTCAGCTTCCTTACGTATAATGGGAAGATGGAAATACTTCCCTGTGAGGATTCAAAGGAGCTCTAGTGGTACAGCTGTTAAGCGCTCAGCTGCCAACTGAAAGGTCAGCGGTTTGAACCTACTAGTGGCTCCATAGGAGCTCTGGTAGCATAGTGCCTAAGGCACTTGATTGCTAACCAGAAGGCTGGTGGTTCAAACCCGCCAGCCACTCCTCGGAAGGAAGGTTGGGCAGTCCTACTTCCGTAGTGACACTGCCTCGAAAACCCAAGGAGGGGTCACTATGAGTCAGGGCTGACTCGATGGCAAATAACAACAACAACAACAGTGGCTCCATAGGAGATGGGGCGGTCTGTGTCTATAAAGACTGACTGCCCCGTGGGGCAGCTCTCCCCTGCCTCCAGGGTCACTGTGAGCTGGCACTGACTTGATGGCAGTGGGTTTGGTGAGGACCTGTGGACAAGCACAGATGCAGAGTCAGGCACACAGGACAGCCGGCATCCAGGGGCAAACCTGACTCAGCGCACAGGCAGCCCACAGCGGCACGGTGACCTGCCCGGCCGAGACTCAGTCCCTCCCTCAAACAGTTCCTCTCCAGTATTGCTGCACGAGGCTGAACCCTCTCAGCAAATGCCTAACTCTGGGCAAAGACACCTCCTTCCCGATTCCTGGTTCTGCTCAGAGGGTTTCGTTCAGTCCTTTACTCCTCACATGTGCCCCTGCCCTGACCTATAAGCCTTCCCATCACCCGGGTCCATTCCTCTCTGCACATACCAGTTCCGTTATCTGAAACTTTTCTGGCTATAAACTAAAACCCCTTCCAAACTTTAATAAAGCCCAGTTTTTTTTTTATAAACTCTTATTCTAAGACAAACATACTGAGTCTCTGAGTGTTGACAGACCAGGTTCTTCAACAGGCTGGAGATTAAAACAAACCACTACACCCCTCAATGAAACAGCTCTCAAAACTGACACAGGAACAATACTATCTAAGTGCATATTACAAGTGCTCTGGTTCACCATGGGGGTGTGTGTGCGTGTGTGTGTGGAGGTGGAGAAGAGGGAGAAGGTAATAATCAATGATAAATAGAAATGTTTAAAATCAACAGGCAACAAAATAATTAAGTAGAAAACTTGGCAACTTCCCACATCAACTTGTAGACCCCTCTGCATGTCTACTTTTGATGCCAACACACTTCTGATGAAGCTGACACCACACCATCCTGGTTTACATCAACCGGGTCATCTTCAGCCTTTCCTTCCAGGATGTCGGGTCATTTGTTTCTCAGGTGCTGTTTTTCACCTATTTCTAAAAGTCACATATTTCTTTTGTAGGAGAAAGTATAGCAACACAGTAACGTTGCTCACATTAAACACACACGCAGACACACACACATGCACGCAAACACGAGACACAGATACACACACACAGAGACAGACACACAAACACAGAGATACACACACATACCCAAGAACTGTGAGAGAGGACTGCACTGAACAGCCTCGTCAGGTAACTTTCAGCACACACGTGCACTAGATGCCACGGCTCCTGCTCAGAGTCGATTTAGTCACTGTCCCCAAGCTCACACATCTTGCTCCTCTAGGAAGATGCTGTGGCTGATTTACACCAAGATAACTCAACTGGGGTCTTTTCACTTGTCACCCCAGGTTCTCTGTTAAACACACTCACCTGTGACCTGCTTATCAGGAAGAGAAGGGATTGGAATGGCTGACCCAAACTTAACCAGGAGACGCTCATATAACCAGTCAAAGTGCTTATACCTGTGGTTTACCGATCGATTAGTGTTCTACAAAATAAAGGAAAGAAAAGAGAGAGTTACCAATGATACCTGTAGAAAATGAGGAAACAGTAAATTGTCACTAGCAACGCCAGCACGATTGTCTCTGGAAGTTGGGATACTCACAGTGGGTGTTAACTGATACTCAATGTAGCTCTTCAGACCGTACATCTTGGAACCTTTTTTGGGATCTGCTACCACACAGTCGAATGTAGAGGTAGGATAAACCCACATTGGGCCATAATCTCCAACCTACACAATGTTCCAGAAAGGGTTAATTGTGTCACATGGGAAAATGGGAAACACAGCTGACAGCTCTTTCCAGGGCTAAGAGTCCACTGAGCGCCACTCTGGTTTCTCTTTGAGAAGTTCCATGAGTGAATCTCCCTGCTCCTGGCAGATGGCGCATGTAAAGGACACATTTGCTGTGGCAGAGCCTTCTTCTCCTGATGGGGCACCCCACCCCATGGGCAGGAGATGACTGCTGCCCCTCAGAGGAGTGTGGATGGAACCGCCTTCTCTTTCCAGCTTAGTGCTTCTCAAGTTCCGTGTGATCACAAGTGGACCCAAAAAAACCAAACCAAACTCACTGCCATCAGGTTGATTCCAACTCACAGAGACCCCCTTTGAGTTTCCGAGGCGGTAAATCTTTCAGAAGTAGATCGCCTAGTAATCCTTCTGTGGAGTGGCTTGTGGGCTTGAACCGCCAACCTTCTGGTTAGTAGTAAAAGGCTTTAGGCAGCACGCCACCAGGTCCTTCACAGATGGACAGTTTTGTAAAATATAAAATCATACACCTGGATGTCTTGACAATGCCAAACGGCTGCCAAACTTTCTAAACACTGACTCTCGTTTTCTGAACTTAACTCCTGGTAAACTGGTAACAAAGACTGTGCAGCCGGGCAGCTGGCCCTTGGACCCTACTTCGGATAGCACTGCTCTAGCTTCTTACAGAAACGGCCGACCCGAGCTCGGTACCAATTGTCTTTCTGGTGCCTCAAAAGAACCAGGCCAGCTGCTTTCTCGAGGGTCTACCTGTGCAGTGGGCTCTGTCACTTCCTCTTTCCAAGTGTCGCCCCTACCTGGGCAAGGCCTGAGCAGGGAAGAAAGGGCCGCCATTCCTTCTCCACTGCTGTCTTTCTCTGTCTGTGCCCAGGGGCACATGTCTAGGCACTACGTACTGCAGACCCCGTTATCTTCCAGTCTGTGGTTTGGGCTGAGGAAGGATCTGCCACTTGGTCCATATGAAGAGTGGCATGTGGGGAGTCAACCCCCCTGGGAGAGCATAATGCTCTTGCTGTAGCCGTGTAGCAAGCTAAGCCAGCAGGTCCTGACTCTCACTAGCTGTGGCAACTCAAACTGAGAACACGCCAGTATCCCAGGCGCAGCTCGGGCCTGCACGAGATAACGGGGGTTTTAACCAGAGAGCTGGTGTGCGAGTTTGGAGCCTGTGCACCGCTTCTGTTCAGCATTTATAAGTGACATTAGACCTGCTGCCCAAACCTGGTTCTTTCCACCCTGTTCCCAAATGCACCCAAGGCCAAAGAGGAGGCATTGCGGGAAACATGGATGTGGGGGAATGCGTGGGGCTCCGCACAGGCCCTGAGATCTCTCCCTGCAACACCAGCGGCCTTGGGTTGGCTCTGGATCGTTGGCTTCATAAACCCTGGTCGTGGCTTCAGCTGCAGACTGGAGGGGGCAGATTTTATCACAGAACTTATGAAAAACATTGGAGCCCTTGTTATACAGGGAACATGCTATCTTCTTGAATTTGAATAGAGAAATAATTGAAGTGAATTATAACAATCCAGGATTAAGATGGAAAAAAGAAAACACAAGTGGTCTGCAAACGGAACATGATTTCTAGGGAAGTTTCCGAGAGTCTAAGACAAGTGAGAATAGTTTATAAAACAGTCAGAAAGGGTACAGCAGGAAAAGAGAAATACAGGAAACCACGCAGACAGCTGAAGGAAGGGAGACCTGTTCCAGGCCAGGCAGACCGCAAACGGAGAGAAGAAGCACGCCCAGCCCCCACTCCCCTGAAAGGTGGAGCCAGGAAAGAGCCGGGCGGGCAAAGGAGGAACTTCCGGAGGCTTTTAGGGCCAGAAGGTGAGCCGTCCCAGAGAAGCTGAGTAAGGGACTGAAGGGAAGACCCCCGACAACAAACTCCAACAGCTCCCCCAGATCCAGGAAATTCCCTGAAGGCTACTATCATGGACTGAACTGTGTCCCCCCATGTATGTGTCAACTTGGCTGGGCCACGATTCTCAGTGGTCTGGCACTTAAGTAATGATGCAATGTGGCAGTTACACAATGATGCCCCTGGATGGGACCTGATGTGATAAGCCAACCAGTCATCAGGGGGCTAGGGTGGGATTCAACACCCCAAATCCCATGACAGCCCTGACCCAATCAAAGGGAGCTCCTCTGGGCTGCAGCCTGCGTAACCTTTCATCTTACGAGAGACAAAAGGAGAGAGAAGGGAGCAGTGAGTGGGACCCACTGCCACCAAGAAAGAAGAGCTGGAAGCTGGCGTGTCCTCTGAACCTGGGGCCCCTGCTGTGGGTGCCTCCTAGAACCAGGAGACACTCTCGATTCAGACCTGGGACTTCCAGCCTCCTCAGCTGTGACAGAGCACGTTTCTGATTCTTAAAGCCACCCACTTGTGGTATTTCTGTTATAGCAGCATGAGGTAACTGAGACGGCTGCCAAGCAGGGATGTGTAAGGCAAGTGGTTGGAGAACTTGCTCTCAGTGACTGGGGCCAAGAGGTGACTGTGACTGGCTATGGCTCAATACTCACAGGGCCGCCTTTTATTGGTGGGATGGGAAGCTGTGTCCTGCGAAGTGCCAGGTCTCTACTTCTCTTGGTTTCTGGCAGACTCGATGGCTCTCCTCAGATTCCTTTTCTGAAGCCCATGTGGGCAGGCCTACCTACAGATCGCATGGCCCAATTCTATGTAAGACCTGGGGGGTAACTCAAAGGCAAGGGTCCTTTGGCTTCACTCCACCACTATCATGCTCGAGCCAAAGTCCTCTTCAAGAAGTGGAGGGGCAGGGCCACGGCTCTTATTTCTGTAAAGCTGCTTCTAATTTCACGGAAAGAACACTACTACATGTGTAATACAAAAAAGTCTCAAGAAAACTAAAATAAACTTTAACCCCCTAGGAGATAACGACTCCAGATTTGCTTCGAGGGCAGAAGGGAAAATGGGGCTCATGATCACAGCCCTGTGTGTGCAGGTTTCCAGGCTTTCTGTTTTGCGGAGACGTGGGAGGAGCACTCAAGAATCCCACTATCATGCCTGCGGTTAGCGAGTCTCTCAGGAACCAGAGATTATAGACTAAGACCTGACACGTCCCCACCCTCATGTGAGGCCAGCTGAGTAGACTGAAGGGTCTCCCCCAGCTTATAGACACAGGGTGGTCAGTGGGGTCACAGCCAGCCAGGCAGATTTATCTGAGAACCTATGAAGACCAATGGGAGTTCTTTTCCAGAGCTTCATTTGGGAACAGACAGCTAGATCATGCCCGACACAAACTCCATCCACAATCAGAATCTGGGATGGAACCAAAGAGCCTGTGTGTCACGCAGTACAATAACCAAGTTATTCAGACATAGATATTCTTAATGATGTCATTAACCCCCAGTCTTTATTTGCTAGTTCCTAATCTTGACCCACAGGAGTGCTGGTGGTGCAGTGGTTAAAGTCCTCGGCTGCGAACCAGAAAGTTGGTCATTCCAATCCACCAGCTGCTCCAGGGCAGAAAGACGTGGCAGTCTGCTTCTGTAAGGTCACAGCCCTGGAGACCCACTGGGCAGCAGTTCTCTGCCTACTGGGTTGCTATGAGTTGGAATTGACTGGACAGCAGTGAGTTATCTTGACCTGAGAGCTGTTTTACTAAAAGAGTAATTCTCACTTGGCATATAGAAAAAGGCACCTTATCCTGACAATATGCATGTACCTGGCCAGGGTAGAAATCTAAATACCGGAATTGGGTTTAGCAGCTAATCATGTAGGGCTGATATAAAATAACATGTCAGATACACTTGAAGACAGTCTAGAGAATAAAAATTATTAGTAAAAGCATACATACAATTACTACTATCTTAAAAATAAACAAAATTCTGAACAATGTAACAGCAAGGACTGTGAGGATGGCATGCGACCAGACAGAGTTTCATTCTGTTGTACGCAAGGGTCACCGAGTCAGAGCCAACTCGACGGCACCCAACAACAACAGACAATAATATGATGACAGGTGTTACTATATATGCTAATTATCTTTAGTACTTCTAAAAACTAACTAACATACTGTCAGTTATTTGGAGCATTAAATGCATTTACAAATACTTCCTAAAACATGAATAATCTTGTCACTTTAAGGTATAATAAAAGAGCTTAATGAGAAACAAAGCAAGCAAACAAAAATGAATGAACTTACAATGATGGGAATCTTCTCTTTGGGTTTTGCTAGTTGCTTGGCCAATAAATACTGTTCCGTTCCAGGTTTTGCAAATCCAGGAAACCTAATCATGAAGACAAATGCCCAAGTCTTTATACCTTTCCCTGCAAGAACCGACAACTCTCTTCCCCAATTACTTCGTAAAACAGTTTTAACCTTGTTCCGTGTTTCAGATGTGCTAGCACTAGGAAACTGTGGTAAATGAAACCTAATGTAATCAGACTGTTCGATGGCCAAGTAGTCATTTAATTAAGCTTTATCTGGTAAGAGGACAGTTGGATTCCAGAAGGTGAGGTATTTATGGGTGATCTGCCTGCTTAACTGAGTCTGAAACATACCAGCCAACAAGGAGTGGAGGGTAGACTAGAAAAACGCTTCTCACTGGGAGGAGGTGCACACCCAGCACTTGAGGCGGCCACGCTCTGGCCAACAGCCAGCCAGCAGCCTTTCGGCATCCACATTACAGCTGCCCTTCAGAGTGAGGGCGCTCTGGGAGGCCGCGGTGATCCCAAGAGGCTCTCTCTGTTCATGGACCCTTGTGCCTTCAGACCCAGTTTATGAGACAGAAGGTTCCTTAGTAAAAAGCCTGACCCATGAGGCCCAACCTGTAATAAATCAGCTGGCTTTCTTCCAGAATTCAAACCCCCCAGAGGAAATTCTTGAATTTCTACAACAGCTGGGCTTGCTGTACAGCCATCACAGTACCACTGCTCAGGAAGACAAGAGCACTTGGGGTTTGACATTTTTTCTTCAATAAACAGAAAAAACAAATGGGGATCACAGAAAGCAAACTGCCTAAAATAAGAAAAGAAACTTTATTTCTAAAACTGACAAAACAGAAACCCAGCCACACTGGTAACCTCACTCACGTACTAAGTGCCCCTGTGAGGCTCAGGGCTCCGGGTCTTGGCACTTCTCCTCCACTCTAGACTGACTCCCTCTCTGCTCCGTTCTCTGTCAAGCCGTTCTCTAAGTCACAGCTCATACCACAGAGAACAAAGAGGAGGCCTGAATCCTCATTCCAACTCTTAGCAGTGAGCTTGTAAGCTTAAGTCTCCTGGTGTGAAGAATGGGACCGGTATGAGCTGCCGTCCCAGAGGATGGGAAACAGAAGGACGGGTGCAGAGAGCCAGCTGTGCGCTCACTTCAAATGCCTTCTGCTGCTGTCACCTTCCCGAGAGCCTGCAGAGGGCCTGGGCTGGATCCCTCAGCACTCTGGGCCTGTCCCACACAGCTTCTCCCACCTACGGCCGGCAGCCACTGACACGCCGCAGCAGCCCAGCAGAACCTCGGAGAAGGTCTATGTATTCCCAGAACGGACAGGGGTTCTGGGAACATATAAAATGCTTCAGAAATCAAGGGGCTAACCTGGAACATTCTCATTAAAAAAGGGTTCTTTGGTAGAAAAGGTGAGGGGAAGCTTGAGAAACTGCACACAGTGACAGCTCCCTGTTCTGGGGCAGGAATGACATTTCCCACCCTCACCTAATCTCACTGAAGTGCTACAATGCCCCTGATCCATTCTCCGAGGATATCGAGATGGATTCCTATGGTGCTGGAGCACGTTTACAATTCTGATCTCCCTTTTGGTACAAGGTTCACTCCATGACTGAGACAGAGCTGTCACATAAAGTGGATTAACTGCTGAAAATGTTAATATTTTCAAAAAGAATTTTACAGTTGTCCTAAGTTAACTCATTTATACATTAGTTGAGTTTCCAGCCCCACAAGGAAGGGAAACCTCAAAGATACAGGTTCAAATTAGGACTGTCCCCGTTTGAATGAAACTCTACAGCAGCCAGTCCTTTGTTAATGAAAGCCAAGCTCTTCACTGTACGATGAGGAAACGGAGGTTCCAGCAGGTCATCAAACGTCCCCAGGACCATACAGAAGTTATTGAGGAGGACGGAGGTGTGGGACAGCAGGGAGCACCCACAACGGGGGTCGAGGACCAGGACACAAGCACAACCTCAGCTGCTAGCTTTTCAAACGCGGTCATTTTTCTCAAAGAGGCACCGTTTCCTCATCTTCAAAATGGGCTGAAATATGCACCATATTTAAATGGGATTTAAATATACTATGTGCTTAGGTTTAAAGAATCAAGAGTAATATACATTGCCACTGACAATATGGAGAAATTTTCATTTGACTCTAAGAAACTGGGTAAGTGATAACGAATGGCTACTTTTACTAAGCACACGATGATGAAACTCCTTCACAAAAGAAACATAGGTGGAGGCAGAAAACGTGTGTGGCCAAAAGACAACTCACGTAATCACCTGACACTACTAAACACGCCACAGAGAACCTGCAGCACAGAGCACATGCGTTCATCAACCTGGAAGGCCACGTGTCTAGCTACGCATCAAACGTTACGCTCTCAGTATTCTACCAGACAAAGATTAACACCAAGGAAAAGCAGCAGCAATTCCAGAAAATGAACCTATTTTACACCTAACTGCCGACTCCAGGAAGCACGCCTGGGAGATTCCTATGGAGGATGTCTATGATGTTCTTCCAGCAACACTGGGATCAACTACAGACACAGCCGGCAGCACCTCTGCCAGAGACTCCTACTGCGACCGCAGCCACTCTCTCCCAGTCTTTCCTTCAAAGTAGTATGTCTACAAGCACCATTGAAAACAGTTTTCTTTTTCAGCCTAAGAAGAAGAAAGCCTCACACACAGTTTGCACGGTAGTTGAGAGCCTGGAAACAGAGGGGTGGGACTAGTGTCCTGCCTAGACTATTTGCCTCCTGTGCGAGTTTGGACAGTGACTTGCCCTCTCTGAGCTTCAGCTTTTCCCACAGTAAAATTGGGGTATCTCACTCACAGGGCCAGGGGGTTAAGTGAGAATGTACACGGGCCACTTTGCACAAAGCTTGGCACATGGTACGTGGTATTTAAGTCGGAAAAACGGTGAAAGAGAGTTGCTATTATTCCCACTGGCTTCACTGTGACAACACTGCTGTAATATTAACATGTCACAGACTTGCTAAGGGTCAGAGTAATAAAAACAATCTGGCAGATCATTAAAAAAATATTTCTCTTACTAACCTTATAAAATAATTCTTTAAAACAAACAAACAAACAAACTTCCAAGCTAAGACCCAAATAAAAATGATCAGATCACACCCACAAGGTAGTAGGTCTCTAAGAAGGAAGAAGCCAGCTGCCCCTGTGTTCTGTCCGTCTGTCCACACCCGTCAGGCTCCCCAGCTCCCGCTCCCCCGTTCAGACGCACTTGTTCAGTGGCAGCTTCATGGACGACGGCCCAGCCCGGCTGATTCCTCGCTGAGCACCGCCTGCTTCGGCAGACTCTGAATCCTTAAAGTAAGGTGACGCTGACTTGGGGTCATCCCAGTCTTCATCCCAGTCATCATCATCACCAGTGGCTAGAGTGGGAACAGAGCAGCACCAAGAAAAACAAAGTGAAAATAAAGCTGCTTAATCTTCTGATGGAAGCCATAAGGACCCCTGGGCTGAGAGTCAGTTTAAATGAAAGATGGAGAAGAGGATGCAGGATGGAAGTAAAATGGCGGTCAAGAGTACAGGCCTGCTGCCAAGGGCTGCATTATTGCTTCTGCCTTTCAGCCTGAAAAGCCAATGACCTGCTGTGGTAATCCTCAGCTGCCCTGTGTGCAAAATGAAACCCACATCTCTGACAGTTGTGCAGACTGAATGATAAAATATATATAACCATCTACCAGAGTGTCTGGGAGCTCTGGTAGCATAGTGGCTAAGACACTTGCCTGCTAACCAGATGGCTGGCGGTTCAAACCCACCAGCCACTCCCCGGA
>NW_006921722.1:8369430-8370449 GCF_000298275.1 Orycteropus afer afer
AACAACAACAACAACCAGAGTGTCTGGAAAACACAAGATGGTCAACAAACAGTACCTTCTTTATTTTTCTGGATGAATCCATCAAGATTAAATTGTTGGAAAACAAATGCTTTGTTAATGTCATGTTTTCAACTCAAGTAACGTCATGTGGCAGGCCAGGCTCGAAGCATAACATTATACAGAAAAACAGAAATAGTGAAGCCCTACCCGAATCAAGGACTGGGGCTCAAAAACAAAGGGGCCGTCAGGCTCGGTCAGTACAGATAAACGCAGACTATAAAAATGTCAGGTGGTCCAAAAAGAAGGCCACCCAGAGACCTTTATGTATCTAGGCTTATAATGAAACACTGCCTGGTCCTGCTCCGTCCTCACGATCCTTGCTGTGCCCGAGCCCACCATCGCAGCCACTGTGTCACTGCCTCTCCTTGAGGGTCCTCCCCTTTCAGGGTGACCCTCTACTTTACCAAGCACGATACCCTTCTCCAAGGACTGGCCCTTCTGATAACATGGCCAAGGTAGATAAGACGAAGTCTGGCCATTCTCACTCCCAAGGAGCTTTCCGGCTGCAATTCCTCTAGGGCAGATCGGTTTGTTCAGGCAGCCCGTGGTATCTTCAGCATTCTTCATCAGCATCACAATTCAAAGGCATCAATTCTTCCATCTTCCTTATTTATTGGTGAAAGTATCACAGCTTGGGACAGGTGCACCTTAGCCTTCAAAGTGACATCTTTGGCTTTTAACACTTTAAAGAGTTTTTTTGCAGCAGATTTGCCCAATGCAGTAAATCTAATTTCTTGACTGCTACTTCCATGGGTACTGATTGTGAATCCAAATAAAATGAAATCCCTGACAACTTCAACCTTTTCTCCATTTACTGTGATGGTGTTATTGGTCCAGTTGTGAGGATTGTTTGTTTTTGACTTTATCAAATAGAAATTTATTTTTTCACATTTAGGAGGCTTTGTGGTTATGTGCTGTCGAGTCGTCTCTGACTCATAGCAAGCTTCTGGCCAAGAGAG
>NW_006921722.1:8372439-8376363 GCF_000298275.1 Orycteropus afer afer
CTTAAGGCTTAGAGTTTTTCTTCAGTTCTTTCCGCTTGAACAAATGCCAAACGTGTTCTTTTCTTTTCTTTTTCTAATTCCAGGTCTTTGTGAATTTCTCTGGTAGCACAGTGCCTAAGGCACTTGACTGCTCACCAGAAGGCTGGCGGTTCAAACCCACCAGCCACTCCTCGGAAGGAAGGTTGGGCAATCCTACGACGGCAAACAACAACAACAACAACTTTGTCTTCTTGAGCCTTTGAAATCTTCTGCTCATATCTTTTATCTTGTCATTTCTTCCATTTGCTTTAGATACTTTGCATTCAAGGGCAAGGTTCAGAATCTCTTCTGGCACCTATCTTGGTCTTTTCTTCCTTTCCTGTCTTTTTAACGACCTTCTGCTTATTTCATGTATGATGTTCTTGATGTCATCCCACAACTTGTCTGGTCTTTGGTCACTGGTGTTCGATACATCAAATCTATTCTTCATAGTCTCTAAATTCAAGCAGGATATAACAATCTATTCTTCATAGTCTCTAAATTCAAGCAGGATATAATGAAAGTTGTCTTTTGGTTCTTGTGGACTAATTTTTTTCAGCTCCAACTTGATTTGCATATCAGCAGGTTGGTCTGTTCCATAGTCCTCTGGCTTTATATGTGACTGGTGATGTTGCTTCTCCACCATCTCTGTCTGCTGCAGTTCTCTAGTGCTGCTGTAACAGAAATACAAGTGGACGGCTTCAACAAATAGCAATTTATTCCTTTACAGCCAGTAGGCTTAAAGTCCAAATTCAAAGTGCCAGCCCTAGGAGCTGGGTGAAGGCCCCTCGAACTTGGGCCTCAGATCTGCCTCCTGCTCCAGGCCCAATGGAACCAACTAGAGGCTTCTTCTGACTCACGCAGCTGCTGGCTGCTAAGGCTGAGGAACCCAAGATCAATAGGTAAAATAGCACAATCTCAAGGTCAGCAGGCAACACAGAGGTCAGTGGTTCAAGTCCAGGAACTGGAGATGAAGACCTGGCCAAATACAGTCAAAGAGCTAGAGACCCTCCTCAAGGCTTCCTGGAAGCAGGCCACACTCCGAAGGCAACTGATTAGTTACTCACAGCAGAATCCACCATGGAAGTGATGAGAAACTCATCACGGGAAAAACTACATCCAGCTGCCAAGCCACTCAAACCATGGCTCAGGCAAGTTGACATACAATCTTAACTACCACAGCCTCTTTCCACAGATGTAGTCAATTTGATTCCTGTGTATTCCATTTGGCAAGGTCCTTAAGTACCGCTGCTGTTTATGTTGTTGAAAAATAGAATTTGCAATGAATAAGCCATTGGTCATGTAAAAGTCTATCTTCTGGCATCCAGCACCATTTCGATCACCAAGGCCATATTTTCCACCTACTGATGGTGTTTCTTTGCTTTCAACTTTCGTGTTCCAATCACAACTATCAATACATCTTGATTGCTTGCTTGGTCAATTTCAGACTACAGAAGCTGGTAAAAAGGGATTAGTTCTTTGTAAAGGGCAAATTTGACACTAATAATAAAGATGAAATACGAGCAAAGAAATACAAGCTGGAGAGGAAGAGGCAGTGCAGTGGTGGGGAGAATCAGGAAAAATGGGGCAAAGGAAACCATTAACAGGCTTAGTAGGCTGACCTCCCTCCTTCCCTCCCTGCTCCCTATGCTCCCTTCCTTCCTCTCCCACTGTTTTATGCCTCTCTCTCTCTCATCTCGGAGGAGCTCCAGTGGCATAGTGCCTAAGGCATTTGACTGCTAACCAGAAGGCTGGCGGTTCAAACCCACCAGCCACTCCTCAAAAGGAAGGTTGGGCAATCTACTTCTGTAGCAACACTGCCTCGGAAACCCAAGGAGGGGTTGCTATGAATTGAATCCAACTCCAAACACTGCATTTGGATTTTTGGTTTTCTCCATCTTGGATGGTCCTTTTACTAAGAGGCAGTCCACAGCATGGGGCTCTCTGTGCTAAGACACCACAGAGGAGCAGCTGAGAGAGCCCAAAAGAGAAACAACAGAAGCCAAGGGAAGGACCATGCCATGTTTCCCATGGGCAACCCGTGTCACTTTAGAACTAGAAGCCAGCAGGCAAGTTTCCATGTTTGCTGCCTGGCCCACAATTCCCGGTCCTGCTGACAGGCACAGTCTTATCTACAACTGGTGGCTTGGGACCAGGACCTATGAAGAGACACTCACTTCCTGGCCCAATGTGCTGAGAGGGATGACAGGCTACAGGGATCCTAAGAAAGGAATGGGCAGAGCTGTGTCTTTTCACTGAATTTCTTAATTCTTGTCTTGTTTCCCTTCTACGGCCCGCTTCTGCTGGGAAGCCAAGCAGGTAGTCAAGGAAATGATGAAACTCCTAGTTCAGAGATCAGGAGCCGACATGTGGTAAATCATTTTTGATCTGTGCATTATTTGGCCCCAAATTTTAAAACAAATAAGCATTAGTTGCCAAGCTTTCAAAATGGGAAGATCACCTCAATATGTAGTTCCAGCCCTGCTCTGTAAGCCTGGGATCTAGAAAGACATGCTGTTTCCCTGCAATGGCATCAATCAGCCAGAGAGTGGGGCTGCCCCTTCAGGCAAACATCCAGGGCCCCACCTGGCCAGCTGTGCCCTGTACTGTAGGAAACTGTCCCCTGCAGTCATGTGAATGTGCAATCCCTTGAAGATGACCCAGACCGCACTGAAGAGTACAACAAAAAGCTACCTGCATCTGGCTCTAGAAAAAGAGGTTTGCTACCAGGCGATAACAGCAGACGCCACTGGAAACAAGCTCAGTTTGTAACTCTGAGCACCCTGTCACATAGGGTGTGGGCACTGTCTCCCGCAGGCCCTCCATACCTGGTCCTTGGTAGGCCTGGGGATGGCCAAAGGCAGTGTCCCAGTTATTGGAAGTGTTTCTTTGGGCAGCAGCCCCTTCAGGCTTGGCTCCCCAGCCGTCTGTGCCCTCCCAGTTCCCGGATTTGGATGCACTCCACGCAGTCCAGGGCTCGTTGCCACCACTGACCTATGTTGTCAGGGGTAAAAAAAGAGAAAGGTATTTGTGACTTCTGGAAACTGTTACTCAATTAAATGGGAATAATGCAACAATGGAACACAGTAGAGGTGTTGAGAAAATCAATAGGAATTTATGTTAAACAATGGTAATTTTTAACACTAAAAGCTCTCAAACACATAAACCTGTTGCTGGTGTGTTGTTTCTGACTCACGGTGAACCCACGTGTGACAAAGCAGAACTGTGCTCCATGGAGTCGTCAACGGCCGATTGTTTGGAATCAGATCACCAGGTCTTTCCTCTGACATGAATGTGGACATGAACTTCCCACCTTTCGGTCAGCAGCCAAGTGCTGAGGCGTCTGCACCAGCCAGAGGTGTCTAACAAAAAGCAGCATCAACTGATTCCATCTAAGACCACACTTGGCCGTGTTTGCTTAGCGGCTTTAAAAACGGCAACAAAGAAATGGCTGACAGGGCTAAGGGCCACTGCCCCATCTTCTTGCTTCCCTGACGTCACCACCTTTTTGAAACTGGCATTCATTCCCAGGTATCCACTGCGTATGTTCCCACGCATGCACTGCCGTTGAGTCGGACCTGACTCATAGCGACCCCTCCTTGGGTTTCTGAGGTGGTGTCTCTACGAAAGTAGATTACCCAACCTTCCTTCCAAGGAGTGGTTGGTGGGTTTGAACCACCAGCCTTCTGGTTAGCAGTCAAATGCCTTAGGCACTGTGCCACCAGAGCTCCATGTGTACACACTCGCCAACAACAATCACACAGTTCACAGTGCGTCTATCTCTCTGAGACTTGATTTCTGCCACTCAGTATTGTTTTGGGACCATCCATGCTGATAACGAGCATGTGTTCATACATCGTAACTGCTTTACAGTATGTTTAACGAGGCTTTATTTTATAAGCAATA
>NW_006921722.1:8376838-8381945 GCF_000298275.1 Orycteropus afer afer
CTCAAGTGCCCAGAAGAGAAGCCGCTGGGCTAAGGTGACCACATTACACCGATGGGTTCTGTTCAGTGTCTTCCAAAGATCCTGCTCAGTTACGCTCCTCACTCCCTCGGCCACACTGGTTTTCTTTTTATGTGTCTTGCACAAAGGGGGACATCTCTATTTTCCCTTCATTATCCCTGCCACTAATGTAATAGTTTCATTACTCATATTATAAATAACATTTGAGGACAGGCAGTACACGGCACCCGTGGCCTGATTCAAAAGGCCTGCAGGAGAGGGCCTTGCCTCTCAATCTGCTCCAGAGCCTCCCAGTTTCCCTGCCAAGTGGCCCCTGCCCAAGGCAACCACCGCTCTTGATTTTGGTTGCTTGCTTGACTTATGTCACATTTAAATCTTTGGTATGTCTGGAATTTACTTCACCATAAGAAATGACGTGGGGACCAGCTTAGGTTTCTCCTGTGGCCAGCCTCTCATCCGGACACCACTGCCTGAACAACTCATCATTTCCACACACATCTGGAAGGTCACCTTTACAACGTATGAAATTTGGGCCTATTTTTGGACTCTTAAACTAGATCATCTGAACGTTAGTATTAGAACAGCAAATTTTAAAATGTGTTGTATTTTCATTTGAATCACTTTAATTTTTACAAATAAACTCAAAGAAAACTCAGTGTCTTTCTTCCATGATTATAATATTGAACCTGTTTCTCCAAGAGCACGGATAGCAAGTGCACCTGTAGTCAAGTCTTCTTTCTCATAGTAAAAAAAAAAAAAGAGAGAGAGACAGTGATTTGCAAGAAATCATCCGCACTGACACACCCTCGTGTTTCACGACATCATGGCGGCTATTACAGGAGTGTGATCATCACATCTCAGATGCGTCCAAAAGAAGTGTATGTTTTATGTACGGAAGTATGATTCCATTCTAGTATCTCTCATACCTTTGAGGGGAAAAAAAATGCAGTTGCTAGTGATTTTACTTTGTTAAATATTAAGAGGAGGAAGACAGTTCATCCCATGAGGTGTATCCGCACATCCAGAGCTGACAAAGTGACACTGAGCTCCGCTGAGACGAACTCAACGTCAGGAATGAGGGTGCTGGGGCACTGGCCTGACTAGACCCCTCATTTAGGAGTGGAATCCCTCCCTTCCACAGCTTCCTCTAAGGCAGTTTTACTCAGCAACACACACACTCTGTGCCCTCTAAACGAGGAGGTCTTATTTTCAGAGTAAAAACTTTGAAACTACGGATGTTCTGGATGGCAAGCACAGACCAGGGGAGTCAGTAGGATTTTCCTGAACCCCAAATTAGTAGAGCCCATGGTGAAAGGGCTCATGGGGGCTCAGTCAGTGGGGAAAGGCAGAGGACCGCACTGTGAGGGCGCAGTCGAAGGGGCGCACAGTGAGGGGAGGGCCTGTGCTATGAGGAAAGGCCCCGAGGATCCAGTACTTTTCAGCTGTGTCACCACAGGCTAGGACTGAAACTCTGGCAGCCTGACACCACTTCAGAAAGCCTGCTAGAAACCAATTAAGTGAACCAAAAAGGAACCGAAGGCTGGTCCACTGGACAGTAACTTCTGGAGAGCTGCACATCTCACCAACATATCACACGGGGTAGAAGGGGGCAAGGAAAAGAACAATGGTCCCCTGGGTATATTCTAAACGTTTTTAGGAACCTGTTGGAACTTGAATCGAATCACCTTCCCGTGGGTTTGCGGATAAAGAACTTCAGCTCTGGAGCCCATCTGGGTTTGCATCCCAGCTCTACTACTCAGCTGTGTGAACTGAGGCGATGAACTTCACCTCCAGGCCTCCGTCTGTTTCCACACCTGTAAACTGGGCCTAAAAACACTACCTTCCTCATAGGGGTCTTGTAAGGTTTCAATGACACCATACCTGGCACAGTGTGTGCTTTAAGTAAGGCTATGTGCTTGCATGGGAGTGCATCTAAAACGTAAGGAAAACTATGAAGACTCTGACTTGGACAGAGTCCCACCTGAGTATCAGGCACACCTGTCAGTCTGTGCTATGAAGGAAGAGGTCAGACACGTTTCAATTCCAGGTCAATTCGTAAAGAGATGATAACAGATGCTTAGGATAGCTTCCATCCTACCCAAAGGTCTGTTTCCTTCAGATACACAGAAGAAAGGCAGAAGAGGTTTCCCCGTGAAGTCCAGTGGCATCTCCTACTTCCCAGGGTTCTCAGCATGTTTTCTGTGCATTAAATGCTGAGACCTTGGTTTCTCCAATACCTCATCCCATTATACCAAATGCTACAATGATCTCCAACAACCCTCTGGCCTCTGACTTCTTCTCTTGGGTCCCTTCACTGCAGACACCTGGACAGACAGTGACCCACTCTACTCTGCTACCAAGGGCTCAACTATGCATTCCTCCCACATTCCCCTCCTCTCTCATTCCTACTGGCCAATGTCTTCACCCTCATCATTTCCTAGCCTTTATGTTACCAAACATCTCCTGACTCGCAGTCAATCACGCCTAATTAAAACCCTTCTGCAGTCCTCACCGCTCAGGTCATACATTCACCCAGTCTCAGTGAAGGCTGCAACTCAAGGCCTTCTGGGACAGAAACCCCCAGGACCTTCCCAGTTCTTGTATATCCCACATTCTGTGTCACCAGGCTAAGAACAGCCTGGGTACGATGCCTCACCTGCAACAGTCACCTCATTTGGGAGAAAAGATTAACTGCAGGGGTTACTGAGTGATTTCTTTCTTTGTGCAATCACGTTTGATTTTACCTTATGCATGGAAGGAGAAGGAGAAGGAGAAGGTGAAGAAGGTGGTGACTGGCTGAGACTTTCAACACAAGCAATCTGAGCCCAAACATCCACCTTAAAACAAAACAGGGGCCAGTGAATGAAAAGAGCATACCTAAGCTTTTAACTCAAAACACTAAATTCACAGCAGGGTTAAATTCACCAGGAAGTTCTACATGCCACTCAAACACTGCATGCAAAAAGCATTCTAGTGCAACACTCTAGTGCACTTCCTCCGTCTGCCATCGGCATCTCAAACCAGCGTCACTGAAGTGATCAGCACCGCAGGAACGGGACAAAGCTCACCAAGTCATCCAGCCAACACAAGAAACTTCGCAGAAAAAGCACAGCCAAGCTTTAGAAAGTGTGAAGATGCTGAACCTTCTGCTTTCAAAGTCACCAGCTGAGGCCCCAAACACGTGGGAGAGCCCAGCCAAGATCAGCAAGCCACCAGGCCTGCTCACAGCCAACACAGGCCTGGGACGGGCCCTCCCAAGCCCAGTGCAGAGCAGCGGGCCAGCCCAGCCAGTCTGCAGACTCACAAACAAGGTGTCTTCTGGAACATGCCACTGAGGTTTCAACTGGTTTGTTAGGCAGCACCATCATGGCAACAGAGAACTGATACATCCATGCATCCAGCCAATGACCTAACTGTAGTACAGCTGTTAGGAGGACAGCTCTGGAGGCAAATTGCCAGGCTTCAAACCCCAGCCCCACCACTATCCAAGAGGGAATCCATTACTATCAGTGTCAGCATTGGACCATGTAGATACTTTTCAACCACTGTCTTGTAGGATAAGTGGCAATAGTCCCATTTTCTAGATGAAAATAAACTTGGTTTTGGAAAAATTAACATACAAAGCAGATAATCAAGACGGAGTAAAAAGGACCTGATTTACACTTTCACTGAAAACTACACAACATGACAAAACACCGGGAAAGGTTTCCCATCAGTGGACATCAGGCAGTGAAGGGCAGTGATTCCTGAGATACGCAAGTGAAGGCGAGGGGACAAGGCCCCCGTTTATGGCAGGACCAGGGGGACCCTCATGGAGTCCGTGGTCCTTGTGCGCCACGAAGGCAGAGCCAGCAGTCTGGGGCAGAGCACTGAAGAGGAGAGAGCAACAGAGAGAAGGCAGGCTGAACGAAGGCGAGTGGGTGTTTGTCTTTCTGCTGGTCTCAATTTTCTCATTTTCTACAACACATTATGTACTGCTTCTGTAACAATAAAAGGTTGTGTTTCAATATCCTTTTTAAAGACAGTAAGAACACTAGTCCACAACTGTCGACAATAAACATGGACGTTCTGGTTCTGTTGGATTATGCTAGTTGGTTACATTTTTCTCCTTTTATGGCATCCTTAGGGGAACTGGGCCAGTGAAAAGCAAAACCCTGCTTCTGACAACAGATCTGACAATACTGCAGCAAGACGTGGGCAAGGGCTTGTTTGGGTGACATGGTGAGACCTTACTCAGCTCGCTGGGCTCCCAGAAAGTAGGCAAACATGGCTTGAGGGGATTGAGTGTCACAGCACAGATCATGGGATTAACAGGTTTGGAAGAGAGCCTGGCCAGATGGAGAGAAGGGCAGGAGATGCCATTACTTCCTCTGTGTCCACTTCGCCGGGTCAGGCTTCCCAGTCTGAGAGCTGATGAAAACTTCTACTTCATTAAGGTAGCTTCCCCTCTGGCTTACCACCAAGCCAGGAACCAAGGGCACAAAGGATGTGGAAGCTCAAGAGAGGCTGGTGAGTGGTCACGACAACCCATGCCCACCTGGCTCCCTATCACTGATGCCCCGAGTTCAGTCCAGGGCAGTCCAGACCGCTCAGGTGGTGAGTCTGCCGGGTGAGAGGCGGCTCACTGCCTGTGTGTGACCAGCCGTGGGGAGAGGCTCTGTCAGGCACTCAGCGGCGGTCCTGAGGACCACAGCAGGAAGTTGGGGCTGCACCTTGGTCCCACACTGGTACTTTACACTTGCTACTCTGTCGTCTGGCTGAAATCAATCTCTCCAAATCAATATGCCCTTACAGATGTCTCCCGCTCAGAAGGAAAGGAAGAAGGAAGGAAAAGACACAAGACTTTTCCAGAGACACACAAATAAAACAAAGGAAAAATCACTCTGCTCTGTGAAGGCTGGGGATTTTTTCCAACTCATCTGTATGCGTGAGGAACCAAAATCTTTATGACATTTCTCATCATTTCATCATGTGGCAATTATGTTAGGAAATGGGACTAGGAAGGAAACAATAACTCCTTCCTATACCTAAGAAAGGAGCTCTGGTAGCACAGTGCCTAAGGCACTTGACTGCCAACCAGAAGGCTAGC
>NW_006921722.1:8382120-8382975 GCF_000298275.1 Orycteropus afer afer
CCTCGGAAACCCAAGGAGGGGTCGCTATGAGTCAGGGCCGACTCAGTGGCACATAACAACAACAACAACAACATACCCAAGAAACTCTCGGAGTCTCTCACAAAGATTTAACTCTTACTCAAAGGGCCTACAGAGTATGTAAGATCCCCTTAGGTAAAAAGTCTAACCATTTCAGTTCAAATACAAGAGAACTTGTAAAATTTCCTCCAAGTCCATCACTTAATTCTACAGATGACCCTCTACTGGCTTCAGAAAACCACAAATGCAAACACTGGGCCCATACACTCTGTTCAAAGGAGGCTAGAGCTTAAGAACAGACTGGATCCATTGTAGCCCATCACATCGACCCTTCTTATCGGGCACTAATTACCAAAACAGTTACAACTGATTCATCTTCTGGATGTGGAGTCAATTCCAGGTATTTCTGTCCTAAAATATAGTGAGATCAAAGAATAAAATTATTTTGCCTTAAAATACATGGATAATACTTGTGGTTGTCTGGAGAGTTTATTTATTTTGATAGCTCAAAGTCTTAAAACAAGTAGTTTATGCGCAGAGCCAGATGGTGCCACAACTATATAAAGGCAATTTGTTCTCAGGCAGACTATCTAGTAAATGTCCATGTGAAATGGCTTTTATGAACAGTCTTTGTGTCATGGGCTATGTGCATAGCAAGGCTGACTGGCCCTTTATCAAATTAGACTTAAGGTCAAAAAAATTTACTTTTGTCATTTGTTTCCATTGGGACAAACACAAAATCCTAAACAATGGGTCTCAGTAGCACTATTCTGAAAGGTTCCCCAGATGAACAAAGCCGTCAGGCAGGGCAAAGGTCTGAGGTAGACAACGCCTGGC
>NW_006921722.1:8384110-8385627 GCF_000298275.1 Orycteropus afer afer
TTAAGTGAGAGGACTCCCATGTCATTGGATGAAGTGCGGGTGGGGAAAGGAGTGACCCTTTCAATCAATATCA
Source organism: Orycteropus afer afer (assembly GCF_000298275.1). Taxonomy (NCBI): domain Eukaryota; kingdom Metazoa; phylum Chordata; class Mammalia; order Tubulidentata; family Orycteropodidae; genus Orycteropus; species Orycteropus afer. The sequence goes on from NW_006921722.1 coordinate 8,384,184, forward strand.
AACCAAATCCAACCAACCCACTGCTGTCAGTGATCCTGACTCACAATGGCCCTAGAGGACAGAGCAGAACTGCCCCATAGGGTCTCTAAGTCTGTCAATCTTTATGGAAGTAGATTGCCTCATCTTTCTCCAGCAGAGCAACTAGTGGGTTCCAACTGCCAACCTTTTGGTTAGCAGTCAAATGCAGAGGTTTGTAAAGAGGAAATCTTAATAAACAATTATGAGTGAGGGGAGGTGCTGAAGACATCTGCAATAACGAAATAATAAGCAAGTCTAATTCACTATGAAAGATTCTCTCAATAATTTATTTTCAAATGGAATAAAAAATAAGGAGCTCTAGTGGCACAGACTGCTAACTAGAAGACTGGTGGTTCAAACCCACCAGCCACTCCTAGGAAGGAAGATGGGGCCACCTACTTCCGTAGTGATACCACCTCAGAAACCCAAGGAGGGGTCGCTATGAGTCGAGTCTGACTTGATGGCAGTGAGTTTGGTTTGGTTTAGAATCAAAAATGGCCTTCAACTGGCCTACAAATGGACTTTGTCAAGAAATGAGGAAGTAAAGTGTAGTTCTAACATAAACTTCTATTGCCTTCCTCATCCCTTGAGCAGTAAGAACTCCTTTACAGCAAGGATCATCATGTTATTAGTCTCTGCTATAGCAGGGAGGGGCGATGTGATGAAGGAGGGCGAGAATGGTTACAGGCCTGAAGAATGCACCGAGACCCCTGGGCTGCACCCAGAAGCGGCTGAAGCAGTGGCCGGTCTGCTGTGTGTCTTCTCAACAACAACAAATACAGTGAATGACTTAGAAAAAAGAAAATCTGCAGAAGAACAAGATCCCGCATCTCTAAATAAGGAGCTCAGCTGGCACTGTGGTTAAGGCACCAGGCTGCTAACCACAAGGTCAGCGGTTTGAACCCACCAGCTACTTCGTGGGGCAAAGATGAGGCAGTTTGCTTCTGTAAAGATTTAGAGCCTTGGAACCCTTATGGGGTCGCTATGAATAGGAATCGATTGGATGGCAGCGAGTTTGGTTTTTGGTTTTGGTTTATATTGCTAGATACCCATTTAACTTCATGTATCTGTTTGATACTCCAACTGTTATATAAAGAAGTAACAATGCCCTTTGGTTTTTCATATACTATTAAAGGAAGGAAATCATGATGGGCCATTTTCATGAATGAATCAACTGTCTCCACCTCCATACCAACTCTCCACTTACCACTGTGATTGTCAGTAAGAGTCTAGAACAGACAGTATCCCAAGCAACCCAAAGCTAACTTCAGGAGCACTAAGAAAAACAAGTACAAGTGCCACTTTGAATATTCAGTTATAAATTCATGAGCTGATTACTTTGAAATGCAGTATAGACTAAAACCACAGTCAAAGAAGGCTCCGGTAAAGATGCTGTTAGGGGCCAGGGAGTCGGCTCCGCCTCACA
>NW_006921722.1:8385887-8396636 GCF_000298275.1 Orycteropus afer afer
AAATTCAAGGAGATCTGGAAATGGACACAATCTTTCGAAGATGTTTTTTGGTAGAAGATATGATTTCAAAAATATATACAACAATCACAAAGTTGGACAACTGGCAGCTGACTGCAGGGCTTTACCTTGGCCTTGTGGGAGGAAAGCCAGATCGGAAATAGACAGCGCTGAGCAGAGGGGCAGACACTGGCTGAAGTCTGCACGGCAAGCAACACCGAGAGAAGACGCAGGCACGTGAGTGGGCGCGCCGCACACAGCCTGGCAGGGCAGAAGGGGCCCTTCCTGGCACAACTGCTCGCAACACAACACCATCCCGAGATGGAGCACAGCACCAGGGTACCAGAAAATCCCAAGAATACACTGCTGGAAGAGAAAGAACGCTTCCTCCTGACATTCAGAAGATGAGGGAGCTGCCAATTAGTACTGGTCAACCCGGCCTTCATCACACCTCTCTCACAGCATTCACAGAACCCACCACAATCCCAGCCTATTTACATGTTCCTCGTATCCCAGATAACAGAGCTCACAGATGGCTGTTAAAATTATTTTTACCTCATTTAAATTCCATTCAGATGCGCAAATCAATTCAGCATGGTCATGCTTTCTGTATTTTGTTAAGTTTCAGTTCACCTCCTTTTTTTCCTTTCAAAGGATCTCATTAGATAATGCTAGTTTCAATTAGAAAAGTCTCACTTTTTAAAATAAAAGGTTAGTTACACTACCTTCTAAATAATCTGGGGGCGGGGGGGCGGACGTAGAGCTATGCTAATCGGTTATATCTCTGCATTTAAATACACAGGAGATCTGCTTTGTAAGAGAACAAGAACTGCATCTGGTCTTCAATCTGTGGTCATCAGCTGAAGTGCCTCGGCCTGTCCTGAGATAATGGCTGACCTAGATCCCCTGAACTCAAGCAAGATGAATGTTCCTACCTCTTGTTGCCTTCTCTTAGTCTATAATGACCTCATTATCATTCCCTTTAATAAAACTGTTGCCTTGTACTTACTGCAAGTTCATTTCACTGATGTTTTTGTAGAAGGCAGTGAGTCTCACCTGGGCTGATCTCGCTCCCCAGGGGACATCTGGCAGTATCTGGAGCCATTACTGGTTGTCTCCAGCCAACGGGGTGTGCCCCGGCATGTAGGCAGTAGCAGCCAAGGCCGCTGCTAACCACTCCCCAGTGCCCAGGACAGTGGTCCCATGGAGAACGACGAAGCCCCAAACGCATTCAGGTTGAGAATTTCTGATCCAAATTCAAGCGTCACCTACTATTTCCTCATACTTTCTAACGAATAATCCTTAATTGACCAATGTTCTTAAGGATTAATGGATGAAAATAAGAGAAATATTCCAGTATGATGGCCACTCTGCCTCTGAACTTTACACGTATGTGTCAGACTCATTTGAATTCAAGATGTCTATAAAGAGTCTTTAAAACATGAGCTCTGCAGTTAATGTACTGTAACTGTACGTTGACAAATTCTTGGCAGGTTAAGATCTACTGGAGACATTCTACAAGCAAACAATTATAAGTGATATGATTATGAAGTTTAAGATCATCTAAAACCTTCCATGTAGTTCATAAATATCAAGGAAAAAATACACTCTAACGCCCATTCATCCCTAAAGATACAGGAGAGCAGGGCCGTGTGGACACCCATCTCCCAGTTTTCTTCTCAAAACTAACACTGCGTTTACTGAGCAATAACTGAACCAGGCAAATCCTCCTAACTTGCTGAATTTCAATTGCTATTAAAATGAATTAATCATGTAAAACTTCAGTGAACTTTTCTCAAATCACCCCACTCTTCTATGTTTTTCTGAAGCAAGGTGCCAACAGTAGCAGCTGCCAAGCACCTAGTTTTTGCTAGCCACTCATACAGCGTCGCCCTGACCTGCAAGACGAGGGAGATCCAGTTCTGAGTGTTAAATGACACGCCCAAGGCCAGAGAATATGTCTGTTGTAACAGCCCCAATTCACCAACGGGACCCCACCCCTTCCTCCATGCCCTCCCTTGAGAGGGTGCCTGCAACTTCCAGGGTGTGTGCTCATATCATGCAAAGCTTGAAAAGCAACTCTTAATTAGCACCCTGCCTCTTTTCAGATAATTAATTTAAAAAACAGGCTTCAGGCAGGTATAGCAGGTGAGTTCTTGGTTAATGTCCACCAGAAACGCCACACAAAAATCGAGCAGCCGCTTGGTGTATGCCTTCAGAGAAGGCCCAGAGCTGGCATCGTCCCAGGCATTCGGGGGGAGTGAGCTCTGGCCCCAGCGAAGCCAGCCGTGCCACCCAGTGATGCTGGACATACCTGGCTGGTACTGTTGGCAGCGGACGAATTGGCTTGAGCTGTACTTGCTGAGAGGGAATCCAGGAAGGCTTGGTCAGCCACTGAATTTCCACAAGAAAACGCATCTTTTCCATCACTAGGTAAAATCTGAATATTAAAAAGATCCAGTGATTTCCAGTTATTTTCATTTGTTAGGATTATTTCAGACTCAGAGTCTCTGAGGACGAGCTATGATCAGCAGCTACTGTGAATGGGGGCTCACGCTCTTCAAGGATGAGCATACGTGAGACCCTCGGTAACAATGGCCTCCTTCCGCAGAGTGTGGACAACTTGAGAGCAGTTAATGCCAGTACCAACCTAACTCCTCGGGTTTTTCTCAGTCCTGTTCATTTTTAAAACACTGAGCACACAGCGCCCAGAGCCAACTCAGGGTGTGCGCCTACAGTCTGTGGACGGTGTTTGGGGCTGTGAGCCCTCTGACACTGCATGGTACACTGCGGAGTGTGCAATTTTTCCCAAGCAAGTGTACAGACTTCATCAGAGCCTCAAAGGGTTCAAGACTCCCCACCCCTCACTCTCAACAGACATACAGCCTTCCCAGTCTGTAGCTGGTGCCAATAAAACACACTCCTGGGGCCTTCTTCCTCTCTACGGGACGGGACCAAAGGCATCTTTATTCTGGAACTCAGTCCAGCGGGGCATGGGAGGCAAGGTCACCGCACCCAGTCCATCAGTTTTGGGTAAGCTACAGCCAGCCAACAGGAGCTCTGGTAGCATAATGCCTAAGGCACTTGACTGCTAACCAGAAGGCTGGCGGTTCAAACCCACCAGCCACTCCTCGGAAGGAAGATGGGGCAATCTACTTCTGTAGTGATACTGCCTCAGAAACCCAAGGAGGGGTTGCTAAGTCGGGTCCGACTGGATGGCACATAACAACACAACAACAACAACAGCCAGCCAGCAGGGGGAGCCAGCAGGTCGACTCAGGAGGCTCTGTCAGCTGAGTGGGCGTGTCCCAGACAGACTGTAGTCTCATCTGGTACCTGTCATGTTTGTTGTCAGGTGCCACTGAGTTGATTTCAACTCACAGGGACCTTATGTAAAGCAACAAAACAGTGCCGGGTCCTGGCGTCATCCTCACAATTGCTATGTTCCAGCCCACTGTTGCAGCCACCGTGTCAATCCATCTCATTAGAGGTCTTCCTCTTTTTCGCCGACCCTCTACTTTACCCAGCACCTATCATAATAGAGCTGAAACCAGCCAATACCTCAAAGCAGCTCACTCAAGGTCCCTTCTGTCCATGGGACTGGGATAAGGGACTGAAGTAAGTCCTGAATTAGCAAAGGGAGAAGAAAGCCACTTTGAAAAATCTGCTACTTAATCTCTGAATCAATTCTACAATCACCAGTTCTACAGGCAGCAGCGAGGCCATACCACGAACAAACAGAAAACAGGGACTTTTATTCAGAATAATTCAAAATTGCTATCCTTGAAGGAACCACTTTGAAGCGTACATCTCTAGGCAGTATTTTTCCTTAGTTCTACTTCAATATATTTTCCACATTTTATATAACTAGCATTTATTACCTGCACAACAAAAATTGTCTTATTTTAAAGACAGTTTTCAGCATGTCTCTTTAAGTCAGTGGTTCATAAAAAGATGCTTGAGACAGAGTGAGCTTATTAATTAACAGATGACAGTAAATGCTTACTTACTTCCACATAGTCCGTGGGAACGAGCCCTCGCTCTCCTTTGCTGTTTCTTCCTTCCAGCCATCCTCCACCAACATCCTAAAAAAGGCACCACGCACAACAATTAGAGTGGAATTTCCCACAGAAATTTTGCTTTGGGAACTGTTATACATCCAAAGGGAAGAAGCATTCAGTCTTTTATTCCTACAAACTTCACATGCTGTCCAAAATTTTAGATTATTTACTTTGTGATTTGGGTGAAAGTTTACAGAGTAAATTCGTTTCTGATCCAACAATTCCTACACGCTCTGTTTTGTGACACTGACCGCAATCCCCCCAACATGCAGGACTCCTCCCGCCTCCTTCCGCCTCCTCCCACCTCCTCCCAAGTTTCCTGTCTCCATCCCTTCTTTCCTGTCCTGTCCTGCCTTCTGAGCGTTACTCCGGGGCAGATGCCGCCCTCTGGATGTCCTCTGGTTGATACTCTTAGGAGCGCGGAGCTCCCTGACATCACTGCTCACCTTACAGACCTCTTGCTCAGCTGAAAGGGGAGCCGTGGCGGGAGCCTGGCTGCAGGCCTGAAGGGCGTCTAAGGGCCACAGTCCTGGGGGCTCAGCCAGCCTCTATCAGACCAGGAAGCCTAGTCTTTTTTGTAGGATTCTGAGTTTTGTTCCACGTTTTTCTCCCACTCCATCCAGGACCTCCTATTGGGATCCCTTTCAGAGCAGTCAGCAGTGATACTGAGGCACCAGCTAATTCGTAAAACAGTAGGTGTTCCTTAAGTTTCTAAATAATCCCCTAATGAATTTAGCAATCAGCTGAATCTGGTAACAATTCTTTTATTAAAAGTCACTTAAGCCACGGCTGTCAATCTCTGGCCTCCACGTTCACTTGGAGACATTTATTTACTATCTCACACCCTTCCAAAAGAACACCACTTACTTAGGTTTTTTCAAATGATGAAATTTTAGATGCTTTCCATTAAAAAAATTAGACAGTAGACAAAAGAATCTTCACTGTCCCATGATGAAAATCGGAGCCTCTCTGCTTCCATACGTGAAAATCAAACCCACTGCCATCCAGCAGTTCCGACTCACAGCTTCCCTGCAGGGCAGAGCAGAGCTGCAGCAGACTTTCCAAAGCTGCAGGTCCTGACGGAAGCAGGCTGCCACACCTGTCTCCTGTGGAGCGGCTGGGAGGTTTGAACTAGCGACCTCTGGTTAGCAGCCAAACATTTCACCACCGCGCCACCAGGCTCCTTTACTTACATACAGCTAACGTTTACCCACAATCACTACACTTGCTTATCCTATACAGCCATTCTATTTTTTATGTCTGTTTTTTAAGACACATAAAATAGGTGGAAAAGAACGTCACTTTGAGGGAACCATCAACGCCTTGCTTGTTGCCACCCTCCTTCTGCTCCTCTCCCTCCCACTCGGAGGGACATCTGCTCTCCTCCGTTGCTCAGGAGGACCCAAGGCCCCTTGATCTTCTTCTGGGCCTTCTGAGACGCTGAGGGAGGCCCCGGCTATCCCCAGCTCTGCTGATGCAAACCTGGAGGGCAGGGTACGTCCTCTAAATGCAGCTCACCTAAATGAAAGGCATTTGCTCTTTCCAAGAAGTTCTTCTCACTCACAGACTCCGTAAATCCGTCACTCTCTCAGGTGCAAAGGCCAAAAGCCTGAGTCATCCTGGATTCTTTCTCACCATCCTACCTCATCAAGGCCCAGGTCCATGGGGCTGACTCTCTAATAAAGCCACTGCATCTGTCTTCCTTCTGTTCCTATTGTCACAACCCAGATTCATGTCCTCGGACTCAGCCACACCAACTCACTGCACATATCTGCGCTAGAGTCGCTTCCCTAGAGTGCAGGTCTCATCATGCCACTCCCAACAGCCCTGAAATGAATCCACTACTTACCAGATTAGGTCCCCAGTCTACAGCCTGGCCCCCAAGGCCTCGCTGACCAATTCAAAGAGTTACTCTTACTGCCCTGTAATATCCCTAGCAAAGAAGAAAAAGCAGAGGCTTCAAGGACACGTGTATGTGGTTTAGAAGCCTTGCTCTGCTACTTACAAGCTGAGTGACCCTGGGCAAGTTACTTAACCTCTCTGAGTCTCACTACTTTCATTTGCAAAAGAGAAATCAACTGATCTATCTATAGAGTGCATGGGGAAAACACATTAAAGAAAAGTAACTAGTATTCAGCTTAAGTGGTGCAAACAGGTAATGCACCCAGCTGCTAATGGAAAGGCTGGGGGCCCCGATCCACCCAGAGGTGCCTCATTAGAAAGGCCTGGCAACCTGCTTCAGAAAAACCAGCCGCTGTCAACCCACGGGGCACAGTGCTGCTCGGATATGTGTGGTGACCATGGCGCAGAGTCAACCCAGCAGTGGTCAGTTTTACTTGGCCAAACAGCCGCCTCACAGGCTATCAAAAAATGCCAGGTGGGGCCGCTGAAGGCACTGGGTACTTCCTGATCTCTACAACTTTGGTCCAGCCGCTCCCTCTGGCTGGGGCTCCAGCTTCCCATGTCTGTCTGCTGAAGCCGCACCCACACTTAACAACCTATCCAGTCGGGTTTCATCTTCTCCATTAAAACCTGTACCACCCAACAGTGGCAGAACGGGTCTCCCTGCCACAGCTGCTGTCAACAACTCTGTCACTTCTTTATACACCACCTTGAATTTCTCCTCCTTTATGTCATATAAGGAGCTCTGGTGGTGCAGTGCCTGAGGCACCTGACTGCTAACCAGAAGGCTGGTGGTTCAAACCCACCAGCCACTCGATGGGAGAAAGATGTACTGCCTTAGAAACTCAAAGGGGGCCGCTCTGAGTCAGAATCGACTGGATGGCAGTAAGCTTGGTTTTTGGTTTATGTCGTATGCACCTTACAAAGAAAAAAAAAAAGATGCATCTTCATGAATATTCCTCAAAGCACCTACTATAACTATATAGCCTCACACACAGCAGGTGCCCCGTAAAAATGTATCCTATGACCAAATGTTTTGGACGAATTTCAAGTCTACAGTGGTTTAGTTTTAAGGGACAGGAAAATGCTGGATATATTTTCTAGGACATGTAATCCTGCAGAATAAAGCTGGGAAATTTAAAATGGACTCTTTGAACACTGGTATAAAATGTGGTCAAACTTGAAGTTGAGTGGTGATGTTAATATCCTAGTAAGTATGTCAGCTAAAAGAAATGTCTCAGCCACGTCAGCAGGTGGTGTGCCCTCAGTGGTTACTGGATGACACTAAGGAATTATCAGTTGTGTCAGGTGTGATAGAAGAGTATTGTGATTATGCCTAAAACCCAATTCTCTTTCTCAGGGATGCATATTGGCGTATTTATGGATGAAATGACACAATGGAATGTGCTTCACAATAAAGTATGTAACAGAAGGAGGAAGCAGAAGGGATAGCAGGGAGGAAAGATGAAACAAGACTAGCCATAACACCCAAAAAACGGAAATAAATAAACCAAACCCACCACCATCAACTCAACTCGAACTCAAAGAATTGCCCCAGAGGGGTTCCAAGGCTGCCATCTTTACAGAAGCAGAGCCCAAACCAAACCCACTGCCTGGGAGTCAATTCCGACTCACAGCACCCCTAAAGGACAGAGTAGAACTGCCCCATAGGGTTTCCAAGGCTGCCATCTTAACAGAAGCAGTCTGCCACATCTTTCTCCTGTGGAGGGGCTGGTGGGTTCAAACTGCTGACCTTTCAGTTAGCAGCCAAGCCACTGTGCACCAGGGCTCCAGACTGGCCACACAATGATAATGAATGAAGTGGGATAATGAGGTGACGGGTGCAAAGGTGTTCATTAATCCATTGTCTCTACTTTAGTGAGCATTCAAAACTTTGTGATTTTAAGATGAAAATATCTATGTGTCTATCTCATGCTAAACACTACACAGCAGATTACACAAAGAGCAGAGAAACAGAAGGATAATAGGATGTGGTTTCCATCCTCAGAGAGCATCTAGTTTAGTACGGGAAGCAGGCACAGATAAAGCCTGGTAGTCACAGGACAGCAGCCAATCCCAGCCCACGGGAGCACTCAAGAGCTCTCAGGGATGTCACGGAAGGCTTCCGATCCTTCGGCAGGGGACACTGTTTCAGACAATACGGGCCAGCAGGCAGTCTCTTCTGTTTTGTTCTGTGCCACAGAGGGATGGGGGCTGCATGGTGACTGGCAGAGTGAACATCACGCAGGGGCACGAGACCCATGTACTGCACATGTCTGCCCTGACACCTGCTCGGTCTACCAGTGTAAGGGGTCGGGGGACAGGAACAGGAGTCAGGCTGGAGAAGTAAGAAGGGGCCCGACAGGGGCTGACTTGTGGACCTATAGCTGACAGGAAGCTACCAAAGAGGTAGCAGTACACAGTTATATGAGCAGATACATACATGTCTCTATCTGTAGATGTGTGCCTGTACACACGTGTAGATGCACACATATGTAAGGTATGTACTTTGAAGGTGGCACAGTCAGGGTTGCGTGTTAGAGGACAAGAGGCGAGAGCAGGAGGCTGCAGGGAAGGTAAGCGGTCCAGGTGAGAGGACAAGACCCTGACAACAGGGGAGCAGAGGAGAAGAGCAGAGAGGGGCAGCACGCAAGAGACAACCACAGGTCTTGGCTTGCGACCTCAAGGCAGGGAGTCTCACTGGGCGACTGAGTGGATGGGGGGCCATCATGACAGGAAAACAGGGAACTCAGGGGTAGGAGCATGCTCAGCACAGCTGATCTGTGAGCTCTGGGTGTGGTAAGTGTGAAGCGCTTATGGAAACACTGAGAAACAATGTCTGAGAGGCAGCTGGATAACCAAACCTGAGCTTTGAGTGACGTGGTCCAGTCGCACATATAGACTGAATGACCTTTAGCATCTCAGTGATGACTCAGAAAACAGCTGAGCATGTATACATGAGGAAGATGAGTCGGAAAATGAGTCATTCAAGACGCAGAAAGAGGAAGAGACCACGAAGGGGTAGTTAGAGGTAAACGGAGAGCCTTCCACAGGCTCTACAGCGCCAGGGCCAGTCAGCAGCCCCTAGTGGGAAACATCCAGGAGAAACAGGCCGCAGACTAAGTCGGGGCAAAACTCTCTGTTTCCGTATCATCTGGGCACCTGGCACAGGCCTGCATGCTCTTCAGTACGTGAGTGACTGTGACGGGAAAAGGACACAGCAGGGACACTATGGCACACACACAGCCAGGGCAGGCGTCTGCCAGAGGCACCGGCCAACGGAAGGTGGAGGGCAGTGTCACCAAAGCCAGCCACGCCAGGCGTGTTGAGGGGCCACGGGCAACGAAAGCCGCAATGGGCCACGGGATTGACCAGGCGTACAAGTACAAAAGCTAATTCTCCATGCCTGCTATTGATTCCCCCATGTAAACCGACGTAAGTCCTGAACGAAATACTAGCAATTGAGACATTTCTTCTTAAACTCTATTTCAAGACACTCATAGTTTGTTTGAATTTTAACCACGTATCTGCCATGGATATTTAAGGAGGCCTGCAATAGAGTTACATATAAAAAAAAGTCAAGTACAATGGGCCTCTCAGGGTGCAGAAGAGTATGAAGGGATGGACACTGGGAGGAGGTAACTATGGGGAGGAAGTGGGAGGGGAGCTGCTGCATTGTGGTTAACTGTAGTCAATGACATGAGACAAAGTATATGTGAACTGCTGTATGAAAAGTGAATTTACTCTGTAAATCTTCACCCAAATAAAAAAAAAAAAAAAGTCAAGTAAATAAAAATGGAGGCAGATATCACACAGAAATAATGGAATTATTAAATTAAATTATTAATGATTATTAAACTTGTCTCTGAACTTCCTGGCAACAAGGATCATAAAAAGAAATTGAATAGTCCATAAAGATTTTGTTTCATGAAAGAAAATATGCCAAATCTCCCAAGAGAAATAAAAGACCACAGGGATGCTTACTAGCAAAGACAGCAGTACACAGTTACATGAGCAGATACATACATGTCTCTATCTGCAGATGTGTGCCTGGACACACGTGCGTAGATGCACACATATATAAAGTCTATACTTTGAAGGTGCATGTGGGGGCTGTGTGTGTGTACGTTCAAACAGTTCAGAATGATGGAAAAATGTTTGTCATACATACAGCCATTTCTTATTTGAATAAAAGTTGGAGCAATAACTTGTAGTTCGGCACAGACAATTTCACTGGAACGCACACTAACACGCTTGAGCATACTGCTCTCTGGTCATCTAATCTGGCTTAACGATAAAGCTTTCCCGTAGGAGCCGCCTGCAATCAGGAGACTCAGTGTCACGCCTCGTTCTGGAGACACAGCATTAGGTACCATGACAGCACAGGGTGCCTGAGATGTCAGGACGTAGAAAATGAATTTACAGAGTAACGGATAAAGGGAAAAGTATCAAATAAGCATACCAAAAAAGACATCAAGCAAAGAGGCAAGAATAAACTCAACTCTATATTCAGCTCTCTTTAGGAAACCAAATTCTCCTCACGTTTAGATAGCTTCTTACTGTACCAGCAAGACTTCAGAAGCTACAGAAGAAAAATTCACGTGGGGTGAAGGCTCAACTTATTAAAAAACCCAGCCTCAAAATAAGTCCCTAAGGCACCATCTGGTTTAAACGTCAGGCCCCCTTACCGGGTTTGTTACGGTGATGATCTCGCCTTCCTTAACCGTCAGTTCATTATTTCCAGGTTCAGCAGCAAAATCGTACATAACCCGGGCCTGTGGGAAGAAGA
>NW_006921722.1:8397486-8400557 GCF_000298275.1 Orycteropus afer afer
TTATTACAAACCATCAGATTGTGATCTTCTGTCATGGCAGCCCAAGAAAACTCACCAGCATCTAAGCCGACCTCGGCCAGGCTTTCCAGCTTTGGTGTAGCTTGTTCCGCAGCAAAAACGAATTCATATAAAAGCCCAGCTCAGTTCTTACACGCTGTCCTCATCAGGAGCTGCCGAGTCGGCTCAGACTCATTGTGACCCTGTGTACAGCGGAATGAAACACTGCCTGCTCCTGCCCCATCCTCACAATCTTTGCTTCGCTTGAGCCCATCATTGTACCCACTTGGCGACGACAGACTGAGTTGTGTTACAATAACTCAGTAGCTACCTGGAAAAAAGTCAGTTAGATCCATACTTCACTCCTTATAGCAAAACAAATTCCAAAATGGATCAAAGATGTACTTAAAAGAGCAACCACATATCTAGTACACAGACTGTGGTCTCCAAATCCACCTTTCATCAAAAGGAATCCAATTGTCTTTGAGAACAGGCTGATTCCGGGTTTCAGGGACTACAAAACCAAACCAAACCTCAGATCCAGAAAACAAGCTGGGCCTGGCACATCTCTTCCTACCAGAGATCAGAGATGCTATCCAAGCCCGCCAGAGCTGTGCCAAAGGACTCGGGAGCCAGCCTGAACAGGAGCTCACTGTCCAAGGACAGCAGCACGAGCAGCAATAAGGACAGTGACTGCAGTGGATCTAAACGTTCCGTTTGTTTAAATCCGTGAGTCACTCTAAGTCATCAATCTAACTGGTCACCATTACAGGAAACTTGCGAGACCAACCCATGCTGCACACTGTAAATAAAGAAGGAACAAAAGGCAGCTATTCCTCCTTGTCCATACAGACTGGACCACTCAGTAATCAATAGCAAATAAGGAGAAGTTTCTCTTTCTGGAAATATCCCGTATCATAGGAAAAACAGAATTAGATCATCAGCATTTTTCAATCCTTAATGATTTAATGAATCTCAGTAGAGTGCAATCAGACATCGTTTACCTCCTTAATAGAACCCGACACCAATTATCAAATATACTTAAAAAAGAATTTGAATCGTATTGACCTAGATCCTACAACCAATTTATAGGGAATACATTAAACTACACAATGAGGATGTAGTAAGAATATCTAGACTGTAGGAAACCACTGAACATATTTTCTCCAACAAATAAATCCCAAATACAAAAGAAAGTAGGGGAGAAGGGAAGAGACAGGCAGGGAAGCCTAGACACTAAAAAAATGTTTAAAAGACTGATCCTGACAAAACATATAGACTTTATTTGAATTCTGATTCCAACAAGCTACTATAAAAAATGCAGTATTTGAGACATGGGTGGCTTTAACAAACAAACATATCTTCTCACGGTTGGGGAGGCTCGAAGCCTGAATTCAGGGCACCCGCTCTGGGAAAGGCTTTCTCTGTCCGTCTTCTGAGCTCCTGCTCCTGGGCAGTCCTCACCCGACCCGCATCTCTCTTCCCCCATCGCTCTCCAAATAAACATGAGGATGGCGCAGGCCCGGGCAGGGTTTCATTCTCCTCTACACCGGGCACCTAGGAGCCAGAACCGAATCGATGGAGAATCCTGTTCACGTGAGCATGCTCTGTGACTTGTGTGTGGCCACTGTACTGAATTACTGCGCCCAGCAAAGAGTGCCTGCCGTGGGAGGGGCGGCTGGGGCCAGGACTGGTGAAAAGGCTGGAGGTGGCGTCTGACTTTCACTTCGCAGGAATTAGCCTTGGGCTGCTGATGCAGACAATGTTTCCCCTCCTTGTGAAGTCAGACGGGGTCAGATGTCCCCACAACCCTAATTACACTTTTCTTTCTTCAACTGAACGAGCCTTATTTAGTTGACAACAGGCACATTCAGAGACCTTCACTGCTACCAGCAGCTAGCAGCAGGAGAGGCTGAAAACTTCAAGACACTAAAAGCGGTCTGCTAGAAGTCTTAAGAAAAGGGAATATACTGTAAATACAGTCACCAAGCATCATAAACCAGATGGGGTGAGCGTAACACTGAAAAACCACTGTCAGCACTAAAAAACAACTGGCACATTTTTGCTTCAGGGAACTCTCAGGGGTTACATGTAGGCACATGAACTTGACTCCAATTTTAAAAGGGAGAGAAAAAAAAAGGAAAGAAAAGAGAAGCCATGAAAAGCGAACTCTTTCAGGCAACTATAAAGACACATGACCCTAGTCAGTCACACTGGTCATCTCTTGGTGGACACACGAACTCCAGACTTCAGACTTCTCCACTCTCCTTCCTCTTAGCACTTATGCTCAAGTCTGTCTTTGTTGTTGTTGTCCGTCCAGCTGGTTCCCACTCACAGCGACCCCGTGTACAACAGAACAACACGCTGCCCGGTCCTCACCAACCTCCCAGTCCTTGCTGTGCTTGAGCCCGTCGTTGCAGCCACGGTGTCAGCCCACCTTGCTGAGGGCCTTCCCCTTTTTCATTGACCCTCTACTTTACCAAGCATCTCTGTCTCCAGGAAATGGTCCCTTCTGACGACATGACCAAGGTAAGTGAGATGAAGTACGGCCATTCTCGCTTCCAAGGAGCATTCGGCCTGTACTACTCCAATACAGTCTTCCAGCAGTCCATGGTACATTCAATATTCTTTGCCAATGGCACAATTCAAATGCATCAATTCCTCTGCAGTTTTCCTTACTCATCGTACAGCTCTAACATGTATATAAGGCTACTGAAAATACCATGGCTTGGCTCTGAGGCACACCTTAGTCTTCAAAATAGTACCTTTGCTCTTAAACACTTTGAAGAGGTCTTTTGCAGATTTCCCCAATGCAATATGTTACTTGATTTCTTTAAAAAGTAAAAATAGATTCAGATTCCAGGGACCCAAGAACAGGCTCTGTTTCCCAGGGTCAGCAAGGACATACGAGAGGCTGACAAAGGAAAGGAGACAGGTGGTGAGCGTATAAGTGCTGTCAACTAGTGAACAGAGGAGCACAGCACAGTACCCTGCCTGCATAGATAACATACAAACAAAACAAAGAAAATGAAAATTGTGGGCAAGTCACTCCAACATAAAATAACCAATTAAAT
>NW_006921722.1:8401242-8401899 GCF_000298275.1 Orycteropus afer afer
CCAAACAGGATAGACCCCAAAAGAAAAATACCAAGACATATCATCATCAAACTCACCAAAACCAAAGACAAAGAAAGAATCATGAGAGCAGCATGGAAAAATGAAAAGTTACCTACAAGGGGCAACCAATAAGACTAAGGTCAGATTTCTCAACAGAAACTATGTAGGCGAGAAGATAGTGGGATGGTATATATAAAACCCTGAAAGAGAAAAACTTCCAACCAAGAATTATGTACCCAGCAAAACTGTCCCTCAAATATGATGGTGAAATTAGGAGATTTCCAGGTAAACAGAAATTAAGGGAATTTGTTAAAACAAGACCAACCTTACAAGAGATGCTAAAGGGAGTCCTTTGGACAGAGAACCAACAACAGCCAACAACTGACCATTAACACACATGATGATATAACCCAGAAACGAACCTAGCTATGAAGTATCCAAAGTAAACAAGCCTACAAGATTGTAAACAGGGAACCAGAGACACCAACCGACAAATGAGGACAACTACAAACCAAAAAAAGGGAAAAAAATCTCTGTCATTACGGAACTTCTAGATGGTAGGGAAGTCAAGACAACTACAAGATAGAATGGACTGTTCTACATTTGAGAAGAAAACTATAAATCACAGGGTGACCTCAAAGAAAAATGATAAACCTT
>NW_006921722.1:8430497-8432661 GCF_000298275.1 Orycteropus afer afer
TGGGTTTCCAAGGCTGTAAATCTTTACAGAAGCAGACCATCTCATCTTTCTTCCACTGAGCAGCTAGGGGGTTTGAACTACCAACCCTTTGGTTATCAGCCAAATGCCTTCACCACTGCAGCACCAGAGCCCCTTAACTGAAGGGTAAAGCCAAAGAAGTAATCCAAAATGCAGCACAAAAACATGGAGGCTGAGAGACAGGACATTAAATGCCTGTTGGACTTTTTCACTCTAATTGGAGTTCCAGGAAATGAGAATGGGGAAAAGGCAATGATCGTTAGATACTAAGGCTGAGCATTTGCTAGAACTGCATGAATACAGTAACCAGCAGCCATATGTAACTCCTCAGTCACACTAGCCCCATTTCAAGTTCTCGCTGACCCCCTTACGGGGTTGAACATTTCTATCATCACAGACAGTTCCACTGACTCACTGTTCCAGGACTATTAAAATACCAATCCTCACATCTGAGAGAAATCCCAAACTGTGTAAACACATGCCAGACAGACACATTAGAGTGAAACTGCAAAACACCAAAGACGCAGACCAAAACCAAACTCACTGCCATCAAGTTGGTTCGACCCCATTGAGTTTCTGAGGCGGTAAAACTTTATGGAAGTAGACTGCCCACTCTTTCTTCCGCGGAGCAGCAGGTAGGTTTGAACACCTTCTCCACTACGCCACCAGAGCTGCTAAAGACACAGAATAATCTTGAAAAGAGCCAAAGAGTCGACGACCTACACAGAAACAACCTGTAGATGGCTGACGCCTCAACAGGAGCTGTGAATGCCAGTAGAAAGCAGGAGGATCCCAGCTTCAGTGCTGACAGAAAATACTGGCCACCTGCAACTCTACACCCACAAAACCATCTCCCACAAAACTGTCTTTCTATGGTAAGGACAAACTACATTTTCACACACAAGAGATTTCCCACTAACAGATATTCCCTAGTGGAAATTCTTAAGACCATTTTCAGGAAGAAAGAAAATTACTCCAGAAAGACGGACTGAAATGTAAAAAGAAATAGTAAACAAAGATACAATAAAAAGTGATTAAATCTAAACAAATAATAGCCTTAAAAAAATTTAAAGCAATGTCTCATCTAGTGATGAGTAAAATACTGGGCAGTAACTTCCTAACTTGGAGAAGATGGTTAAAAGTAGCTTAAGTCTTTTTACTCAGGAGAAGGGTGAAGATAATGAATACTATTGTACTTTGTAGTGCCTAAGGCATCTGACTGCTAACCACAAGTCTGACAGTTCAAACCTACCAGATTCTCCTTAGAAAGAAGACTGAGCAATCTACTTCCATAGAGATACCACCTCAGAAACCCAAGGAAGGGCTATGAGTCAGAAACAACTCAATGGCAGTGAGTTTGGGTTTTTTGGTTTTAAGATAATGACGAGGAAAAAAAGACAAATAGCAAAAACCTTCCAAACTAATTGAGAGATTTAGCATCATGGCAGGATACAAGATCAACATCCATAAATCAGTTGGATTCCTCTATACCAGCAAAGAGATTGCTGAAAAAGAAATAAGGAAATCTATACCATTTACAATAGCTACCAAAAAAATAAAATACTTGAACAAATCTTAGCAGGGACACAAAAGACTTATACAAAAAAAACTACAAAAGACTACTTTGAGAAACCATAAGATATCTACATAAATGGAGTAACATGCCATGCTCACGGATAGGAAGATTGAACCTTGTGAAAATGTCAATTCTACCCAAAGCAATCTATACATTCAATGCAATCCCAATTCAGATCCCATCAACGTTCTTTAAGGATATGGAAAAACCAATCACTAACTTTACACGGAAAGCAGAGACCTTGGATAAGCAAAGCACTACTGAAGAAGAAGAACAAAGTAGGAGGTCTCACACTCCCAGATCTCAAAACCTACTATAGAGCCACAGTACTCAAAACAGCCTGATCTTGGTACAATGACAGAAACATAGATCAGTGGAATAGAATTGAGAACCCAGAAATAGATCCATCGACTATGGTCAGTTGATCTTTGACAAAGAGCCGAAATCCATTAAATGGGGAAGAGATTGTCTGTTTAACAAATAGTGCTGGCGAAACTGGCTATCCATTTGCAGAAAAATGAAACAAGATCCATACCTCACACCATACACAAAAACTAACTCCAGATGGAT
>NW_006921722.1:8433706-8434934 GCF_000298275.1 Orycteropus afer afer
CTACAACGTTTTACAAAACCCTTTACAAATACACTTGTAGAAACATTGTCTGCCAACCCTATACATGGTCATGGGCACACTCCCCTCAGCTCAGGTTTATAGGTTCTGAACACTTTCTCCTGGATGTGCTTCTGTTTTTGTTGCTATTGTAAATATGAATTTTTCCTGTATTATTTTATAACTCTTTAAAAAAATTTTTTTTAATTGTGATCTGGGTGAAAGGTTATAGAGCAAACTCATTTTTCACACAAAAGTTCATATACATTTTGTTTCATGACACTGACTGCAATTCCCGTAACGTAACAGCTCTCTTCCCACTTCCTCCTTGTGGTTACCTTTTCCCTGTGTCCTTCTTTCCATGCCTTCCTGCTCTCTGAGCTATCGCCCTGCGCAAACACTGCCTTCTGATGTCCCGTGACTGACTCTTCTAGTGAGTGTGCCTACCTGGTGTAACTGTTCACCTCATATGCCTACCTTTTGTTTGGCTGGAAGCCACGGGAATGAGTTCAATTCCAGCCCTAAAGGGTCAATAGGGGCCACAGTCTCGGGGATGTCACCAGTCTCTATCAGACCAGTAAGCCTGGTCTTTTTACGATTTTGAGTTTTATTCCACATTTTAGTCCCACTCTATCCTGGATGTCCAATTCCTATCCCTTTTCGAGTGGTTGGCCAGACACCACCTAGTTCTTCTGGTCTCAGGGTTGTACAGGCCAAAGTTCCCATGGTCCACTAGTCCCTGGGGCTGTTGCATGTCTTTGATTTTCTTCACTCTTCTTTGCTCCAGATGAGTAGAGACCAAAAGTTGCATCTTAAATGGCTGCTCGCAAGCTTCTAAGACCCCAGATGCTACTCATCAAAGTAGGATGTAGAACAATGTTACTGTGTACCACATTGTGCCAACTGAGCTTGACATCCCCCATGACCATGGTTCCAAGCCTGCAGGCCCAGCCACTCACTCCCTCAGGGTGTTCAGTGCTGTTCTTTAATAATTTAAAAAATTGGTCCATCTTTCTTCCCAGCTGTCACTGAGCCAGCCTGACTCATGGCAACTCCACGTCCAACAGAACGAAATGCTCCCCAGCCCCGGGCCATCCCCATGACTGACCGTGGAACGTACTGCTGTGTTCCATGGGACGACCTCCAGGCCTTTCCTCCTACCTGTCTTAGTCTGGAAGCTCCATGACGCCTGTTTAACATCACAGCAATGCCTACGCCTGGTTATACGTGA
>NW_006921723.1:0-3233 GCF_000298275.1 Orycteropus afer afer
GTCTTTTGGTAGTTGTTTGGTTTGAATCAAAATTCAAACAAGGTCCACACATTAATTTAGTTATTTCTCTTAAATATCTTTTATTCTATAAAATGTACTGCCATCAAGTTGGATCCGACTCATAGTGACCCCTCCTTGGGTTTCTGAGGTAGTATCATTACAGAAGTAGGTTGCCCAACCTTCCTTCCAAGGAGTGGCTGGTGGGTTTGAACTGCCTTCTGGTTAGCACTCAAATGCCTTAGGCACTATGCCACCAGAGCTCTCTTTTATTCTATAAGGATCCTATATTCTTTTTTTGTATGTGTGCCATCTATTTGTTGGAAAAAAATGAATCATTCGTCCTGTAGAAAGTCTTCGTTGTTGTTGTTGGTTGCTTTCCAATTTTTCCCAACTGATGGCAACACATGTGTTGCAGAGTGAACTGTTCCCTAAGGTTTTCCTGACTGTAATCTTTATGGAAGCAATTGTCAGGCCTTTGTTCCACAATTCCCCTGGTGGAGTCAAATAAAATGCCAACTTTTAGGTTAATAGTCAAGTGCAAACTGTTTGTGCCACCCAAGAACCTTGTGCAAAGTCCTACATAGTATATTTCACTACATGTTTCATCACTGTGTCACTTTTCTTCATCTACAGCAGAATTTAACAGAGGGGACAAGAGAGGACACAGAGGTGCTGAACATCATCCTTCTCTGTAGAAAATCTGGGAGATTGTGCTAAGATCTCACATCAGGAGAATCTCCAATGAGCTGTGAGCAAAGAGGGGAACAGGTTCAGCAGATCTGGGGCTTCTCGCAAATCCAATTGTTGTGCTGAAAACAAGATTCAGTGGACCAGATGCTGAGTGGCTTCATGTGAGTGCATTCGTCCAAAGCAGAGTTTCTAGGACTCCAGTTCCTGTGAACACATGTACAAGCATCAGTAAGCCCCTTAACACAGAGCAGGAAAGGCACACTCCACCATACCGTCAAGGTCTCCTATAATGTTAGCTTCCCCTGAGTGAGGTCCTAGCCTCTGGGATACTTGAGAAACCCAAGAAATCATCAAGCAATGCTGTATCTTATAGCAGAGTTTCTCCACCTCAATACTTGCAATATGCAGGCCCATATCATTCTCTGTGGGAGGCAGGGGTGTCCGGCACATTGTAATACATCGAGCACCTCAACGTTCTCTACCCAATATCACTCACACATAGTTTTGACAAAAAAAAAAAAAAAAATTCCTGACAATGACAAATGTTCTGGGTGGGGAGGGGGTATAATCATCCCCAGATGAGAACCACTGTTTTATACCCATCATTTGGCCCAACCTCTTTCTTCATGATTGAACTCAATGAGGTCTAAGTATACAAGAGACTTGACTTCTCTGGGTCTCTGTTTGCAAATGGGACTAAGTTTGAGGATGTGAAGCATTGGAGTATCTGACATATAAAACATGCTCAGTCGAGTGATCCCCTAAGCTCTTTCCCAAATGTCCCTTGAACTGTTAGCAGCACTCATTCATTCGTTCCAAAGCTGTTTGCTGAGCATCTGCTGTGCATCACTTCCTGTTCTCGAAACTGCAGACAGAGCTCAGTGGAACCCCTCTCTTCCCTCAGTCGGCAGTCAGTCTCATGGGGAAAACAAGTACAGGAAAAGGGAGATCATAGCAGAATCAGTCATGAAAATGTAATGGGGTACAGTTGGGAAATGAACAGAGCCCGTTTACCTCATCCTCAGCACAGGAGGCAGTCCCCTAGAGAATGCTTCATTTTGGGTTCCATACACACATTGCAGTTCACCTCATGGAGAAATATGTTCAAGGGAGACCACACAGCAAGAGCCAAGGCAGAAAGTGAGAGTGCAGGTAACATTGGGAAAGGAGTCACTTAGCTCAGGATAAAAGGTGGGGAGAACATGGGAGTGTGGGAGATGAACAGGTGAAGATGGATGCATCACTGTGCAACGTCAGATGCTGCCCTCCTGAAGAATGTAGGAGAGAAGAGGCAAAGATATGGTACCCAGTGTGTGGGCTTTGAAAGGTGCCTTCCTCAAGAATCTAGACTGTATCTGTATGTCCTTGGGAAGCCATATTCAAGACATGGTTTGGAAACATGGCACCACGGGCTTGAGTGGAGCATGGGTGATGAAGACAAGAATAAAGCTATGATATAAAGCAGTGGTCCAGCCCTCAAAACACCCCAAAAGCTCAGGCAGAAGTAGTGGGGACAAAGGGAAGGAGTAATTCTCAAGGATGCACCAGGATGGTTGAGTGGACAGAGTGGTGGTGGTTGTTGTTGCTAGGTGCTGTCGAGTCAATTCTGACTGGTAACAACCTTCTGAGCAACAGAACAAAACACTGCCCCGTCCTGCACCATCCTCATAATCCTTGCTGTGCTTGAGCCCATCGTTGCAGCCACTGTATCAATCCATCTTGAGGGTCTTCCCCTTTTTCACTGAGCCTCTATTTTGCCAAGCACGTTATTCTTCTCCAGGGAATGGTCCCTTCTGACAGCATGACCAAAGTATGTGAGACAAAGTCTGGCCATTCTCGCCTCCAAGGAGCATTCTGGCTGCACTTCCTCCAGGACAGACCTGTTAGCTCTTTTAGCAGACCACGCTACTTTCAACATTCTTCACCAACACCACAGCTCAAAAGCATCAATTCCTCTTCGGTCTTCCTTATTCATTGTCCAGCTCTCACATGCATATGAGATGATTGAAAATACCATGACTTGTGTCAGGTGCACCTTAGTCCTCAAGGAGACATCTTTGCTCTTCAGCACTTGAAAGACATTCTTTGCAGCCAATTTCCCCAGTGCTATATGTCGTCTGATGTCCTGACTGCTGCTTCCTTTGGCATCAATTGTAGAACCAAGTAATGTGAAATCTTTGACAATTTCAACCTTTCTTCATTTATTGTAATGTTGCTTATTGGTCCAGTTGTGAAGATCTTTGTTTTCTTTATATTGAGATGTAATCCATACTGCAGACTGTATTCTTCAATCTTCATCAGTAAATACTTCAAGTCATCTTCACTGTCAGCAAGCAAAGTTGTGTCGTCAGTGTATCACAGGTTGTTAATGAGCCTTCCTCCAATCCTAATGCCACATTCTTTTTCATATAGTCTAGCTTCTCAGATTATTTCCTCAGGGTACAGATTGAATAAGTATGGTGAAAAGATACAACCCTGACACACTCCCTTCTTGATTCTGAACCATGTAGTGTTCCCTTTTTCTGTTCGAATGACAGCCTTCT
>NW_006921723.1:5128-5759 GCF_000298275.1 Orycteropus afer afer
GTCCTATTTTGAGTGCCTTCTGACCCAAGGGGCTCGTCTTCCTGCACTGTGTCAGACAATGTTTCCGAGCTATTCATAAAGTTGCCCAGTAATGTATCAGACAGAGTTTCTCTGCTATTCATTAGGTTTTCCCTGGCCAATTTTTGAAAAGTGGATGGCCTCCTCCTTCTTCCTAGTCTGTCTTAGTCTGTAAGCTGCATTGAAACCTGTGCACCACGTGCAACTCTGCTGGCATCTGAAACACCAGTGGCACAGCCTGAAGCCCCACAGCAATGTACAAGCCCCACAGGATGACAAACTGAGAGCCAAGTTTGTCTCCCTTAGCTAATTCCTACCTGGAACCTGTCACTTTGTGGTCCCTGGCCACTCCCTCCCTCTAGGGGGCTTGGGGCCTAGCCTTGCCTCCTGCCCCTTTTTACGTGGATATCCTGCCACTCCAGAGGTCCCTGGCCTCTCCTGCTCCTTCCCTTTCCTGGCTCTAGGAGGCTTGTATGTTGTTGTTGTTGTTGTTATGTGCCATCGAGTCAGACCCGACTCACAGTGACCCCTCCTTGGGTTTCCGAGGCAGTATCACTAGGGAAGTAGATTGCCCCATCTTCCTTCCGAGGAGTGGCTGGTGGGTTTGAACCAC
>NW_006921723.1:35417-40768 GCF_000298275.1 Orycteropus afer afer
CTGAGCCACCGCTGCCCCCAGGACTAATATGGAGTAGGAATGAGTATAGGTGACTTTGGAGAGGCCATAGAGAACTGAGGTTGAGAGTCAAGACTCCAGGTCCAGACTGTTGCTTTCATTAGGTGCTATTGAGTCAGCAACTCATAGTGACCCTATATACAATAAAACGAAACATTGCCCAATCCTGTGCCAATCTCACAATCTTTGCTATGTTTGAACCCATTGTTGCAGCCACTGTGTCAAGTCATCCCACTGAAGGTCTTCCTCTTTTTCACTGACCAACTACTTTACCAAGCATGATGTCCTTCTTCAGGGACTGGTCCCTCCTAATAACATGTGCAAAGCACGTGAGATGAAGTCTCACCATCCTCACTTCTAACGAGAATACTGGCTGTACTTCTTCCAGGACACATTTGTTCATTCTTCTGACAGGTCTTGATATATGCATTATTCCCTGCCAACACCATATTTCAAATTAGTGCTTTGAACAAGTTCTTCCCAGTTCAGTCATAGCCAATGAAGAGAAACTGGAATGGACCTGAACGCATAAAATGTGAGTGTATTGCAATGATAGCCAGAACAGGAAACATTACAGGTTGACACCCTTCTAGAAACATAATCTTCCTCCTAGAAAACAAGGGTACATTGCAAAGCAACCAAATCTCTTGAACAGCAGAGTAGGAAACAATGTTGCTCAGCTCAAAGATGATGGCCAACTGCATCACATTGAATGTCTGTCATTCTCCACAGTCTTGGAAATAATCCGGTCTCCCACATCAGACTCCTACAAGGGTTCACGATACCTCCTCCGAGTCTCCCATTCCAGAGCTCCGATCAGTCATTTTTCCTGTTCCAGACATTGTTCCCGTACACCCACAATTCACAAATTCAGTTCTGTTCCAATTTCTGCATCAACCATGGCTGAATGGGTTCCAACCAGTTCAAAACCCTGCTTCACATGCCTGGTGGTTCAGAGGTTAAGTGCTTGGCTGCTAACCAAAAGGTCAGCAGTTGAAACCCACCAGCCACTCGGAGGAAGAAAGATGTGGCAGTCTGCTCTCACATAGAACACAACCTTGAGAATCTTATGGTGCACTTCTCCTGTGTCTTATAGGGTAACTATGACTCAGAATTGACTCAGTGTCAATAAGAGGGATAGGTCCAGACTGCCTAGGTTCAATTCAAGACCAGCTGCATGCACTTAGAAGACAAGTTTCTTCACCCCTCTGTGCCTTGGTTTCCTTGCCTTAAAAGTGGGCATAATAACAAGGTTGTTGTCAAAACTAAATGAATTAACATGAGCAGAGAGCTTAGAACCCTGTCTGGCACCTGGTCAACAAGAAGTGTGTTCGTGTGTTCTGAGCGAATAGGGAATTTCGTCCCCTAACCACACACACACACTCAGACACTTGTACACACACAGATGTGTGTGAACACACTAATGCACACACACACACTTGTGCACATTATCACACCCAAACACACATTCATATTCACACACATAATCACACACTCAAATATGTACTCCACATATGCACATGCATGTGTGTACTCACACCGGTGCACACACATGCACTCACATACTTGCACATACTAACAGTCAGATACACACTCACACTCACACACATGCTCACACACTCACATACATGCAAACATACACTTCCATGTGCATGCACCTGCACAAACACGCACACACTGATAACCCATTATATGTGTGCACACACTCACACTAACACACACATACATGTGTACTTACATACTTTGGTAGTCAACATACTTTGGGCCTGGTTGAGTGGCTGGGCAGCTGTTGGTAGTTATTCCCCATGATGAGACTGGCAATCAACTCCATGGGGGATCTACCACAAGCAGCTGAGTAGCTGCTTTGGTTATGTGGTCTGCTTCCTGTATATAAGAAGCAGCTTTGGGAATGGTCTCTAGCTTACGACACCTTGAACCCTGAATGTAGCCATGTCGTTGTTCAGCAGCCTGCCATGCTCTGCCAGTCTTGGGACTTACGATGAACTTGAATTAATGGCCTGCTGTGTGGTTTGGTAATATTGGGACTGTGTCTTTTTATTTGTCAACCTTGGGCTTGGCAGCCTCAGCAGCCAAAAGCTGAGTGAAGAAAAGCCTCTAGCTTCAGTGGGCCGGGAGCTGGAGGCAGAGCTGAAGCCCAAGGCTGAGGGGCTTTCACCCAGCCCCTAGAGCTTGGCACTTTGAACTTGGACTTAAAGCATCTAAACTATGAGAGAATAAACTCCTGTTTGTTCAGCTGTCCCATCTATGGTATATTCTTGTCAGAACGGCACTAGGTAACCAGAACACATACTTATGCACACTCATATATTCAAGCATACAGAAGCACACACACAAACCTACACAATGCACACATACTCCATTACACACACATTCACACGTGCACACACATACACAGAGCGAACAGGCCTTGTAGCCCACTGTCCCAGAACTCTCCAGCAGAGGGCACCAACACACCATGGCAGGGACAAGCCCAGTGGTATTCTAAACCAAACCAAACTCATCCTACTCATAGTGACCCCTCCTTGGGTTTCCGAGGCGGTATCTCTACGGAAGCAGATTGCCCAATCTCCTTCCGAAGAGTGGCTGGTAGGTTTGAACAGCCATGTTTCCAGTAAGGCAGTGAAATGCCTTAGGCACTATGCCACAAGAGCTCCTTGCATACATAGGTGCAGTGGGGCCTTGACCCCCACGAGCTACCACCTCCCTCTCTCCTTTCGAACACCATCACAGCCCTTAGAGGACCCTCAAACGCTGAGTGCTCTGTAGAGGAGTTTACTGCCTGGTGGGATGAAGGAGCAGGGAGTTAGCTGGTGGGAACGCGGGGCCAGGGAAGGACTTTTAGCATTGAAGAAGTAACAGCATTGTGTGTCCTCCAGTGGGAATGACTTTATGAGTGTGAACACTGGTTTCCTAAGAAAGAAGGGAGTCGCTAGAGTGTGTTCTTGAGCACAAGGGAGGCTGCTCCAGCTGGCTTCTGAGAAGGTGGAAGGTCTACCAGGGGCCAGGTGTGGAGGAAACGTTGGTGGGAGAAGAGGAGGTGCTGGGGCTTCATGCAGGTTCCCTTCTGGTGGCTTTGAGTCCCTCAGGTGCACTAGTTACCTGTTGCAGAGTAAAAGATGACATCCAAACTCAGTGTCTTCTATGACCAGCAATCCCAGTCCTGGGCTTCTGCCCAGGAGATGTGAAGGCGGGAACACAACAAAAACCTGCACACCAATGTTCACTGCAGCTCTTTACACTACAGAAAAACTTGGAAACAAAACAAATGTCCATCCACCGAGGAATGGGTTTAAAAAATGTGGTCTATGCATACGATGGACTATATTGTTCGGCCATAAAGAGAAATGAAGTCCTGACACATGTCACAACATGGATATATCTTGCAAACAGCATACTGAGCGAAATCAATGAGTCACAAAAGCACACACAGTATCATCTCACTTATATGAAATCAGCAAATAAGTAGAAAGCAAAGATTATTGGTAGTTACTGGGGGCGAGGAGGAAGCAGAGAGGGCGAGTTTTTGCTTAGGAGGCAGTGACTATATGTTAATGGTGGTGGAATGATTAGGGAAAGGATAGTGAGGGTGGTTACTTGAAGAATGTGTCAATGTCATTGAGTTGTACCTGTAGAAATTATTAAGATGGTGTATTATTGTATTTCACCATATACACACACAGACACACAAACACTTTAGTGGCCTAAAGGGACAACCATGTGTATCTCACAATCCATGTGGCCAGGAGTCTGGCCACAGCTTTGCTGAGTCCCCTGGCTCTCGCAAGGCTGCTATCAGGTGTTGGAAAGGGCCTTGGACATCACAAGGCTGGGATGGGAGAAGATCAACTTCTAAGCTCACTCATGTGGTTGGTGGCAGGGTGCCTCCCAGGCTGCTGGTCTCAGTTCCTCACTGGCTGTTGGCTGGAGACTTCCCTTAGTTCCTTGCCAATGGGGCCGTCCATGGGGCAACACACAGCATGACTACCAGCTTCCATTAGAGGGAGCAAGCAAGCCAGTGGGTGAGGGAGACAGAGCACACAAGATGGAAGCCACGGTTTCTTTATAGCCCAATTACGACGTGCCATTCTATGACTTTTTCCAAATTCTATTGATAGAAATGGGTCACTAGGTCCAGCCCACACTCAGGGGGAGGGGGTTACACAAGGACAAGAACACCAGAAGGCAGGCATCCTGGGGACAATATTAGAGGCTGCCACCTCACCAGGGAAGTCAGAAGCAAGGTCACTGCTGGAGGTGAGAAGTGAGAAGAGTCCAAGGTTTGAGCAGGGCAAGGGGGGCAAAATCATTGCCTAGGAGAGTGGGAGAATGATTATTCCATAGATATCAAGTATGTTTACAGGACCGAAGAAACCATTCTTTGGGGTGCCACCAGGCTACATGACATGTTGCTGTTGTTAGATGCTGTCTAGCAGACCCCCGATTCACAGGGACCCCATGCTGTGAAATGGAATGCCTCCTGGTCCCGCACTAGCCCCATGATTGGTTGTGAGTCAGATCACTGTGACCCACGGGGTTTTCATTGGCTGATTTTCAGAAGCAGGTCACCAGTGTTTCTTCTTCATCTGTTTTAGTCTGGCAGTCCTTCTGAAACCTGCTCAGCATCTTAGAAATACACAAGCCTTCACTGACACATGAGCGGTGGCTGCACACGAGATGTGCTGGCCAGGAATTGAACTCAAGCCTCCCAAATAGAAAGTGAGAATGGTTTATGCATGTTGCTGCAAACTGAAACGTTGGCAGTTCGAGCCCATCCAGAGTCACCTGGAAAGAAAGGCCTGACAATGTACTTCCCAAAACATCAGCAGTTCTCCTCTGACACACATGCAGTCGCCGTGAATCAGAGTCACCTTGACAGCAACTGGTTTTCTATCATTATATGCACACTGCGACCTCTTCTCCTTCTTACCAATGCCTCAGTCATTAGCGTACTGCTTGCTCCTTTGTCTATGAGCTCAGGGAGCACTCTCATAAAATACAGATTTTATACCAGAGCTCCCATAATATGGATTAGAGAAGAGAATTGCTCTAGAATAGACAGACTGGGGAAGCTGTACTAGTTCCTGCCGCTGCCCTGGGGGTGCAATGGTTAAGCACCTGGCTGATAACTGAAAGGTTAGTGATTCAAACCACCCAATGGCCTGTGGGAGAAAGACCTGACCATCTTCTCCCGTGAACATTACAGCCAAGAAAATCCTATAGGACAGTTCAACTTTGTCACATAGGGCTGCTATGGGTAGGAATCAACTCGACAGGACCTAACAACTGTTGTTGTTATGTGCTGTTGAGTCATA
>NW_006921723.1:41268-47815 GCF_000298275.1 Orycteropus afer afer
TGGGATGACCCCAGTCTCCTGGGCTCCAGCTCCCGTGGCTGTTAATTTTCTCTCTGGCAAAAGGGGAGGCAAGAAGAGGCTTTCTGATGCAATATTGTCCCCCAGAGCCTCAATCCTCAGACTATTTCATTGGCACCCTACGGACTGAGGCAAGATTCATTAACCAAAGGTGCTGGTTTTCAGGGAGGCTTCATCAGGAAGACATCCCAAAAGAAGCAGAATTGAGGTACACGTAGGGGCTGAGAGGGGTCTCTCGGATCCTAAAAAGTAGGGCTGGAAGCCTGGAACGCCACGCTGTGGGGCTTCCTGGAGTCTAGCCATGAGAGAGGAGGTATCAGTGCCAAGAAAGAGCCCATAGAGCTGCGAACACCAAAACCAAACCAGAGCTGTTGAGTCGATTCTGACTCATGGCAACCCCATGTGTTACAGAGTAGAACTGCTCCCCACATTTTCTTGGCTATAATCTTTCTGGATGCAATTCACCAGGCCTATCTGCCCCGGTGCCCCTGGGTGGGTTCCAACCATCCGCCTTTAGGTTAGTTGTTATGGTTGTTAGCTGGTGCTAAGGCAGCCCCTGACCCATGGCACCCCTGCATATCACAGAGTAGAACTGCCTCACTGGGTTTTCCTGGCTGTAATCTTTACAGAAGCAGTTCACCACAGCACCCTGGGTGGACTCAAACTGCCGACCTTTAGCTTAGTAGTCACACACAAGCTGCTGCCCCACCCAGGGACCTACGGAGCCACTGATCATGCAGGCACATGGAAGGACAGAGACCACATGTCTGTTCACTTTCCTCCACTTACAGGCAGGCTCTGTTGTTGTTGTTCTTTTGCTGTCAAGTCAGTCCCAACTCATAGCAACCCCTCCTTGGGTTTCCGAGGCAGTATCACTACGGAAGTAAATTGCCCAACCTTCCTTCCAAGGAGTGGCTGGTGGGTTTGAACCGCCAGCCTTCTGGTTAGCAGTCAAGTGCCTTAGTCACTATGCTGCCAGAGCTCCTCAGGCAGGC
Source organism: Orycteropus afer afer (assembly GCF_000298275.1). Lineage (NCBI taxonomy): Eukaryota > Metazoa > Chordata > Mammalia > Tubulidentata > Orycteropodidae > Orycteropus > Orycteropus afer. The sequence goes on from NW_006921723.1 coordinate 42,282, forward strand.
TCTAACCACTTACTTAATCTCAGTCGGTCAGCACTGCCACGAGCCAGGAGGGGATCTTCTATTTTACTGTCCATGTTTGAACTTCCCCAGAAGCTTCTGAAGCCTTTGACCACGGCTGAGAGGTTGGGACCTAGGATTGCTCCCTGGCACAGCCCTAGACACAGTCAGCTTCCATTCCAGAAGTTTAAAACACTGACCCCCCCCCCCCAAAAAAAAGTTTTCAGGGATTAAATCAATTTCCCTCAAGACCAAGGACAGAAAGAGGTGGACCTTAGTTCAATGGGCAGGGAGCCCATGACTGAGGACTAGTCAGTGGAGGATCAGCTCCCAGCTCTACCAGCTCACCCCTCTGCGATCTGAAACACAACATCAAACCAAGTATTTTCCTCACAGATTCTATTCATCCAGCAAATGAGCATTGCCTACTTACTATGGACCTAGATAGCAGGTGATACTGCCTCGGAAACCCAAGGAGGGGTCGCTATGAGTCGGGTCCGACTTGATGGCACATAACAACAACAACAACAGAGCTAGGTGAGTGGAATTAGGGTCAAGTGGATAACAAAAGGGAAAGTGTTCTGTAAATGGAGTTGCTGGGTGGTGCAAATGGTGAACGTGGTCAGCTGCTCACTGAAAGGCTAGGGGTTCGAGTCCACTCAAGGCGCCTCAGAAGAAAGACCTGGCAATCTGCTTCTGAAAGGTCACAGCCATTGAAACCCCGTGGAGCACAGTGCCACAGTCACACGTGTGGGAACAGCCACGAGTCAGAGTCAGCTCGAAGGCAACTGGTATGAACTGAGCTCAAAGATAAGTCATTACTTAGATGCTAAACCAGCAAAGGTGGAAAGGCAGGGTCACAGTGCAGCTTTCATGAGCTGGAGTCACTTTGCCTCTATGGGCCCCTTTCTCCACACACACAAAGAATAATATTAAAAATTCTATTGGTATAAGCACAATTATGATCTCAGCTGAGTAGATTTGCCTTTTTTCTAATGAATTTAAGAGAAATTAAAACGCTGTTGTGAGACCACGATGGATGCCATGGACCCTGATGAATGCCAGCCCTAGAGAAAGGTTTGTCCAGGCTTCCATCATGGATAGAAGATATTGGGGGCAATAGGGAGTCCACTATCCTCAAAGCTGCTTCTCTTCTCTTTCATTTTCAGCAAAGAGCACCAGATCTTAAATGCCAGCAATAGTGAGGACAACGTGCAAAGGGAGGGTTTAAAATATCAACTCAAGTGACTTTTGGAGGCACTCTTCATCCTTATTGGCAGAGCAGATGATTTAGAAATAGGAGACAATCCACCCAGGTTTAGCCTGAGCCACTGCCTGTCTCTGGCCAGCTCTGTCTGCTTAGCAAGAGAAGGCAGGTTGGTAGAGGGAAAGGTCTTTTCCCTAGAATGTCCTAAAAAAAAGAGTGTGTCCAAAGCCCAAGATGAACCATGGCATGGGCCAATCTATTGGAGAAGCTATTGGCAGGAGATTACAAAAGCCAGTGTGTGTGTGTGTGTGTGTGGGGGGGTGGTATTTGATTCTTGTAGATGCATCATGGCCACCTGTGGAAGGGAAGGGATCTACTCCCAGAAAACCAGGTATTGAAACCCCTATGGAGCACAGTTCTGCTCTGACACACGAGGTCACCATGGACCAGCATCAGCTAAATGGTGTTGCTATGGCCTGGTATGATTCCATGAACTGGGCTCATCGTTTCAGAAGCATTAATAGTAGAGGGACCGCCTGGCGACTGTAGAAGGGAAGCTGAGGTCAGGGAAGCACAGGGTTGAGGGTGTCTGGGGAGAGAAGGGGGCTTTTACCAAGAAGACACTGAGGGAGATCCCAGATATTCCTGAGAGGCAGAGAATCCCTTGTTCCAGGGTCAGAGTATAGAGCTCATTATCAGGTCCGGATTGAGGCAAGTGAGGGCCCTAAACATTGATAGTCTGTGGGACCCCCTCCTGTGCATACATATTCTTATGGAATTTGTGGGTTATATGCGTGTGTGTGTGTGCGCTTGTGTGCCTTAGTGATCCATAATGTAACCTCTTTTTAAATGTGACTATAATATTAGCGATTGAAGGCAAAAGTGATGTACGTCATTTTAGCCCAATGAGATGACCTGGATTATAAAATTTTCAGGATGGAAGGTACTAAGATTTTACTATGTATCACTTATTTCTACAAAAAGAACATTCCACATATTCTACAACAAAGAAAATGAGTCAGTGAGCTTGGTTGATTTCAACAATCAGTGTAAAAGTCTGTTGATCTTCCACAACGAAAAATTAACTTTCACCAAATTTGCTTTAAATGAGTCATACTTCAATTTTGTTGCTTGTTTCATAATAGATGCTATGATTATAATTGAATAAGTGAGTAACATTAAGCACTGTGTCCCTAACAGCAGACGATAAAAATCGAGACTCACTTGATACATAAATTAAAACTTTTGATGTTAGATAAATATTCATTTTTTCCAGTAATTTTTGGACATTTGCTATGTTAGTATTATATTAAATTATTAAACATATTCATATCATATTAAATGTATGCTAGATTGTATCCATATGTATGTCAAACATATTTTAAATTTAAAGCTATCTGTTGTTGTTGTTGTGTGCCGTTGAGTCAGCCCTGACTCATAGCGACCCCTCCTTGGGTTTCTGAGGCAGTATCACTATGGAAGTAGATTGCCCAACCTTCCTTCTGAGGAATGGCTAGTGGATTTGAACCGCCAGCCTTCTGGTTAGCAGTCAAGTGCCTTAGGCACTATACTACCAGAGCTCCTATTTTAAGCTATAAGCATTATTATTTATAAAACCTAAGAAATAACTCTGTATGTAATGCTACAGAGTTGAAAAGTAACTTGGTTGAATTCATTGCAATGACTGACTTCTTCAAGTTCCCTTGCTTTTGTGTGTCATTGGACTGAAGTTCCCATTGGTTGTTTACAAGGATGTATGCAGAAACATACCTCTGTGTTTGTATCATGGAGAGAGCATTGCTGGCCCTCCTGGCTGGAACTTCTGGATGTACAATCAGTTCCCTCAGAATGGACCAGAGATCTGTTATCTATTAATATAACCCATCCTTCCTTAGCAACCATTCATGTTGGATCCAGCTGCATATTGGGTGAACAGAGCAAGAGTTAGACTCAGCAACCCACCCCCACCTCTTGTTTATTAGAAAGAAGCAGTTTGCTCCCAGGAGGCCTGCTTAGATAAGGAGTTTCAATTACATGGGAGGGAAAAATAGATGAGAGGTATCAAGAAAGGTGTGGAAGTGTAGGGGCCTCACAGCTTAAACAGCTTTGTGAGGGGTGCCCTCATGACTCTACATGGACTTTATTTCTGGCTGGCACATTCTCATGCACTGGAGCTTGCATCAGTTTCATTCAGTGCCCTGCCAGTTCCCTTCCACTGAGGCATTTGCTTTTCCTTGGGTCCTGTTTGCTTGGCATCTATGGGTGTTTTCTTTGGACCACTGGCATACCTGTTCTGTTGATGCCCTAAGCTCATGCTTACCCTCCTCATTGAGTAATCTGTCCCTGTTCATCATATTCCAGACCAGTTGGCAATTCTTGGAGGTCAGCCACCAATCATACTTGCATGGCCTCTCCTCAAAGTGGATGCTGGGAAGCCATTGATGAACTAGCTTATCAATCATCAGAAAGGACCATCATGCCAAAGCCAGGTGAGTGACCGGGGGGCTCCAGGGCAAGGACAGAAATGATTCTTTTTCCTACTTGGATCCCCCATCAAACTTTAACAACTTTGAGGGCAATGCTAAAGCGTCTTGGTTTTTCTAGCCCATACATCATTGACAGAAAAAGTCAAACACTAACTCATGAAACTGTTCATCCCATTTTGGGAATGATGTCATTTTTAGGCAGTCCCAGCACGGTGCAAATGATTTCTGCTCAATTATTAACCTAAAGGTTAGCAGTTCAAACCCATCCAGTGAAACCATTGGTATAAAGGTCTGGCTATCTACTTCATAGAGATTAAAAAAAACCACTGTCATCAAATTGATTCCAATGCACAGTGACCCCCATTGGGTTTCCAAGGCTGTAAATCTTTATGGAAGTAGATTGTCTCATCTTTCTCCCACAGAGAAGCTGGTGGGTTTGAACCACCTACCTTGTGGTTAGCAACAAAATGCCTCACCCACTATACCACCAGAGCTCCTCATAAAGATTATAGCCAAGAAAACGCTGTAGTCTGTAACACTTGAGGTCGCTAAGACTGCCTCTTGGTCTATGTACAGGTTCCTCAAGAGCACAATTAAGTGTTCCAGAATTCCATTCTTCACCATAATATCCATAATTTGTTATGATCCACACAGTCTAATGCTTTTGCATAGTCCATAAAACACAAGTAAACATCTTTCTGATATTCTTTGCTTTCAGGCAAAATCCATCTGACATCAGCAATGATATCCCTCATTCCATTTCTTCTTCTGAATCCAGCTTGAATTTCTGATAGTTCCCTATCTATGTACTGCTGCAACCATTTTTTGAATTTTACTTCAACAAAATTTTACTTCCATGTGATATTAAAGATATTGTTCAATAATTTCCACATTCTGTTTCCTTCTCTCATCTTAGAATTTAGAAACAGATTTTCCTTGTGGTCTTGGAATTAATTTTTATCCAGCTTCATCATTTCTTGTCATCTTCATATCCCAAGGTCTCCCAACTTCATATCCAAGTCTCTTTGGAATTCCACCTCCGTTTTGGCCCTAGGGCACCTGGATGGACACATTCCATCTTGTGCTCTCTAGCTTAGGGATAGACGGGCTAACTATAAGTCTTGGTGGGTAGTGCTTGCCTGGAGGGTGAAGGCAAGACAAAAACGGAACATCAGGGTGGTGCTCCTTATCTCCTGACTAGAGCAGACATAATAAATCAACCATGGTATTTCTTCCTACAGAGACTGGCTGTGGTTCATCATCCTTCTCAAAACTCCAGGCAGCCATGACCAAGCCATTGCAGTTGGCATGTGTCTTAGTTCCCTAGCACTGCTATAACAGAAATACCACAAGTGGGGTCTTTAACAAACAGAAATTTATTTTCACAGAGTTCAGGGGGCCAACTCTAAGGGAAGGGTTGCTCTGTCCACTGCAGGGAAATCATTGTCTCTTTCAGCTTCTCTTCCTCAGTTCCTTGGCAATCTCCATGTGGAATCAAACTTTCTCCATTAGTACTTCCTTACTTCTGTGTCTAATCTGTTCTTTTTAGATCTCAAAAGTGATTTTCATAAGATACACCCTACACTGATATGACTTCATTAACATAACAAAGAAACACTATTCCCAAATGGGATTTCATCCATAGTTATAGAGGTTAGGATTTACAACACATTTCTTGAGAAGTACAATTGAATCATAACAGTATGTGAAATGAAACTCACCTATCATCTCCACTGAGAATCTTCACCAAAGGTCCTGTTCTTTCTGCAGATAAATGATGCCTCTCGGAGAATGAGGAAAGCAAATCAGTCGATAATCTCAGACTTTATTCTTGTGGGGCTCTT
>NW_006921723.1:47915-51235 GCF_000298275.1 Orycteropus afer afer
AATCATAACAGTATGTGAAATGAAACTCACCTATCATCTCCACTGAGAATCTTCACCAAAGGTCCTGTTCTTTCTGCAGATAAATGATGCCTCTCGGAGAATGAGGAAAGCAAATCAGTCGATAATCTCAGACTTTATTCTTGTGGGGCTCTTCAGCCACTTGGGGCCACACCTGCTCCTCTTCTCTTTTGTGGCTGCCACGTTCACCATTGGCCTTCTGGGTAACACCATCCTGATCTTCTTGATCCACACAGATTCCAGGCTCCAAACGCCCATGTACTTCCTGCTTAGCCAACTCTCCCTGTTGGATGTTGGTTTTCCCCTAGTCACCATCCCCAAGATGGCGATCAACTTCCTTCAGGGAGAGGGATCCATCTCCTTTGGGGGCTGTGCAGCTCAGATGTTCTTCTTAATGCTGATGGGAGTCTCTGAGGGTGTCTTACTCTCTTTCATGTCCTATGACCGTTACATTGCCGTGTGCCACCCCTTGCGTTACCCTATGCTCATGAGACGCCAGGTGTGCTTGCTCATGGTGGGCATCTCCTGGTTGTCAGGAGTGCTTATAGCCACCATACAGACCTCAATCACCCTGCACTTCCCCTTCTGCGCCTCACACACTGTGGACCACTTCTTCTGTGAGCTACCTGCCCTGCTAAAACTCTCCTGTGAAGACACTTCGGCTTATGAGTTGACGCTGTCCATCTCAGGGGTGCTGATCTTGCTGCTGCCCATGTCGCTCATCACCACCTCCTATGGCCATGTGTTGGGGGCCGTTCTCCGCATGCACTCAGCAGAGGCCAGGCACAAAGCCTTCACCACCTTCTCTTCGCACATTACTGTGGTGGGGCTCTTTTACGGGGCAGCCGTGTTCATGTACATGGTGCCAGGCACCTACCACAGCCCACAGCAGGACAATATGGTCTCCCTTTTCTACAGTCTTGTCACCCCCACACTCAATCCTCTCATCTATAGCTTGAGGAACCGAGAAGTTCGAGTGGCTTTGGTCAAGGTCTTTGGCAAAGCTGGCTTCAGGTCAAAGAGATGACCTTAGAAGGAGGCATGGGGCTGTTCCAAGGACCCTCCCTTATATCTGGGACCTGTCTCAAAAGTATTCATTAGCAGTCCATCTAGTCCAAGAATTACTATCCAGACAGCTCTCTCCCTCCTCCTACACTCAGCTTTTTTATTTATAGATTTGTAGAAGACAAGATTAATGATCTCAATCACTTAAACAAGAGGAGAGCTTTTAGTTTCAGTTTTAAACAAAAGTAATTTTTTATCACAAGAATGTCATGCCCAATAACAGCAATGGGTCCCAGAGGGTACAAACAGCTAAGTGATTGACTACTAGAGAAAGTTGGCACTTCGAATCTACCAAGAGGCACTTCAGAAGAAAAAGCTGGCAATCTACTTCCAAAAAATTAGCCATTGAAAACTCTGTGGAGCACAGTTCTATTCTGCATACATGAGGTTACCATGAAGAGGAATTGATTCAATGGCAGCTAACAAAAACAATAGCAAAGAGCCCTGGCTTACACTCCATTCCTAAGTATTTCTGCACAGAGAGTGATGGATCTGGGTTCCAACCAATGAACCTGAAGCAAGAAAGGGGATCCGGATGCTGGTGTTCTGACTATGAGGGACCCCACAGTTCCAGAATCTGTGTCCCTGATGGTCCTCAGTAGTATTTTTGCTTGGGTCTTGCTTTTAGTTTTTATGGAGCTGGAAGACTGTCACTCAAAATTCTGAGTAGGATCAAAAGGATTAGCCTTTCACCTAATAAAGAAAAAGCACATCCTTTCTAGGGAAAGCAAAATAAAAATATTTCATAGTTTAGTTTCTACTTCTTTTTTATTATAAATAACCAGGACACAATAAAAATGTGTAAAGCAAGCCCTCCAAAATAAATAAATGGCAGGGGAAAGTCAATAGAGGTAGGTCTACAAATGACATAAATGTTGGAATTAGCAGACAAGGCCAATTAAGCAAATGTAATAGAAATTAGAGGACAAAATTGGCAAACAGATGATGGATTTCAGCAGAGATATTAAAGCTCTGAGAAGGAGCAAAATGGAAATTCTACAAGTAAAAAACCATAATATCTGAAGTGAAGAATTTATTGGATGCTTAGTAGCAGAAGAAAAAATAAATCCGTGAACTCAAAGATCAAGAGAAAATATCCAGCACAAGGAAGGGGGCTGGAATAAAAAATAAAACTGAACAGAGCATCCTAGATATTTGAGGCAATGAAAGCCATTTAAAGTACATGAACTAGAAGCTCCAAATGGATAGAAGAGAGATCATGGGGTAGAAGAAATACTTGAAGAGATATTGGATGAAATGTCCCCCAAACTGAGGAAAGACATCAACCCACAGATTAAAGAATCTCAGTGAGTCCTACGCAACAAAACAATACACCAACAACTGCAAAAATGCACATTCTTTGCAAGTTCACATGGAGTGCTGTTGTCATCAGATGCCATCCAGCTGGTTCTGACTCACAGCGACCCTATGTACAACTGAACAAAACTCTGCCCAGTCTCGCACCATCCTCACAATCATTGCTAAGTTTGAGCCCATCATTGCAGCCACTGTGTCAATCCATCTCATTGAGGGTCTTCTTTTTTGCTGGCCCTCTACTTTATCAAGCATGATGTTCTTCTCCAGGGACTGGACCAACCCGATAACATGTCCAAAGTACATGAGATGAAGTCTCACCATCCTTACTTCTAAGGAACAGTCTGGCTGTACTTTTTCCAAGAGAGACTGGTTCATTTTTCTAGCAGTCCATAGAATATTCAGTATTCTTCACTTAACACCATAATTCAAATATGTCAATTCTTCTTCATTCTTCCTTCTTCATTGTGTAGCTTTTGCATGTATATGAGGTGATTGAAAATACTGTGGATTGGGTCAGAGGCATTTTAGTCCTCAAACTGACATCTCTGCTTTTTAACACTTCAATGAGATCTTTTGTCATAGATTTGTCAAATGCAATACATAGTTTGATTTCTTGACTTCTGCTTCACATGGAGTAGTCACTAAAATAGACTCAGATAATGAGTCATAAAGTAAGTCTCAATATACTCCAAAAGGCAGAAATCACTCAGAGTATTTTCTCAAACCACAACGGAATTAAGTTAGAAGTCAATTTTTAAAAAGGCAATTAAAAAATTAATTCTGTGGAAATTAAATAATACAATGCTAAAACAAAACAAAATGGGTCAAAAAATAAATCATACAGGAGATTAGAAAAGATTTGAATTTAATTATAATGAAAACACAACATATCAAAAATTGTAAGATCCCACAAAAGCAAC
>NW_006921723.1:82984-110046 GCF_000298275.1 Orycteropus afer afer
CAGGAAAGTATGGAGGGATGGTCACTGGGAAGAGGTAACTATGGGGAGGAAGTGGGAGGGGAGCTGTTGCATTGTGGTAAACTGTGGTCAATGACATGAAACAAAGTATATGTGAACTGCTGTATGGAAAGTGAATTTGCTCTGTAAATCTTCACCCAAATAAAAATAAATAAATTAAAAAAAAAAGAAGAAGACTTAATGGATGCTGAGACAGCAAACTATGTAAGCCACAAGTTGGCCTTATGACAGTATCACGGACAGCTCCTCCCTTTCTTTCCTCATTGATCCAGGAAGACCATGGAAGGGGCCAACCTTACCAGGATCTCCAAGTTCCTCCTTCTGCCTCTTGCAGGGTTCTGAGCAACAACAGCTACTGTATTTCCTCTTCCTGAGCATGTATCTGGTCATAGGTCTGGTAACCTGTTCATCATCCTGGTCATCACCAACAACACCTGGCACAACCCACTCATGTACTTCTTCCTTGCCAACCTGGCCTTTGTCACATCTGCTTCACCTCCACCACCATACCCAAGATGCTGGCCAACCACGGGTTAGATGCCAGGGGATCCCATATGCCAGCTGCTTGACCCAGATATTATTCTTCATCTGGTTCACCATCGACAGCTTCTGCTAACCGCCATGGCCTATGACCACTACAAGTCTTCTGCTACCTTCTACACTATGCCACATCAGTGACACCATGGTTCTGTGGCTCACTGGTGGTGGCACTGTAGACTGCAGGCATTGGGAACTCCCTGACCCACACCATACTGCTGATACACCTCTCGTTCTGTGGCCACAATTGGGTCCCCCGTTTCTTCTGCAACTTCAGTCTTCCTCTGAAGCTGGCCAAGGCTGACACATTCCTCAATGACATGATGATGTACACGGTGAGGGCCTTGCCTTCATGGGCATCTTGGTTTTCTACACACACACCTCTGTGGTCATGCTATGGATCTCATCCATGGGAAGGAGGCAGAAGGCTTTCTCCAGCTGAAACTCTCACTTCTTGGTGGTGCCCCTATTTTATGGGACACTCATTGAGGTTTACTCCAGTCCCATGTCCTTCCATATGGCCCAGCAGGACACCATTATAGCCATGATGTACACCATGGTCACCTCCATGCTGAACCCCTTCATCCACAGCTTGCACATCAGCAATATGAAGGGTGTCTGGGGGTCTTCATCAACAGAAAGCCAGTGTTCACTTGGTGATCACAGAGTGGGGAGGTCTGAATGTCCAAAGACAGTGCCAATCTGTCCTGAAGTTCCATGCAAGTCCCAATCTGAGTTATTTCCTTCATGTTGCCTTCTACTCATTTGGTTCTTCCTTCCTTGTTCCAACAAGCACTTACTGAGCATCTGCTACATTTTGCTGTTGTTATTGTTATTAGTTGCTGTCAAGTGACCTCATGTACAACAGAACAAAACATTGCCTCATCTTGCAGTGTCCTCATGGTCGTTGCCATGCTCAAGTCCATTGCTGTGACTATATTTGGAGTGCCTTCTAACCCAGGGGCTCATCTTCCAGCACTATATTGGGGTATGTTCTGTCGTGATCCACATCATATTCATTGACTACATTTTCAGAGTTGACTGTCAGGCCTTTCTTCCTGATCTGTCTTAGTCTGAAAGCTCTGTTGAAACATGTCCACCATGGGAGACCCTGCTGGTATGTGAAATTCTGATGGAGTAGATTCCAGAATCACAGCCACATGCAAGTCAATACAGTACAACAAACTGAAAGATGGGTGGTGGATGTGTATACTTACATCCCTAAGAAGATACCCAGAATAAAAGCTGCCAAGGCCTCAGGTCATGAGATGTACAAAAATGCAAAAGACTCATGGAGAGTTCTCCTCCAACAGCAGCAACGACACCCCTATGGGCTGTGGCTGTCATTTGTCATCATTTGTGGCAACTTGGGCTGGAAATTGAACATGGGTGGGAGACTCAATGTGTGGGCTTTCGAGTCAGACAGTGTCTTTGTTCTCTAGTGCTGCAATAACAGACATACCACAAATGGATGGCTTTAACAAACAAGAATTTATTCTCTTACAGTTTAGGAGGCTAGAAGTCTAAATTCAGAGTGCTAGTTCTGGGGGCTTGTGAAGGTCCCTTGACCTAATTCTAGGCCCACTGGAGCTGGAGGCTTCTCCTAACTCATGCAGCTGCTGGTTGCTGAGGCTGACAAACTCAAGGTCAGCAAGTAGGCCAGCACAATCCCAAGGATCAACAGGCACACCACAGGCCACTGGTTCCAGTCCAGGAGTAGTTATAAAATCGGCAAGCAACATGGCAGGCCACTGGATGAAGACGCAGCCAAATACAGAATCCAAACACACGAAAAAGCTGGAGAACTTTTTCAAAGCCTCTCTGTATATGCTGCAACCAGGCCAAACGCCAAAGGCAGCTCCCTTTCTGCTGATTAACATCTCAGCAGATTCTACCATGGAGATGATTATAATCTCATCATGAGGAATAAATACATCCAGCTCCCCAGCCACTCAAAACCACAGCCCAGCCAAGTTGACACACAATCTTAACTACTACAGATGGCCTGGGTTGAAATCCCAGGTCTGCCACTTCTTAGTTGTGTGGCCTTGGGAAAGTTACTTGGCTTCTCTGTACCCAGTTTGTCCCTCTGTAAAATGTGAATGATAATAGCCCCTGCTTGGCAAAGTTATTATGAAAATTAAGTAAGTTTATATATGCAAGCCATTTAGAATGTGCAAGCATATTGAGGGCCATGTCACTGTTAAGTATAATTATCATTAATTATCATGACAGTGCTGCAAAGCTTGTGGTCATGCCTGTTTTTCCACATTCATGGGTTGAATTCCCTGAGTTGGTCTCAGAGACTTTGGGAAGGATCCTGGGACCTTCGCTCCCTTCCTCCACCCTAGCTTGCACCTCCCCCAGTGATACATAAAAAATATATATTGGGGTAAATGTATGTAACACAAAATTTGCCATGTTAACCACTTTTTTTTTTTTTTAATTTTTTAAATTGTGATTTGGGTGAAAGTTTACAGAGCAAATTCACTTTCCATACAGCAGTTCACATACACTTTGTCTCATGACTGCAATTTCCCACAATGCAACAGCTCCCCTCTTACTTCCTCCCCATACTTACCTCTTCCCTGTGCCCTTCCCTCCCATGCACTCCTGCCCTGCCCCCCGCCCAGCTGTCTTCTTGTGCATACACAGCTCTTCTCCTCTCCCATGATTGATCTCTCCAAGGAGTGGAGCTACCTATTGTTCAGCTCATATGCCTGTTGTTTGTTTGACTGGAAGCCACAAGTGTGGGTTCACTTCCGGACCTAAAGGGCAACTAGGGGCCATAGTCTCAGTGGTTCCGTCAGACTCTATTGGACCAGCAAACCTGGTCCGTCCTTTCTTTTTTTTTTTTTTTTTTTTTTGAGTGATTTTGAATTTCGTTCCACATTGTTCTCCCACTCTATCCAGGATCTCCTACAGAGATCACCCTGCAAGTGGTTGACAGTGGTAGCCGGGCACCATCTAGTTCTGGTCTCATAGCATTTTAACCACTTTTAAGTGTACATTTCAGAGACATTAACTGCATTCACAATATTGTATAAACATTCCAAAAAAAAAAAAAAAAATGAAACTCACTGCTGTGGAGTTGATTTCAACTCATAGCGACCCTTCCTTGGGTTTCCGAGGTGGTATCTCTATGGAAGTAGATTGCCCAATCTTCCTTCCGAATAGTGGCTGGTGGGTTTGAAGCACTAGCCTTCTGGTTAACAGTCAAATGCCTTAGGCACTACGCCACCAGAGCTCCCTGTATAAACATTACCACTATCCAATTGCAAAACATTTTCATCACCTCAAACAGAAACTGTGTACCCCTTAAGCAATAACACCCCGGCCCCTCTTCTCCAGCTCCTAACAAACACTAATATAGTTTGTCCATTCTAAATACTTCCTATAAGTACGATCATCCAATATTTATATTTTTGTGTCTGGAGTAGAATATTTTGAAGCTCCACCCATGTTGTAACATGTATTAGGACTTCATTTCTCCTTATGGCTGTATACTGCTCCACTGTATGGATGGGCCACAGTGTTCTTATCCACTCATCTGTTGATGGACACTTGGCCTGTTTCCACCTTTTAGTTATTGTGAATAATGATGCAACGAGCATGGGTTGACAGATCTCTCTCTGAGTCCTTGTTTCCAGTTCTCTTGGGTATACACCTAGGAGTGGGATTGCTGGATCACATGGCAATTTTACGTTTAAATTTTGAAGAACTGACAAACTGTTTTCTACAGTGGCCGCACAATTTCACAACCCTACCAATGGATGAAGGTTCCAGTTTCTCTACATCCTTGCCAATACTTGTTGTTTTCCAACTTCTTATTAATAGTCAACTGAGTGGGTGTGAAGTGGTATCTCCGATTTTGATTTGTCTCTCCTTAGTAACTAATGATGTTGAGATCTTTTCATGTGCTTATTTGCTATTTATAGTCCTTATTTGGGGAACTATCTATTCAAGTCCTTTGTCCATTTTTAATTAGGTTGCTTGTCTCTGTTGTTGAGTTGTAGGGGTTCTTTATATTTTCTGCATACTAATCTCATATCAGATGTGTGATGATCCTGTGGATTGTCTTCCCCAGTGGTTCTTAATAAATGTGGTGATAAGGCTAGAGTGGTGGTTTCAGGGTCCCTGGGAATCTGACAGATGCAGGTTCAAGTTCTGCACTAGCTACATACCAGCTGTGTGACCTTGGGCAAGCAGCAGCATCACTGGGGCCTCTTTGAAATGGGGGTAATATTGTACACACTGCACACGGTTCTGGGAAAGAGTCAATGATTCCTCCCCTCCCACAAGCCTTTGTGACACATTATACTCTCTGGATCACTGTTGTTGTTAGCTGCTGTCACGTCAGCCCCCAAGCACGTGACCCCATTCACAGTGGAACAAAACACTGCCCAGTCCTGTGCCAGCCTCATGATTGGTTGTGGACCAGGCCACAGTGATCATAGGCTTTTCATTGGCTGATTTTCAAAAGTAGATTGCCAGACATCTCTTCCTAGTCTGTCTTAGTCTGGAAGCTTCACTGGAACCTGTTCAGCATCACAGAAAAACACAAGCCTCCACAGACAGGTGGGTGGTGGGAACGCATGAGATGCATTGGCAGGAAATTGAACCAGTATCTCCGGCATGGACCCCACCACTGCAGGAGCTCTATCACTGAATCACCAATGCCTCTGGGTGATTCTTAGCCAGGATCACTTTTATTAACATTGTCATATTATTATTTAAATAGCAAGAATCCATAGTGTGCAAGCCAAGAACACCTTGGCTCTTTTTCAACACTACTTGGTAAAATCACTCTCTCCCCTCTTGGCATGCCTCAAACCCCAGGAGACAGAGTCAGGGGAAGCAGCCCACATCCCCCTCTGTTGTCTGATCCTTGCATCCTCATCACCCACCACACTTCTCCCTTCTCTCTGCCTTCAAGGCCCCCTCACCTTCTTTTCATCCCTTCTGCCTTTGCATATGAGGGTCTGTCTCCAACACCACACCCCAACTTGTAGTTATCTTGCAGACCTTACCTCAATTGCCACCTCCTCTGGGAAGCCTTCCCTGACTTCACACCAAGACTAATCAGGTCCCCATATTACACATTCTATTAGTGGTTTTAGCTGACACTGATGGTGTCCTACCCAGGTCCCCTTGGCTCCCGCTGTTCCCATTCACACCAAGGGCTTTCTTCCCCACCCCACCCCCGACCCCTCCACCCCTGAATCTGCTGCAGGGAGAGGGGCGTTCCTCCAGTTGCTGAAGCAGGAATGGCTTGTGCGAAGGGCAGACCAGAGAGCAGCCCCCAGCCAGTGACAACAGGGTTCAATACCCTAGCTCGTTCGCCAGCATCAGGACCACTCTGCACTGCCTCCCAGAGGTCCCCAAAGTGACTTGGCTTCAGTTGCCCATGGTGGTAACTTACTTTATAAGACATCTTACACTGGCTGCCTTCCCGTTATAGATTGGATTGTGTCCCTCCACAAAATATGTGTTGGAATTCTAACGCCCTATAGATAAAAAGCAAATAAATCACTTTGATAACTAAGGTGCCCTGACCCAAGCCATGGTCTTTTCAGTCACTTAACATGCATGTATAAGCTGGACAACAAAAAAGGAAAATCCAAGGAGAATTGATGCATCTGAATTGTGATAATGGCAAAGAATACTGAATATATTGTGAACTCCCAAAAAAAAGAACAAATACATCTTAAAAAAATATATATATATATATACTGCTCTTTCTGCCATCTTGGAGCCTGTAGAGGCCTGCTGGGAACAGGACTTCTAAACTGGCAAATATGTCTGGAAGGTTGTGGTCCAAGGCTATTTTTGCTGGCTATAAACGGGGTCTCCGGAACCAGAGGGAGCACACAGCTCTTCTTAAAATTGAAGGTGTTTATGCCCGAGATGAAACCGAATTCTATTTAGGCAAGAGATGTGCTTATGTGTACAAAGCAAAGAACAACACCGTGACTCCTGGCAGCAAACCTAACAAAACCAGAGTAATCTGGGGAAAGGTAACTCGTGCCCATGGAAACAGTGGCGTAGTTCGTGCCAAATTACGAAGCAACCTTCCTGCTAATGCCATTGGACACAGAATCCGTGTGATGCTGTATCCTTCAAGGATTTAATAACTACTGAAAAGTAAATAAAGTAAAATTGTGAATTTGTTAAAAAATATATATTGTGATTTGGGTGAAAGTTTACAGAGCAAATTCATTTTCCATAAGCAGTTCACATACACTTTGTCTTATGACAATGACTGCAATTTCCCACAATGCAACAGCTCTCTTCCCACTTCCTGCCCATAGTTACCTCTTCCCGGTGTCCTTCCTTCCCGTGCACTCCTATCCCCTGAGCTATGTCCCTGTGCACACACAGCCCTTGTATTCGCTCATGATTGATCTCTCCAAGGATTGTATCTACCTAATGTAAATGTTCAGCTCATATGCCTGTCTTTTATTTGGCTGGAAGCCACAGGAGTGGGTTCAATTCCAGACCTGGGGTGTGGTGTTGGAGACAGACCCTCATACGCAAAGGCAGGAGGGATGAAAAAAAGGTGAAGGGGCCTTGAAGGCAGAGAGAAGGGACAAGTGTGGTGGTGGGTGATGAAGATGCAGGGATCAGGAGTGGGTTCAATTGGGTTCAATTCCAGGCACCTAGGGGCCATAGTCTCAGGGGCTACACCAGGCTGTATCAGAGCAACAAACCTGGTCTTTTTTTTTTTTTTAAATAATTTTATTGTTCTCCCACTTTATCCAGTATCTCCTATATAGATCCCCCTCTGAGTGGTTGACAGTAGTAGCCAGGGACCATTTAGTTCTCTGGTCTCATAGTCATATAGGCTAAGGATCACATGGTGTACCAGTTGCTTGGACTAATTATTTCCACGTGTCTTTGGTTTTCTTCATTCTTCTTTGCTCTGAACGAGGAGAGACCCATTGTTGCATCTAGATGGCCGCTTGCAAGCTTTTAAGATCCCAGTCGCTACTCACCAAGGTAGGATGCAGAACAATGTTTTTTGTGTAGTATGTTACACCAAGTGAACTTGATGTCTCCTGCGACCACGGTCCCAAGCCCGTAAGTCCAACTACTTGCTCCCTCCAGGTGTCTAGCTGTGGCCTTGTCCCTTATCAGCTCTACTACATACCTGGAAATTCTTAAAGAACATACAAATACACTTGTAGAAACATTGTCTGCCAACCATATGCTTGGCCATGAACACATTCCCCCCTGCACAGACATACCTAATTGATCATCCTGCCCATTCATCTATTCACCCGTAGATCAATGTTTGCCATCACTGACAATGCAGTACTTACGTGCAAAAGCGTTCGAGAATGAACAAATCCATCTTGAAGGAAGTACAGTTAGAATGTTCCTTAGAAGTGAGAATGGATAGGTTTCATCTTCCTTACTTTGGACACACGTCATTGGGAAAGATCAGTCACTAGAAAAGGACATCATGTTTGGGAAAGCAGAGGAAGAAAGATGCCCTCAATGAGATGAATTGACACAACAGCCGCAACAGACTCTAACATACCAAGAACATGAAGATGGTGCAGGATCAGGCAACAGTTCCTTCTGTTATACACAAGGTCACTATGGGTCAGAGCCAACTGGACGGTCACCAACAACAACATACCTGCAGATGCTAACCAATATAATGTAATCACCTTCCCTAATGTAATCACCCAATCACTTGAGGTCATACCAGAGTAGGGCGGATTCTAAACCTAATCACTTCTGAGCTATATAAAGACCAGCATAGCCACAGAGGTGCGTACAGACATAGAGGAAAGACAGAAGTCATCTGACAATGGAGGCCCATGAATCTATAAGCCTAGGAACTCCAAAGATCGCAAGTTACTAGAAGTTGAAAGTGAAGACAACTTGAAGCAATTACTGTTGAAGATCAAAACTATAGTCTTCAGTATGAATTACACCTCAACATAAAGAACACATGTCCTCACAATGGAACAATAAGCAACATCATGTTAAATGGGGAAAAGATTAACATTGTCAGGGATTTCATTTTACTTGGATCCACAATCTATATCCAAGGAAGCAGCAGTCAGGAAATCAGATGTCATATTGCACTGGGCAAATCTGCTGCATAAGTCCTCTGTAAAGTGTTAAGAAGCAAAAGATGTTACTTGGAAGACTAAGGTGTGCTTGACCCAAGCCATGGTATTTTCAATCACCTCATATGCATATGAAAGCTGGACAATGAATAAGGAAGACCAAAGAAGGGTTGATGCCGTTGACTTGTGATGTCCACAAAGAATAGTGAAAATACTGTGTACTGCCAGAAGAATGAACAAATCTGTCCTGGAAGAAGTGCAGCTGGAACGCTCCTTGGAAACAAGAATGGCCAGGCTTTGTGTCACCTACTTTGGTCATGCTGTCAGAAGGGGCCAGTCCCTGGAGAAGGATATCATGGTTGTTAAAGTGGACAGTCAACAAAAAAGGGGAAGGCCCTCAACGAGATGGATTGACACAGTGGCTGCAATGATGGGCTCAAGCATAACAAGGCTTGTGAGGCTGGTGCAGAAATGGGCAGTGTTTTGAACTGTAGTCCATAGGGTCTGTGTGAGTCAGAGCCGGCTCGATGGCACCTACCAACAACAGAAGTGGAAATAGGAGCCCTGTTGGCACAATGGTTACATGCTCGGCTGCAGTTCAAACATATCCAACAGCTCCATGGCAGAAAGACCTAGCAATGTGTCTCCATAAAGATTACAGTCAAGAACACCCTACGGGGGCAGTTCTATTCTGTCGCATGGGGTTGCTTTGAGTCAGAATCAGCTCAACAACACCCAACAATTGAACTAGGAAATGAGAAGCTGAACTCGGAGTCCCTGGGTGGCTCAAATGGTTTAGTACTCAGCTACCAGCCAGAATGGTGGTGGTTTGAACCCACCAGCGGTGCCTCAGGAGGCAGGTCTGGTGGTCTGCTTCTGAAAGGTCCCAGCCCTGAAAATCTTATGGGGCACTGTTCTGCTCAGCACACATGGGGTGTCTGTGAGTCCGAGTCAACTGGTCGGCAACCAGCAACAGGAGACTGAAATAGACAAAGAAGGACCTCCCCCTAGAGACACACTCTGAATTCCAACTTCTCACCGCCTAAACTGTGAAAAGACGTCTGTTCTCTAAAGCCAACCACTTCCGGTATTTGTGTTACAGCAGCACTAACAATCTAATACCCTTCATTTCCCTGCCTCTCTCCCCACCCTCAGATGTATCCCCTCAGGGTACCTGCCAGATAAATTACTTGTCCCCAAATCCTTGTCTTAGGGTCTGTTTAGGGTGAGCCTGACCTGAGACAGCAGTTTGACCCATTGTCATTAATCCCATAATTATGTTCAGATATTTGTTGCTTCTTCCCTGGGCTGGGCCATGTCCACCACAATGTCCCCAAAGCCCACACAAGGTCTGGCATGTAATAAACCAAACCAGTTGCCATAGGATCAACCCTGAGTCCCAGCAGCCTCGTGTGTGTCAGAATAGAACTGTGCTCCATAGGGGTTTCAAGGCCTTAATCTTTCAGAAGTAGATCTCCAGGACTTTCTTTGGAAGCACTTCTGGTAGACTTGAACTCCCAACCTTTTGGTTACCAGCCAAACGCATTCACCATTTGCACCACCCAGGGACTAGATGCTCAATGAATGCCCTCTCACAAATGACCCTGCGTTTCACTATTGTGAGGTGGCTGGGATGGTGATGGGGGACTTGACCCCCTCTTCTGTCCTCAGAAGGCCCCACAGGGGGAGCAATGAGCAGAATGGAGCTCACTTTGAGCTATAAAAGGCAGCTTCATGTACTAGGCTACAGAGCCTGGACAGCTGGGCCAGGGCCCCAGGGGCCAGACAACCGGGATGACCCTTGTAGCCATGGCTAGGACTCCTGGGGTGTCCCTGGGGCACCAAAGGCCCCCAGCCCCAACAGAGAGCACAGCTTGGCTCTGGCACCATGTCTCGCCTCCTTCTCCCTCCCAGCATCAGATTCCTCCTCCGGGAGCTCCCTGAGCAAGAGGCCAGGCCAAGGACCCTACAAGGCCACGGAGCAAGCTGGCCACTCCTGCGGGAGGGATCCCTTTCCGGAGACAGTGGTGTCAGGCCTGGAATTAGCCACAGCACCTGTGGAGAGACTGGTCCAGGGTCTCTGGGGCCAGTGGGGGTGGTGGAGGCTGACCTCTGCTGCTCCAGACTGAGACAGCTGAGGGAGTGAGGCAGGGAGGGGAAGGGGGTCTTAGGATCCTCTCAGCTCTGTTCTAGACTCAGCTGGATCGGCTCCCAGCTCTGCTACTCACAAGCTAGGTGAGCTTGGGCAAGCTGTTCTGCACCTTAGTTTCCCCATCTGTAAAACAGGGACTAGGGTGCATCTGGCCCATTCATGGCCTTTTCAATTGCCTTATATCCATGCAGAAGAAGCTGGACAGTGGAAAAGGAAGACAGAGGAAGAAGTGATGTATTCGAATTGTGATGTTGGCAAAGAATACTGAAAATACCGTGGGCTGCCAGAAGATTGAACAAACCAGTCTTAGAAAAAATACAACCAGAATAACCCTAGGAGGTGAAGATGGTGAGACGTCTTCCTTACTTTGGACACATTGTCAGGGAAAGACCAATGGGTAGAAAAGGACATCACGTTTGGTGAAGAAGGTCAGTGAACCAAGGGAGACCTTCCAAGAGACGGCTCAACACTGTAGCCAATGGGCCCAAACATGCCAATTCACACAAAGATGGCACAGGACTGGGCAACGCTTCGTTCTGTTGCACATGAGGTCACCATGGCGTCGGATTCAACTCGATCCCAACTAACAACAGTAACAAAACGCTAATACCTGTAGCCAATTTCTAGAATTTGTGTAAAAACAGGACATTGGTTAAAGCCACCTCACCTGGCTGGCCCTGACCAGCTGTGTGGCCTAGAGGATGAGACTTGGTTTCCTCACCTGCATAATAGGAATGGGAGCTCTGGTAGCGTAGTGCCTACGGCACTTGACTACTATCCGGAAGGGTGGCAGTTCAAACCCACCAGCCACTCCTCGGAAGGAAGGTTGGGCAATCTATTTCCATAGTGATACTGCCTCGGAAACCCAAGGAGGGGTCACTATGAGTCGGGTCCAACTTGACAGCAGTGAGTTTTGAGTTTATAATGGGAATAAAAATAATCCCCCACCTGTTAGGATTCAGGGAAGGTGGATGGTATAACGCCAGTGGGAAGCGCTTAGCAGTTCCTTCAGGAACGTGCCGAGTGCAAGATGAAGGTACTTCCTGCTCCATCTGGAGCCCTTTCATCTTCATCAACATTTTGTGAGAGGCAATTAGCCTCCTTTATCACAAACGGAAACTGAGTCTTAACACAGAGCATGGGAGAGGGGTGAGATGAGGGAAGGCTGGAGAACAGAGCTGGGGAGGGGTCTGGGTTGGAGTCTCCTCAACCCCCGAATATTGGGAGAAGCCAATGTCCCTGGAGCATGAGAGAAGTTCTTGAATGTTCTGTTTGCACCTTTTGGGGCCTCCACACCAATGGGGTTGAACTTCTCTTAGTGATGAAAGGAGGAAGCTGGTTTCAGGGACAGCGTAGGAGCTGGGCACGGCAGGGGGAGGTGGCCTGACATCCTGTGTCTGTCTAGTGGCAAAGAGCCGGGATGTAGAAGCTTATGACCTTTATGCTGGGCTACGGAATCAGGAAGGCTTCCTGGAGGAGATGTCATCTGAACTAGGCCTTGAAGGATAAGTAGAAATTTCCTAGGCAAAGAAGTGTACATGTGTGTGTCAGTGGAAATTTCTCATTTTATTAATTTTATCTACTTAACTCAATTTAGTTTGACTTTAATTGTATTGAATTAATTGAATTTAACAAGCACTTTCTGATTTTCTAGGGGGTCACATATAAGACTATGACACAGGCCTATCCCAAAGCAGCCCTAAATCATTAACGATGATTTAGTCATAATAATAAACCACCCACCTGTCAGTCTGCCACAGTATGGTGGCTCGTTGTTGCCATGATGCTGGAAGCTATGCCACCTATATTTCAAATACCAGCAGGCTCTCTAATGGTGGACAGGTTCCAATGGAGATTCCAGAGTAGACAGACTAGAAAGAAAGACCTGGTGATCTACTTCTGAAAATCAGCCAATGACAGCCCTGTGGCTGACACAGAGCGTTGTCCAGAGGAGTGCTGGGAGGCAAGCCCCTCGATTGGAAGGCACCCAAAGGACACCATGGCCGCAGCAAGGGACTCCAGCACGCCACCGCTCATAAGGACGGTGCAGGACCGGGCAACGTTTCATTCTACTGTGCAGGGGCTGCTGTGAGTCAGAGTTGCCTCAATGGCCACTAACAACAATATTGTTGTTGTTATTTGCTGTCAAATCGGACCTGACTCATAGCGACCCTTTAGGGTTTCTGAGGCGGTATCACTACGGATAGGAATAATAATTGCAATCATTCCCATCTTCTTCAGAGCACCCTGCAAGGGCTCAACACAGGTTGAATGTGTGTGTGTGTGTGTGTGTGTGTTGGGGTGAGTGCATGTGTGTTGGGTTGAGTGTGTGTGTCAGGGTCTGTGTATGTTAAGTAGATAAAATGATTGCTGAGCAGGTGAGTGATTGAATAAACCTCTCTGGTCTCAAGGAAGGAGCTCTGGTGGTGTAGTGTGTAAGGCATTTGACTGCTAACCAGGATAGTAGTTCAAACCCAACAACTTCACGGCAATGAGGTTTTTTTGGCCTCAGAGAGCTGAGGAGAGAGGAAGGTGCTGCAGGCACAGGGGCAGTAAGTGCAAATGCCCTGTGCTGGCAACAGTGGTGTCTGGGAAGTGGTGAGAAGAACGCTGAATGGGGGTGAGGAGAGCTGGGGCACTGGCAGGAGACTGCAGTGGGAAGGAAGCTGGGGAACTGGGTGTCTTGTGGGTGCTGAGAGGCACTGCTGGTTCCGAGCAGGGGAGGGAGGGGGTTGGTGGCTGGGCCTGGCCTGGCCTCCAAGAGTTTCCCTGGATCAAACGATTGATTGATTTTGTTACCCTGTCAGTCAAATGGGATGGAAGCCACAGGGCAGGGGAGATGGAGAAAGACAGACACATGGAAGAGGAGATAGAGAGGGAGAGAGACAGATGGAAGGAGAGAGACAGATGGAGGGAGGGAGAGAGAGAAAACAACAGAGAGGGAGACAGAGAGACTCACAGAGGCAGAGAGATGGGGAGAGACCCAGTGAGAGTTTGAGACAAAAATCAAAAGAGACAGAGAGAGAGGATGATGGAGGGAGACACAGAATCAGAGACAGAGACGGAGAAGGACAGAGAGGGAGGCAGACAGACACAGAGGGACAGAGAGAGACACAGTTACTCAGAGGGACAGGGAGAGAGGATGGTGCAGAGATGTGCCAGAAGGCAGTGAGGGTGACCCGGGGAGATGCATGGGATGGTGCCAGGAGATGGGAGGGGGCCTGGTGGAGGCACCCCACAGGGAAGAGGAGATAGCACAGGACACCCCACCCTCCCACCCTCCTCAGCCGTCCCCTCACACACCCCTCTCAGGCCCTGCCATGGGGGCTCTTTGGGCCACCCTGGGCCCACATACGCACACAGGACCATGTCACCAGGTTAAAAATGGAAATGGCTAGAGCCTTTCTGTCTTTCTTTTTTTTTTCCCCTTGAAGAAAATCCTAAGCCCAAATAAGGCAAGGGCCAGGGAGGCCGGTGAGCAGCCAAGTCTGTGACGGGGCAGGCGAGTGGTGGCTGGCCCGGCTGGGCAGGAGGCGGTGCACACAGAGGTTAAAAGGCTGCTCCTCCACCCTTGCCTCACACTTGGCCCCACAGCCCCACCGCCACCATGGAGGCCATCAAGAAGAAGATGCAGATGCTGAAGCTGGACAAGGAGAACGCCATTGACCGCGCTGAGCAGGCCGAAGCCGACAAGAAGGCTGCCGAGGAAAAGTATAAGCAGGTGAGCCATGCTGGGCCGTGCTGGGGTTGGCGGCACCCTCTCTGGGCTGGCTCCTAGGGCCAGGTGTTGGAGTCGCTGAGGCTGTGGTGCCTGGGGCTGGGGCGAGGCAGAGAGAGTGAGGGGACCACTGTCTTCCCTGGGCTTAGAGAGGAGGGGCCCCTGGACGCATCACCACTTAAGACAGTAGGAGTCAAGTTAGTTTGAGAGAAAGGGAGGGGGGAGAGGAAGAAAAGGATGTTTGAGAAAAAGGGGAAGGTGTGTGTGTCTGGGGGTGTGCAAGCGTGTGAGTGAGTGTGTATGGAGGGCTGAGGGGACCAGCAGGGTTTGTGTACATTGGGCTTGATGCTGTGTATATGTGAGAAAGCTGACAAGAAAGTGTGTTTGAGCACTCCTGTGTATGTGCATGTGTTCTGCGTGTTTCAACTAGACAGGAGGAGTACGGAGGGGTGAAGGTGACTGAGAACATGTGTATACAAGGAGAGGTGAGAACGAGTACCAGTGTGTGTCTATGCACGCATATAGATGAGGTGTTGGTGTGGGTGTGCGTGTAGAAGGGAGAGGCTGGGTCTGTGTGTGTCCTTGTGCAAAATTTGACATGAAAGTAATTGAGTATGTATGTCAAGTATACGTGTCCAGTGTGTGTGTCAAGGTGGTCTCTGTGTTGGCATGTGTACTGGGTACGTGTGTATTGACTGCGTTTCTCCTGGCATGTGTGTATGGGTGTGTATTTCTGTTGGAGCATGTCTGTGTGTGTTGAGGTGAGTGTGTGTGTCAGGGTGAGTGTGTTTCCGTTGGCATATTGTGTGTGTGCCTAGGTGAGTGTCATCTGTTTGGAGGAGTCAAAGTATATGTGTGTCAGGGTGAGTATGTGTCTGTTATGATGTGTATGTACGTCTGTTGGGTGAATGTATGTTTGCATTGGCATGTGTGTTGGGTGAATATGTGTCAGGATGAATGTGTTTCTGTTGGAGTGTGTTGGAATGTGTGTGTGTATGTTAGTGTGTGTGTGTGTTGGGGTGATTATATGTTGGAGTCTGTGCGTGTTGGAGTGTATCTGTGTGTGGTATGTGTGTTCCCATTGGCATGTGTGGGTGAGTGTGTGGGTGTGTCAGGGTGAGTGTGTATGTTAGGGTGAGTGTGTGTTCAGGTGTTTCTCTACACGTGTCAGGGTGAGGGTGGAGGCCTGGGGGCCAGGTGGCTGGAGAGCTGAGGGTAGGCCTGGGAGCCTCTGTGCTCTGTGCATCTCTGGGGGAGCCCCTGCTCCCCCTGCTGCCGGCCTGGGGAGGAGGCAGGACCTATTGTAGGCAGAGGGTACGGACGTATCTTTTCACCCCTGTGGCCCAGAAGCCCACACAGACCCTGGACCCAAAGCTGGGCACTCTGGCAGAAGAGGGTCTCCAAGGAGCTAATGGAAGGCAGTGGGCAGAGGCCTGGGCCAAGCAGAAGTCAGCTGTCCTGGGTCTAGGTGGCCAGAGTAGCCAATGGGAGGAGGAAAGGGGTTCTGCCCCCCCACTAACATCCTGCTTAGGCTCCTCCACACCCCGGGGTCAACTGCCCAGCCTTTAGAAGTGTCTAGGTCTCAGACAAACCCAGGGAGACACCCAGTGGTGGCACCAATGCCCAGCCTGGTGCCAGGCCAGCTCTCAGGGGAAAGCTCTGAGTTCAAACAGGTCTCATCTGAACCACAGTTCAGCCAGTGGGCCACCTGGAGCAACTTCTCTGTGCCTCAGTGGCCCTAAGTGTGGGGCCGGTGACAGAAGTGCCTCCTCAGCTGCGTGGGAGGGTTAGAGGTGGCCATGCAGGTGGAGCCCTTGGCCCTACGCCTGGTGCCTGGCACTGAGTAAGCATTCAATCAATGTGGGGTTGTTTCCTGCCCCGCCCAGCTGTCCCATTGGGCCTCCCCATCCCCCAATGTCCCAGGGCTGCCCTAAGTACCTGTGACACATCCTCCCAGGCCAACCCTGCCCCAGCACTTCCTGCCACAAATTGCCCTCCCTCCCTGGACCCCTCCCTGGCAAGCACAGATGCCTATCCTGTGTGGGTCTGGAGCTGCCCCAAAAATTCAATGGTAAATTTTTCATTCACCATTTGGCCCTCACCATAAGAGACTTAGCAAGAGATTTAAAGAAGAAGAAGAAAAAAAAGTTCATTTCTCTAATTCTCACTAAAGTGTGAATGACTGGTATACCCTAATGTTTAGAACAGAAGGTACCTCAAAAGCCTCCAGCCAGCTGTGTGGCCAGGAGGTACAAGTTCTCCAACCTCCAGCTGGATTTTCATTCTGTTCTTTTTTTCCACAAAGTTGCCCACTGTGGTAGACTTGGCTTGAAATCCCAGCTGGATTGTCTCAGGATTGCTAGGATTGACTCAGGGCACATTGCTGCTCCACTATGAGCCCTCAATGTTCTCGCCTGTGAAATGGGAGCAAACTATGCCTTCTGACTGCTTTGATGGAACTCAAAACACCAAGGCTCAAAGCACAAATCAGAGCTCCACCCCTCCCCAGATGGCAGTCCTGGGTGGGAAACAAGGCAGGAGGTAGTAAGGGACTCAATTTACTCAGACTGGCTTATGCTGCAGGCAGCCAGCCAGTGCGAGCCTGGAGGCCAGCCTGACCCTCAGGGACCCTGCAGTGATCTCCCAGTTCCTGCTCTGCTGTGCAGTGTGGGAATGGGACAGGGAGGCCCAGCTCCCTCTTCCTGCCGCTTCCCTTCTAGTGCAGTGACATCCGCCACAACTGGCCTTTGACCTCACATCCTGCCTCAGCCCTGCCTGAAGGCTGTGTTTTCAGGGACAAAGGTGTGTGGTCCCCTCCCTCCTGGCCATTTTCCAGACAGGGAAACTGAGATCCAAAGGACAGTGACTTGCCTAAGACCTCATAGAACCAGGGCCAGGCTCCGCCTCCTAGACCAGACTCCGCCTCCTGGACCAGGCCCTGCCTCCTAGGCCAGGCTCCCAGGCTCTTGGCGCTAGCATAGACCTTGTGCATGGAATCCAGACAAAAGGGACAGAAACCTGATTCATGCCACTCTTACTCATTTTCATACCTGGTCTCCTTCTACTGGAGGATTTGGGGTGGGGGTATTTATTCATGCCACAAACTTCCCCTGGGCTCCTGCTGAATCAGGCCCAGCCCTATGCTGGGTAATACTGGGGCCCAGAATGACCTCACTCCCAGACCTAACCCTGGGAGAGCCCCCAGGCTAGGGCGGACAGAAGCAGACACAGATGCTTCCAACCTCAGTGGTCAGAGCAGGAGCAGAAAGAGAGCCAGGGAGCCCTGAGCAGCAGTGAGGACTCTGCTCAGGGCAGGGGTGCTGGGGTGGAGTGTCAAAGGTCAGGAGGAGGCCCCCTCAGCAGATGGGGAGCAGTGGTCATAGCAGGTAGTGTTCAAACGAGCCAGCTTTGGAGTGGTAAGGGGTGAAATCCCCATTTTCCATGGCCTTGGGCAAGTCCCTCCCCTTTCTGGGGCTCAGTTTACCCTACTGTAGCATGGGGGCTTAGGGAGATATTTTAACATGCCTGGTGTGAATGGTTTGCACTTGGCTACTAACCAAGAGGTTGGTGGTTCAAACCCGCCCAGCGGCACCACAGAAGAAAGGCCTGGCAATCTGCTTCGGTCAAGATTACAGCCAAGGAAACACTATGGAACAGGTCTACGATGTAACACTTGGAGTTGCCATGAGTCGGAATCAACTCGACAGCAGAAGGACTATTTGGGGTTTGGTACATTCTAAATACTCTACAGCCCCCAACTCCAACATTCCCGTCTAAATGTGGCCAGAAAAAGTCTTCAAGACCCCAAACCATCTTTCTGCCCTAATGACCCCAATGCTGAAAATTTTACTCTCATTCTCACGTGTTAAGAGCAAGGTACTTAGACAACGCCCAGTAAATGCCACTCCCACAGAGCTGGAGAGAAGTCAGGTGACCACAGAGGTGTGGCTGGCAGTGAACATCTGCAATGAAACTGGCTCATTTTCTCAGGCAAGGCTGGGGTTCAGAGACCACCACGTGGGGGCTTTCAGTTTGTAGATGAGGAAACTGAGGCCAGCAAAGGGCAAAGGGTCACACCAACAGGATGCAGAGTCAAGCTCCCAGGCTCTCAGCCTGGAGGTCAGTGTCCCACCCTGTAGATTCTGATTTTAGCCTGAGCTGTCCCACCCTCCCTAGGCTGAGCCCTCAGCCACCACTGACATCCCTGCAACAGGAAGTTGGGTGGCCCTTGAGGCCTTTGGACAGAACAGCTGTCCCCACTCTCCTTGGCACCACAGCTAGGGGCCATCACTGTGACTTCAGCCAAATCTCCCCACCCCCACCTCAGCTGCCACTTCTATGCCCCCAGCTCAGTAGGACACTTGGGAGGCTCAGAGACCAGGCATGGGCCCTTTTAAGAATTTGTACCAGTTCATGCATACACATTCACACAGCACCTGGTACATTCCATCTGGTCCCTTGCACCTGGTACCTTATACCCTGGTGCCCTGTACTTGGTACACTGCACTTGGTATATCATCTCAGGTGAGTGGGCAATCCAGATTCAGAGCTCACTTTAGAAGCCATAGTAACAGCAGCTCTTGTAGCACAGCCTCTTTGGGGAAGAACAGAAAGAAGCAAGTAAGAGAGGGGTCAGGAAAACAGGATTGGGGTGAGGGACGGGCCAAGGGCTAGTGTCCAGAAGCACTGGGTTTAAATCCTGTGCTGTGTGACCCGGTAAAAGTTACTTTACCTCTCTGGGCCTCCTGCTGAGGAGGAGGCAGGAGAATGAAGGAGGGCTGAGTACAGGATGTCTGCCCACCCTGGAAGACCAGGGGTCAAACGACCAGATAGACACAGCTAGAGTACGGCTCTACTCTGGGCTGAACATGACCGTCTCAGTGGGGATGGCCAGAAGGGACAGGTTGGGATCCCGGAGTTGACTCTTAACCTGTATGGTGGGGGCTAGTGGGGGATGGAGAGTTCATGGGGTCTGGGATCTGTATCCTTCAGACCTGAGCTTCTCAAAGGGGGGTGGAGTGTGGGATGGGGACAGATCTGTCAGATAAATGGAGAGGACAGAATATTTGGGAAAGGGAGGGGCCATTTTAATTTAAACACAGGCAAATGTGCAAGAATTTAGAAGATTTAACCAGAGCCTTCAACGAAAGTGATCTTTGAGGAGTGGACCTCTTCTGGCCAAGCCCCCAAAGTCCTGGATTGGGGGGGTCTAAGCCCCACAGCTCTTTGGTATTTTGGTGAGAGTCTGAGAATCAATTCCTGAGGGCAATAGGGCAGATATACGGTTACAAAGTGTCTCTGGCTGCCAGTATGTGTGTGTGTGTGGAGGAAGGTAAGCCTATAGGGGGATAGCTTACAGACAGAAGTGGGGAGAGATTTTAGGCCCAAAAAATGAGACCCCTTTTCTGTTTAACCCAGGATCGTGAAGAGGCTACACTCCCTGAAACTGAATGTTTTTCTGGGAAATATGTCAGGACTTCTATCAGTTTCCCAAAAGCTGTACTTGATCCCACCAAGGGTATTGGGGACCCTCAAAAGGACAGGAACAGCTGGTCCCCAGGTCAGAGCTGCAGGAAGGATGTGGACCATGAAAATTATATTGTTGCTACTGTTAGTTGCCATGGATTCAATTTCAACTCATGGTGACTCCATGTGCCACAGAGTAGAACTGCTCCATAGGGTTTTTACGGAAGCAGACTGTCAGTCCTTTCTTCCACGGTACCACTGGGTGGGTTTGAACTCCCAACCTTTAGGTTAGCAGTTGAGCACAAATCATTTGTGGCACCTAGGGACCTTGAGAACACTATTAACAGGTAGTAATTTTGAGTGCTACATACTAGTGTGGAGTCCTAGTGGGGCATTGGTTACAACACTAGGCTGCTGTCCAAAATGAGAGTGGTTTAAACCCATCAGCCGTACTGTGGAAGAAAGATGCAACAGACTGCTTCAACAAAGATTTACAGCCTTGGAAACCTGGGGAGTTCTACTCTGACCTATATGGTTGCTATGAGTTGGAATTGACTAGACTGCAATGGGTTGGATTTTGGACATACTATTGAGGAGCCTGGTGGTGCAGTGGTTAAGGCATTCAACTGTTAATCTAAAGGCTGGCAATTCAAATCCACCAGCCGCTCTGCGGGAGAAAGATGAGGCAGTCTACTTCCATAAAGATTTACAGCCTTGGAAACCCTATAGGGTTGTTCTACTCTGTCCTATAAGGTCACTGTGAGTTGGAATCCACTCGATGGCAGTGGGTTTATTGTAAGGGGCCACCACTCATCTGTCAGTGTTCGTTGTGTTCTACATAGGGTCACTATGATATGAGTTGGATCTGACTTGACAGCACTGACCAACAATGTTTGTAAGGAACCCTGGTGGCACAACAGTTAAGTGCTTGGCTGCCAAAGGAAATGTTGGCAGTTAGAACCCCATCTAGTAGCTCTGTAGGAGAAAAGATCCATAGATCGATCTTCCGTAAAAATTAAAGCCAATTCTATGCTGTGTCACGTGATGCGATTCTACTGTCACATGGGTCACTGAGTCAAAACCGACCTAACAACAGCAACACATACTATGTAGGAGATGGTTACGCGCTTGACTACTAAATAAAAGGCTGGCGATCCAAACCTACCTAGAGGCACCTTCAAAGTACGGCCTGGCGACCAGCTTCCGAGAGTTCACAGCCTTGAAAACCAAGGCCGCACACTAAGGTCGCCATGAGTCGCAATCACTGGAGGGCAACTAACAGCAACATACCTTGGTTATCCCTCTGTTTTACAGACGTGGAAACTGAGGCCCAGGGAGAGATAGCGGATTCTTGTGGACATGGGGGATGCCCCTATATCGCAGGGACGTGCCCCCCAAGCTGACACGCGCCCCTATCTGTCCCCAGGTGGAGGAGGAGCTGACACACCTCCAGAAGAAGCTGAAGGGGACGGAAGACGAGCTGGAAAAGTACTCGGAGGAACTGAAGGACGCACAGGAGAAGCTAGAGCTGACAGAGAAGAAAGCCTCCGACGTACGTGTGCAGTAATGGGGGCGCGCGCGGCAGGGTCGGCCGGGTCCAGGCCGGGAGGGCGCGCCCGCGGGAAAGGAGGAGCTTTCCCGGCGCTTTCTCCAAATATGTCCCGAATTGGGGCCTTCTCCAGCAGCTGTGGCCAGCGGTGCAGACGTCAGGCCCGCCCCCGCGGTGTGACGTCGCCTCGGCCGCGCTGACCTCACCCCGACGGCAGTCGGGCCGGGGGCGGGGACGGGCGGGGGCGGCCGGCGTTGCAAAGGCTGGCGGCCGGGGCGGCGGTGCTGCAGCGTCGCCGAGCCCAGCCTGCGCCCCGCTTCCCGCCGCGTCCCGCCATGGCTGGCCTCAACTCGCTGGAGGCGGTGAAGCGCAAGATCCAGGCCCTGCAGCAGCAGGCGGATGAAGCAGAGGACCGCGCGCAGGGCCTGCAGCGCGAGCTGGACGGCGAGCGCGAGCGGCGAGAGAAAGTGAGCGCGCGGAGCCCTGCCACTCCGGCATCCCCGCCCCGTCGCCCCCTGGCCCGGGACCCCGCCATTCCGATCCCCGCCACCTCCGCCCGGGCTCTGCCACCCCAGCACCTCCGCTCTGGTGCCTCCATCTCTGCGGCCTCAGGACTCCCTATCCGGCGCCCCGCGCCTTCCGGGACCCTGCGATCTCCGCCCAGCGACTCCCCCCGAACCCTTTTCCAGTGCCTCCAGCCTTGAGCTTTCAGCCTGGAGCCTCCAGGCCCCCAGAGTCCCCGCCCTGGCGCCCCCCACCGGCGCCCTCCCCCCTGGGACCCTTTCCGCGCTCCACATTCTGGAGCTTTCAGCCCTGCGCCCCTTGTCCCTGAGTATCCATCCCATGGACCCCTTCCCAGCTCCTCCAGCCACGCGCCCGACACCCCCCACCTGGGACCCCATGCCTGGCTTCCTTTGAAACCCCTTCTGGCGCCCCGCGTTTCCCCCCGGGATCCCCACCCTAACTATCCCCTCGTCCCGCCCAGCCCACTCACCCAGGGACTCTCTGCCCCCCGGCGTCCTCTGTCCCGCGCCCCTCCTTTCTTCCTTTCTCCCGGCGCCGCCCGGTTCCCGCGCTCACCGCCCGCCGCCCGCTTGAGCCTCCTACGCGCCCTCCGGCCCCGCCGACTCCTAGCTCCGTCGCAGCCGCCCCCCGGGGCCGCCGCCGAGACCCATCGTCCGCCGCAGTTCTCCCTCCTGGGCTGGGGTGGGGGCGCCGGGCGAGGCAGGGCGGGCGATTGGGAAATGGGGGGAAGGGTGGGTTGCGCGGTCAGGGTGGGAGAACGCTCCCCATGCGGGTAGGACCCCCGCCTGGCCTAGAGTGCTCAGTGGGGTGAAGGATAGCTGAGCCGCTATTGTGTGGGGCTGGCCGGCGGAGCGCACGGGGGCGGCTCACTTTCTGTCTCTCCCGCGCAGCCCTGCTCCAGCCGAACTTTCCCAGGGCGCGGCGGCGACGTGTCTGCCCTGGGCGGGCGGGGGGCGGAAGTGCTGCCCTAGCCTCCTGCCAGTTTCTCCCGGCTGGGCCCTGCGGGCACTAGGGGATGTAGAACTAGTCTACCAAAGCTCCTCTGAGCGCCTACTGTGTGCCTGCTATGCAGGCGGTGGGGCCTGAGACCTAAGGGGCTTACCATCCCCACTGCCCCTCAAGACAGAGATGTTGGTAGTTCTGCTGGGAAGACACCTGGGTTCTGGTGTCATCCCACCTAGCATTCTGCCTGACAATTTATTCAGCTCTGTACTTGACCTTCTGGAACCTGGTAAAGTAGAAGTGATAATGGTGCCTACTTCATTGGCCCTGGGTGTGGACCCCAGCATGGGGGCAGGCACATAGTAGGTGCTCAATTAGTGCCTTTTTTTCCTTTCCCTTTATCCCTGGAGCTGCTCACAGCCTAATGGAGGGGGATTTGTTAGTGTTATGGGAGTTCTCTAGGCTCTTATATGGGAACATGACATGGAAGGAGGTCTACAATGGAAGTTGAGCAGGGTTTTGAAGAATGAATAAGAGGCAAGGAAGTTGGGGGAATGGGATCCCAGGAGTCCTGGAAGCTGGGGTGTTGGGGCTCGGTGGAGATCCAGAAGAGGAAAAGGAGTTGGAAGGTATGGACAGATCTCAGTGAGAAGCCAGGCCGAAGCCCAATCCTGCACGAGCTGCTAGGCAGTTAACCTATAAGGGCTGCTTTGGTGAAAAGAGGCCTTAAAAAGGCGAGTGCGCTTCAAACAGTAGCTGGTTTGGCCTCTCACACATAACCTCTGTCTGATCTCATCCCAAGTCATGTCACTGGAGGACAATTACTTCTGCTTAAAAATGGCCTTTAGATGTGTGCCAAGACTTAGTAATGGGACAGGCCAGTTGGGAGGAAAGATGTACTTGGAAAGTTGAGGAATTCTTAAAAACTTCCCTTTACAAAGGCTGCTTCTCTTGGGCAGCAGAGGGGAAGCTGGGAGGTGGTTTCTGGGCAAAGGAACAGCCCAGAGGCAGGAGAGGAAAGAAAAAAAAAAAAAAAAAAAAAGACTCTTTCCAGCCGGCGTGTGGCAGACTTCTGGGGCGGCCTCCCGACAGCTGGTTTCATTTAGATTTTTGTGTGATTAACCGACATCTTCCGGTTGCTTTGCCACATGTATCTAGAGAGGCTCTTTTACCTTATAAGGGAAATCCTTTGTAGCCTGTGGAAGGCTCTGATTGCAGGAAGAGGTGGAGCCCTAAGTGACTAGCAGTGACAAGCATTTTTTCAAAAATACATATATAATGTGGTTAAGTGCTTGACTAGTAGCCAAAAGCTGGGCAGTCTGAACCCACCCAGAGGCACCTTGGCAGACAGGCCTTATGGTCTGCTTCAGGAAGGTTCCAACCTTGAAGACCCTTGGAGCAGTTTTCCTTTGCACGTGTAAGGTCACCAGGCGTTGGAATCGACTCAAGTGGCCATTGACGACAACAACATACACAGTAAAAACCTGCCAAAGTTGAAACCTGTGTAAGACAGAATCCTGTCAGAGAAGGGAAACTCATATTTTCCACTATAGAGAGCAACAGAGAAGTGGTAAGACCGCACCTTGTCAAAGGCGGAAAAGTTGCTTGGCCTGGGAAAACAAGGAAACATGGGCAGTCCCCTTGAATTCCGGCTCTCACAGGTCTCAATGTGTGTGTACACGCATACACGTATATATGTGTGTGTCTGAGCTCTTTGGGTTCCAGACGGTGGAAAATATACCAAAAGCAGAATTGCCAGGATTCAGATTTTCCCACATAGGGAGTGGCTCTTTTTTTTTTTTTTTTTTCCCAAAAAAAGACAACTCATGGAACAAGCACTGCAGTATATGAACTTAAAAAAATCAATTTCTTGACTACTGAGGGGTACGAGGTTACTTTTTGGTGTGATAAAAATGTGCTGGACTTAGACAGTGGCGAAGGTTGCGCCACTCTGTGGCGGGACTAAAAACCATTGGGAGAAAAAAAAATAATTCTTGTGCCAGTTGCTGGAGGTGAATGGGCAGACTTAAAGATCATGGAATTAAAGGCGCCCACTCATCAGAGGGAGGATGTGGGGACCATTTCTTAAAATAGTTGGTCAGTGCTTGGTTTTTTTATGGTGGGAAATACATAAGTCACAAAATATTTGCCATTTCATCAGTTTTCACTGACACTGAATACATTCGTCATGTGGTTCAACCCTTACTGTCCCGAATTTTTCCATCACCCTTAGCACACACTCAGTGTCCCTAAGTGTTAGCCAGTGGTTTCAATGGATTCTCCAAGTTGATGTCTTTGAGGATTTTAAGATCCAAAACACCTGTGGCAGTCTCACAGCTGCCTTTCTCTAGGTGTCTGGGGCAGAGAAGTTTCTTGATTCTCCACCTGTGTTTCTCGGCAGCTCTGACCTCATTCTGTTCCTGCACTTTTTTTTGGCTGTATAAATTCAAGGTGGGGGAGGGGCCAGGGGAAAAAAACAGCATCTCGCATTTTCATAGCCTTCCCCATTGGGAGATTCTTCTTTGTCCAATGATATGAAAAAATTAGTGTGACTAAAGCGGTCCCTAGGTGTATGGTTTTCTTTGACTGCTAACCTAACTGTTGGCAGTTCAAACCCACCCACTGCTGCTATGGAAGAAAGGCCTTGCAATCTGCTTCCGTGAAGATTACAGCCAAGAAACCCCTAGGGAGCTCAGTTCCACTGTGTGACACGTGGGGCTGCCGTGCCTCAGAATTGACTTGACTGCAGCGGGGACTGTAACTTGAATGGGACCTTCTCATCTCTGTTGAGCCCCATTTGATCAACATGCAATAGTCTGTCCTCATGGTGGACACCCTAGATAACTTGCCTGGCCTCAAAGTCGCCCACAGAACTTGGTTCAGAAAGGAAAGCGCCCTGGGCCTGGGGGCCACAAGAGGCCATTCCTCGCCAGCTCCGTGACATGAATAAAGTCACTTCCCCTAGCTGAGCCTTTTTGCTTTGCCCATCCGCAGAATGGATGAGACATGTAAAGGAAGGGAGGTGAAACAGCGGTAATAGGAACTGCCTGTCTGGTGCTTACTGTGTTCCAGGAGGGGTTCCTGGGTGATACGATCAGTTAAGCACTTAGTTACTTATGAAAACGTCAGAGGTTCAAGTCCACCCAGAAGAAGAAAGGGCTGGCACTCTATTTCCCTAAAGATTACAGCCCCCCAAACCCTGTGGAGCACAGTTCTACCCTGACATACAGGGGGTTGCCAGGAGTCAGAGTCAACTCACACCTGGTTTGGGATTTTTTAGTATGTCCCCCAGGCAATGCTAGAGGCTTTAGTTGTAGTCCTCATTGCAGTTGGGAGGTCACATGGCCTCCAGGTAACAAAGCCAGGATTCTGACCTGTGTCTGTGTTTCTGCAGTCTGCCATGTTTCCTTCCCTGTGAGTGAAAAGGCCTTGAAAAGCCACCACCACCGTTCAGACACCTCTTCTGTGCCAGTAACCAGGTTTTCTTCCCTTTTTATACCTTTTTGTCCCATCATCGACCCCTACTCCCAACTTTGTGGCCAATAATTAACTGAGACACCCATATTCTCTTTGTCTTTTTTTAATTTATCGTGGTGCAAAATACATACAACACAGTCAACAACTCCGCGGTTTCTACCTGCACCACTCAATGGAGTTGATTAAACTCTTTCTCTTTTCCCTAATTGTTCTACCACAATCAATGTCAACTCAGTGCCCCCCAAGCAAAAATTCCTCCTTGAGCCCCCTGCCCACCTTTGGAAACCACTAATTAGCTGTAGTTTCTATACATTTGCTTATTTCATAGACGTGAGATCATCGGTACTTGTCCTTTTGCGACTGCCTTGTTTCACCTAGCATGAGGTTTCCAGAGCTCCTGCATGTTGTGGCGTGCATCAGAACGTCATTTCTCTTTATGACTGAGTGGTATTTTATTGTGTGGTTGGACCACATTGTGTTCACCCACCATCTGCTGATGGACATGTCAGTTGTGTCCGCCTTTTGGATCTGGTGAAAAGTGCCGCAGCGAACATTGGTGTAGAGGTTTCTGTGTGCGTTCCTGCCTGCACTTCT
>NW_006921723.1:111436-113416 GCF_000298275.1 Orycteropus afer afer
CACTCCTCGGAAGGAAGGTTGGGCAATCTACTTCAGTAGTGATACTGCCTCGGAAACCCAAGGAGGGGGTCACCTGACTCAATGGCACATAACAATAACGACAACAGACAATACTTTACAAAACCCAATGCTTAAGACAGACATTCTTTTCTAATTAAGCTAAATTATTGTTTGTTTGGTTCAGGAGATAGTTTTGGTTTAAGGTTTAAAGATTTCAGGGGTTCGTCCAGCCTCAATAGCTCCATGAAGTCTGGATTCCATTAGATCTTGAGGTTTTGTTCCACATTTCTCCCTCTTTAGATCAGGATTCTCCTATAGCATGAACCTCCCATATTCCTGCATTTATCTTGCCCTTCAGGTAACTGAGCAGATCCTCTATGGCAGAGTGAGCCAGGTCGCTGATGGACTTCCTCTTTACCCACTGTACTTTTTCGGGGACCTTACCTTTTGGGTTCATTATTAATTGCTAGAGAGGCTAGCACTGTTGTCTCAGAGCCCATGGCGTGCTCCTTATTCTCACCTGGTGTTGACCTGACCTTTTACCCTGTGCTGGAACACACACCTTCAGCTGTTGAGTGACAGATGTTCCCTGGCATTCTGGGAGACTAGAATGCCAGGGAACATAAACTAGAAGTATACATTCCTTCTCCAGACAAGAGTGCAAATTCCTTACTGCCTAGATTCCTGGGTGGGCTTTGGTGGCAGAGCGTGTTGGCCGAGGTGTGTTGGGGGCAGGGGCTCAAGCTGCTGGTTGTCCTGTTATTTCTTAACCTGGCTGTCCTCTGCTCCCCCCAAGGCTGAAGGTGATGTGGCAGCTCTCAACCGACGCATCCAGCTCGTGGAAGAAGAGCTGGACAGGGCTCAGGAGCGCCTGGCCACAGCCCTGCAGAAGCTGGAGGAAGCGGAGAAGGCTGCAGATGAGAGTGAGAGGTAAGGATGCCTAGGACCTAGTAATACCTGTGTTTACTTCTGGAAAATGGGTCACAAGGCTGACCTTCCAGAGCTGGGGTGAAAAAGCAGTGAGATCCGCATTACATACACACAGATTGCTTTAAAGCCTGTGCCTGGATCCCAAGTAGCCATCAGACTACTGGGATGAGAATCCCACCCAGTGGCACCAAACCATGGGTGTTATATCCATTTAGCCTGATCGAGTCATACACACAAGACACGTACACGGTGTTGGCAATAGTGAAAGCTGTTTAATTACTTGCAGACAACAGGAATAGTTCCATGATGAGTGGAACCCTGTGGCTCCAAAGCTGTCTGGGCAGAGATGGAAAACTCTTCTGTGTGGGCTTTCAGACAGGGCTTCAGGCTGTTGGGCAATGTCTTAGTCTCCTCGTGCTGCTGTAACAGAAATAGCACAAGTGGGTGGCTTAAGGAGCAGAAACTTATTTTGCCACCATCCAGGAGGTTGGCAGTCTGAATCCAGGGCGCTGGCTCTGGGGGAAGGTCCTGTCTCTGTACTTCTCTTCCTTGGTTCCTTGGCAATTTCCATGTGGCGTGGATCTTCCCCCCTGTGCTTACTGCTCTGTGTTGAATCTGCTCTTTTTCTGTCTCAGAGGTGATTAGGTTTAGGATCCATTCTACCCTGATATGACCTCATTAACATAAAAAAGAAAAACCCTTTTCCCAAATGGAATCCCATCCACGGGTAATTGAGCAGATCCTCTATGGCAGAGTGTATACCCATTGCCATGGAGTCAATTCTGACTCATAGCAGCCCTGCAGGGCAGAGCAGAACTGCCCCATAGGGTTTCCAAGGCTCTATGTCTTTACTGAAGCAGACTGCCACATCTTTCTCCCATGGAGTGGCTAGTGGGTTTGAACCACTCACCTTTTGGTCAGCAGCACAGTGCTTAACCACTGTGCCTCCAGGGCTCCTTCCACAGATACACCAAAACCAAACTCACTGCCATCGAGTCAATTCTGACTCATAGTGACCCCCTCTGGGTTTCCAAGGTGGTAGATCTTTAC
>NW_006921723.1:114371-131306 GCF_000298275.1 Orycteropus afer afer
CTTGCTCCCATGTGGAGGGTCAGGCCTCGGGCAGGACTAGACGGTGTGTTGACAGTGAAGCATTGTGTGACAGCCCAAAGGGACGTATGGGATGGCAAGAAGTGTGTGCTCCACACATGTTGATAGGTTAGCCCAGATTCACAGTTCTCTAATATTATCTGGAGGAGTCCCCAGTGGTGCAGGTGGTTAAGCACTGGACTGCTAACTTCAAGGCTGTGGCTCGGACACACCCAGGTGCAGTGGAAGGAATGCCTGGTGAACTGCTTCTGGAGATCAGCGACTGAAAACCCTATGGGTCCCAAAGGTCTGATCCACAACCAGTCATGAGGATGACTCAGGGCCAGGCAGCATTTTGTTCTTTCTGCGTGGGATCACCATGAGTTGTGCTGACTTGATGACAGCTAACAACAAACCACAAACTTTGAGCTTACCCTGCCTGTGACTCAGTTTTCTCATCTGTAAGACGGAGATGATGCACCTTTTTCACAAGGCAGTTGTGAAGGTTACGGCACATAGAACGCAGCCTGGTAATCAATGAGTGTCTTAGTCTCCTAGAGCTGCTATAACACAGATACCATAAGGGGCTGGTTTTAAAGAACAGAAATTTCTTTTCTCACAGTGCAGGAGGCTAGAAGTCTGAATTCAGGGAGCCAGTTCTAGGGAAAGGCTCTCTCTGTCTGCTCTGGGGGAGGTCCTAGTCTCAGCTTCTGTAGCCCCACTATTCCTTGGTTCCTTGGCCATCTCTACGTGCCATCTCTCTTTCCCCCATTTGCTTGTTCTCTGTGTCTATACTGTGCAGACCCTGGGTGGCACAGTTAAGCACTCAACAACTAACTGTCAGGTCGGCATTTCAGTCCTCCCCATCAGCACCTTAGAAGACAGTCTGACAATCTGCTTCTGAAAGCTCACAGCTTTCAAAACCCTAAGGAGCACAGCTCTACACATGTGGGGTAGCCATGAGTGGGAACTGATTCACTGGTAACTGACAACAACCACGTCTATGCTCCTCCTTATCACTCAGAAGTGATTAGGTTTAGAACCTACCCTAAAGTAGCCTCTGATGTGGCCTCAGCATTAAAAAAAAAAAACAAAAAAAAACACTGCCATAGAGTCGGATCCAACTCATAGCGACCTCTCCTTGGGTTTCTGAGGTGGTATCACTATGGAAGTAGCTTGCCCAATCTTCCTTCCAAGGAGTGGCTGGTGGGTTTGAACTGCCAGCCTTCTGGTTAGCAGTCAAATGCCTTAGGTATTATGCCACCAGAGCCCTATTCCCAAACACAATAACATCCACAGATACAGAGGTCAGGATTCCGACATATCTGGGGAAGAGGGGGAGCGAGGGCCAATTTAGTCCATAGCAGTGAATGTGGAGCATGTACGTGGTGCTAGTCCGTGAGCCCAACAGAGGCCTAAACCTCTGTGTACTGGAGTGTGCTGCTCGGCAGATCCTGGAGGTGATGTTCACATGCACAGACGTGAGGCATTGTGGGAGCAGATGGCAGTTCTGATGATGTTGCTCCTTGCAGAGGCATGAAGGTGATAGAAAATCGCGCCATGAAAGATGAGGAGAAGATGGAGATCCAGGAGATGCAGCTCAAGGAGGCCAAGCACATCGCTGAGGAGGCCGACCGCAAATACGAGGAGGTGAGCGGGGCGGGCAGGTGGGTGGCGGGAGGTGGGGAGGAAACCAGCCCTGAGAGGGAGAGCCCGGGGCCGCTGAACGGAAGCTCTTAGGTCAGCTGTCACATCTGTTTTTCTAGGGGGGGTCGGCCATTTGGCTAGAAAACTGTACCTCCCACCGGGCCAAAGGTCCTGGAGAGCTCTGTTAGGTGGAAAAACCAGCTGATCAAATCACCCTTGACTGTCAGCAGGTGTTTAGGCAGCACAAACAAACAAAACAACAAACCCGTGGCCATCCAGCTGATTCTGACCCATGGCGATCCCGTGTGTGACAGAGCACATCTCCTCCCTAGGGTTTTCTTGGCTGTAATCTTTACAGCAGCACATCACCAGGCTTTTCCTCCCTGGAGCCACTGGTTGAGTTCGAACTGCCTGCCTTTAGGTTAGCAGCTAAACACAAACCATTTGTACCACGGACCTTTGGGCAGCACAGAGTGGCTAAAATTGACACGTGGTCCTCAACCAGGAATCTGCAGACCAGAAGGCCCAGTGCCCCTTCTGTGTTTCCCTGGCTCAGCTTGTCTCCCCTTCCTCATCTGCCTTACTCCTGGGGCCCAAAGGCAAGAGTTTAGATTTTCTCCAGGAGTCTCTGAGTGGTGCATACGGTGAACGAGCTCTACTGCTAACCAGAAGGTTGGACGTTCACATCCACTCAGAGGCACCTCAGAAGAATGGCCTTGTGATCTGCTTCTAAACGATGGGCTATTCAAAGCCCCACAGAAGGGAATCTCTGGGTGGTGGAAATGGTTAAGCCCTGAACCACTAACAGAAAGGTCACTGGTTTAAACCCACCCAGAGGTGCCTCGGAAGTAAGGCCTGGCAGTTTGCTTCCAAAAGGTCACAGTCCTGAAAACCCTCTGGAGCAGTTTTAT
Organism: Orycteropus afer afer; assembly: GCF_000298275.1. NCBI lineage: Eukaryota > Metazoa > Chordata > Mammalia > Tubulidentata > Orycteropodidae > Orycteropus > Orycteropus afer. The sequence continues at coordinate 116,927 of NW_006921723.1, forward strand.
TGGGTCACAGTGGCACACACGGGGTCACCAGGCCTCAAAGGAAACTCAACAGCAAATGTGTGTGTGTGTCGGGGAGCCCTTAAGATTACTTGAGTTGAAGAACCACCAGGAAGCCCCAGGCTGCTGGAGGTCTGGGCCTAAAGCTTTTCTGTCTGCACAGGGCCTTTGGGGGAAGGCCTCCTACCAGATGGGGGTGTCTGGGGTTGGTCTCGGTCAAGCCTTTCTGTCTCCACAGGTAGCTCGTAAGCTGGTCATTCTGGAGGGCGAGTTGGAGAGAGCAGAGGAGCGGGCAGAGGTGTCTGAACTGTAAGTGGCAAAACCGGACAGGTTGGGGCCAGCCCAGCCTGGGGGTGGGAGTTGCATGTGTTGGGAACTGGCTCTGGTCGGGGCCTCTGCTGAAGTGGTTGGGCACCTGGGACGCACTCGTCATTCTCTGCTTGCTGCCTTCCTGGGTGACAAAGAGAGATGGTGCCTGTTTTTCTTGCCCTGGGAAATGTTACCTACACGTACACTGTTCCTACGAAGAGACTGGGAAATTGGCATGTGTCTTAGTTCGCTAGAGCTGTTGTAACAAAAATACCACAAGTGGGGGGCTTTGAAGAGCAGACATTTATTTTCTCACAATTCAGGAGACTAGAATTCAGGGCACTGGCTCAAGGAAGCCTTCAAGGGAAGGCCCTCTCTGTTGACTCTAGAGGGAAGGTCCTTGTCTCTTGTCAGCTCTGTTCCTCGGCTCCTTAACAGTTTTCTTGTGGCATCTGAGCTTCCTTACTTCTGGGATGAACCTACATCCATTTATATCTCAAAAGGGATTGGCTTAAGATAGACCTACACTGCTGTGGCCTCACTAACACAACAAAGAATACCCTTTTCCTAAACGGGATCTCACCCAAGGTTTAATGGTTAGGATTCCAACACAGACTTTGGGGGGACACAATTCAGTGTATACCATGTGAGAGAGACATGGTGAGAGGGAAACCCAAAGTCCCATTTTCCCCAAGAGGCTCTCGGGAGCCCATGCTGCCCCAGCAGTGTCTAAATGCTTGTCTCCTGATGTCAGTGTCTTGAGGGAGAGGTAGAAAAGCTTGACCAGAATCCAGGGAACTTCAGAAAATAGGAAGCCTCCCCTGTGGGCAGTGGCTGAGGAATCCAGCCCCCGAGAGCTTCCCGCAGTGCCGAGAGATCACATTTCTCCAGTCAGCCCTGAGCATCCAGCGGAAGCTCTGGTGCCGTCTCCCAGCCTCCTGCCCTCGGCCTCATTCTTCCTCCAGAGTCGGCCCCATCAATCTTAGATTTCACAAGGCTGTGTTGCCTCACCCTTGGCAGGAGCCCAGGAGCCCTTTGCAAAGCTCTCAGGTCTTCCCAGGTTCACCGTGCCTCACCCTGGTATGATTGGGGTTTGATAAGTACACAGCCTTCCCTCTCGGGGAAATCCACTAAAAATGTTTTCCTGCATTCTTTCCGGGGGCCCGTTGTGAAAACTTCTTCTGGGGGAGCGGCTTGCTCCGGGGGAGGATGAATCACAAAAACCCTTTGTCTTTGTGCAGAAAATGTGGTGACCTGGAAGAAGAACTCAAGAATGTCACAAACAATCTGAAATCGCTCGAGGCAGCCTCGGAAAAGGTTGGTGACTGCTTGGGATTGAGGGCAACTGGCCTGCTTTGTTCTTTCCTTCAGCCTGAGGGACATGTGAGCATACCAAGGTGTCTCAGGAATCTGACCTTTAGCTGTTAAGATTTGGTGCCCGGCAGCCAGGTTCCTTTCCCATACATAGCGGCGTCCAGTGGCTTGATCTCCCACAAAGGCTCTTGGGTCTTTTTCCATGGCGTCTTGGGACCATCTTTGATCTCTGCTTGAAACGCGGATGGGGATAAACCTTGAGATTGGTACCTGGTAAGGAGTCGCTAGGCACCTGGCTGCTGCAAATGGTCTGCACTCAACTGGTAACCTAAAGGTTGGCAGTTTGAATTCACCCAGCGGCACCACAGAATAAAGGCCTGGCAATCTGCTTCTGCAAGGTCACATTCTTCACACCCTCTGGAGCACAGTTCTGTTCTGACACATGGAGTCACCGTGAGTCGGAATCACTTTGACAGCAATGGGTTTGGTTGTTTTTTGGTTGGTTGGTTGGTTGGTTGGGTTTAAGGAGCCCTCGTTTGATGCAAATTGTTAAGCATTCAATTACTGACTGAAGGTTGGCAGTTCAAACAAACCCGGAGGTGTGTTGGAGGAAAAGCCTGGCAGTCTGCTTCCGAATTGTCACAGCTTTGAAAATCGTTGGAGCCCAGTTCTGCTCTGCACTTGGGGTCGCCAGGAGTCAGAATCAACTTGGTGGTGGATATGGCTTTTCAGGTTTAAGGCTCCTGAAGGTTTAAGGAAGATCCCGGAGTTGTGGTGGCATAATGGTTAAAGCATTTGGATGTTAATCAAAAGGCTGACGGTTTGAATCCACCCAGCCACTCCACTGGAGAAAGATGAGGCAGTCTGCTTCCGCAAAGATTTATAGCCTTGGAAACACTATGGGGGCAGTTCTACTCTGCCCTGTAGGGTCACTGTAAGTCGGAGTCAACTCAATGGCTGGTTTTTAAGGAAGATTTGGGCATAATTGTGTGACTACAGAGCCCACTCTCACCAGAGCCTCCAGGTTCCTCCAGAAATACCTTCTCACAGGTTGAGTGGCAGATACCAGCAGTGGAATTGGCCCTTTTAGATTGAAACAGTTCCCAAAGTGGTCACTCCAGGACAGGCACACCAGGAGCGGCGTACATGCTCCTCCGGCCCCACCGAATTCTCAGCCTCAGCCCCTCCTCTTCCTCCCACCTCCATCTGCTTTGAGCTTCAGCCTCACACACAGTCCGTGTTTTCCCCTCTCGTCTGGTTCTTCAAGCTGCTTGCTCAGCCTAGCGTCACCTTCCTTTTCTTCTCTGCTTGAAAAAACCCTACTCATTTGTTCGCTGCTGTTAGCTCTCACCGAGTCGGCTCTGACTCGTAAAAACCCCGTGGCGACGGAACAGAACGTTACCCAGTCCTGTGCCACCTCATGGTTGCTGGCTTGTTCAGTCTGTTGTGGCAGCCCTTGTGCCGCTCCATCTCACCGAAGGCCTCCTTCGCCCTTGCTGGCTCTCTCCTTCACCAAACACGATGTCCCCCACCAGCGACTGATTCCTCCTGAGGACGTGTCCAAAGCAAGAGAGTCAGCAGTGTGTTGTGATCCACAGGGTTTCCATTGGCTCATTTTGAGAAGTCAGTCTACAGGCCTTTCTTCCTAGTCTTAGCCTGGAAGCTCCACTATAACCTCTCCTTCAGAGGTGACCCTGTTGATAGTTAAAACAGTGGTGGCGTAGCTCCCAGCATCACAATCACTTGCAAGCCACCACAGTATGACAGACGGACGGACGGGTGGTGCATCCTTTAGGGCTTGAGTAGAAGATCACTTCTGAGGTTTCTCACCTAGGTTGGCTGTTTCTCTGTTGTGTAGCCCATTTCTTTCTTTTCCTACCATCGTGGGTTATCACATTTATTGTAATGACTCAGTTCATTGCCTGCCTTCCTTGCTTAATCGTAACTTTTAAGGACAAGTTATTCTGTCGATCTTCAGAGATGTATCCCCACTAGCAGTAGCATGGCTGGCACATAGTTGATTCAGATATTTAATGAATAAATGAATAGATGCAGTGCGGGCTTGCTTGCCAAAAGCTTCCTCAGCCTTGAAGAGCTCAGAGGCTTGGTGGGAAAGCCTGACATTTCAAGTAACAACGTGTTTTGGGGGCGATAGAGGATTTTGATAAGTTGGTCAAGGTGCCACAGAGGAAGTGACATCAGAAAAGACTGTAAAGTGTAGTGGTCAGGAGCATAGATTCCAGAGTCTGTTCTAACCATGGCTTTGTCACTTAATAGCTGTGTGACCCTAGACAAGTTACTTAACCGCTCTGATTCCTCATCTGTAAAATGCAGTTAAGGATTTCTAGCACCATAGCAAGCACATGGCTAGCTCCGATGCCCAACTGCTTTGTCAAACACTAATCCAGATGTTGCAGAGATGGCTCAGTGGTAGAGTTCTCGCCTCCTGTGCAGGAGACCTCGGTTCATTCCCCGCCAGTGCACAACATGCCCGGCCACCACTGTCTGTCACTGGAGGCGTGTGTGTTGCCGTGATGCTGAACAGGTTTCACAGTTTCCAGACTAAGATGGACTGGTAAGGAAGGCCTGGCAGTTGGGATCACAGTCGTCCAGTGTCCCACCAATCATGAGAATTGTTCAAGATCGGGCCGCATTTCATTGCGTTGTGCGTGAGGTCATCATGGGTGAGAGGTTGACTTGACAGCAGCTAACAACAAATAGGAATCTGAGTTGAGCAATGGAGGACAAACACCGTTCCTGACAGGTGGTGACATTCCATGCTCGTGGGCAATGGCTGGGAAACAGGAGAGTGCACAGAACATGTTCAGGGAGTGGCCGGCCCCTTGTGGAAGTTGGTGGAAGATGAGATTAGAAACAGCCTAGGGCAACTATGTGAAGGGCTTGACTAGTGACTGATGTGATTGTGGCTGCATAATATTCCATAGTATGGCTGGAACACATTATGTTTGTCCATCTGTCGATGGACATTTGAATGGTGGACACTTTTGGGGTCTTGTGAAAAGTGCTGCAGTGAACATGGGTATAAAGGTTTCTATTTGCATTCCTGCTTGCATTTCTGGGCAGATACCTAGGAGTGGGAGCGCTGGGTCATATAGTAGTTTAGGGTCATGTTTTTGAGGAACTGCAAATGCTTTCCACAATGGCTGCACCATTTTCTTCATTGCGTTTTTATCTAAGTTATCAACTGGGCCTGCAGGTCAGTATAGCCCGAGGGGCTCTCCCACAGATACTACGCCGTCTCCCTGCCTGGATGGCGCCTGCCTGGATGGCGCCTGCCTCCGCTGTGCTCCTTGGCAGCTCTGGGCATGTGGACAGTGCCTGAAGGACACTTTCTCCAGGGAATTTGGAACTTGCATTCTTTTATCCCTTTTTGTCCTCCTTTTTTCTAAAGCTATATTTTGATTTCTTCCACAGTATTCTGAAAAGGAGGATAAATATGAAGAAGAAATTAAGCTTGTGTCCGACAAACTGAAGGAGGTGAGTATGATCACACCCAGCTAGTTCATGTGTCCCAGCAGCAAGGCCCCAAAGCAGCAATGGTGGTTCCTTTGTTTCTCTCCAGGCTGAGACCCGTGCTGAATTTGCAGAGAGAACAGTTGCAAAACTGGAAAAGACCATCGATGACCTGGAAGGTATGAATTTATCCTCTAAATGTGTTTAGCATGCCTCTCCATCCATGATGTATCCCCACCCAATTAGGGGAGATCCCTGGAAGGGCTGAGGTGGGTTTTAAGAAAGTAAAGTACGGAACTCACACCTGGAAGTCTGCAGCGTGGGAAGAAACCAAAATAAAACAAACCCACTGCCATCAAGTTGATTCCGACTCTCAGCAATTCTAAAGGACGTTGTAGAATTATACCATAGGGTTTCCAAGGCTGTAAATCTTTATGGAAGTAGACTGCCTCATTTTTCTCCTGTGAAATAAGTAGCTGGTGAGTTTGAACAACCCACCTTTTGATTAGCAGCTGAAGGCATTAACCACTGCACCACCAGAGCTCCTTGGAGCATGGGTACAGGATAGCGCAAATCAAATTCAGACTTGAGCTGCCATTTTCAAGATATGAAAAATAATCTCTGCTTAATTAGCTCCACATGTGAATACAGAGACGCAAATACAGCCCTGATTTCTTTTAGTTTGCTCTTCTGAGAGACGCCTTGCCTTTTTACAGGAGCTGTCTCCTAGAGAAGGCAGAGCTTATTGCAAGACGAGAAAAGAGAAATACACAGAATAGAGTCTCTGGGTAGCGCAAACAGTTAAATGCCTAACTACTAACCAAAGGCTGGCTGTTCAAACCCATCCATTGATGCCTTGGAAGAAAGGCCTGGCTGTGTGCTTCCAAAAGGTCCTGCCTTGAAAACTCTCAGGGAGCACTTCTACCTTGCACCTGTGGGGTCTCCATGAGTCGGAATCAACTTGTTGGCAGCCGATTCTGGTTAGAGCCCTGAATGAAGACTACAGATCTGGTGCCCGTATATCACAGAATTGCTTGGAGATTGCCAATTTTTCAAATGCTGCCCTGTGTTCTTTATGGAATAGCCTGGAAATGCGAGGATCTTAGGATTCAACCAGAAATCATCCAAACAGCCTGTCCCACCCAGAAAGCATATACAAATCATCAGTCCACCCACTGTTTGGTTTGGGAAGTGAGGTTTCCATATAAGAGAAGATGCCCCATTCCAAAGTATAACCTTTGGACTGGGTGACATCACTGGTAACCAAAAATAACCAGGGGGGCTGGCCTTGTCCATTTCTAGTCACTGCGCTTTTGAAGGTTCACTTGCTGTGTCATTATGACCAACCTCCTGCAGAACCTCAAACCACACAGCAGCCATTCCACGGACCCTTCTTTGTTGTTGGTTGTGCATAGGACATGACTCTTTCTCCCAGTTCATTCTTTTGTTTTCTCACTTTTCTTTCTTCCTCACGTTGCTCACCTGTGGCCCTCCATTCCGACCCCCGCGTTCTGTCCCCTGTACCTCTTCTTGCGAACTCTCCCTGCGGACCTCTGCCCTCTAGACGAGTTATACACTCAGAAGCTAAAGTACAAAGCTATCAGCGAGGAGCTGGACCATGCACTCAACGACATGACCTCTCTCTGAGGGGCCGCTCGGGGCTGCCCTCTGCCCTAGCAACACCACCACTGGCCTTCTCGCCGTGTGCCTGTGCCCCTGGGGGCTGCTGGAAGCTCCAGTGTCCAGCCTCCTGGTTTGATCTCTCAAGCCTTCTGATGTGTCTGTGACTGTCTGGCTGAAATAAAGACAGGCAGTCCTCGTCTTCACACCCTGTCATTTTCATATTTCTCCACTTGCCACTTTGGAGCTGTAGCTGGAATGCCCTTGGCCATGGAGGGAATGGAGAACGGGTGGTTCACCTTCTTGTGCTCACAGAAGGAAAGCGCATGTGAAAACTGCCCCAGAAAGAAAATCATGCCCACGGGATGCTCTCCTGAAAACATGGAAACAAAAGCCACCTTGGCATGAGCCCTCCAGGGCTGCATCCTGCTCACTGCACCTGCATGCCAGTGGTGGTTTTTCCTGAAATAAGAATTGCTTTGAATGGAGCACATCCCTTTAAACCTCTTGGGCAGCTCAGTAGAGTCAGCAGACCTGGCAAAGACCAGCAGACCTGGGTCAAAAAAGAGGTTGTCTAATGGGTGTGGGCTACGGATTCAAATATGGCAGTGGCATCTTGGTCTCCTTATTCCTCCTTTTCTCATTTGTCTTCTCTGTGTCACACTCTCTGTGAATGGACCATTCATCCAGCTCTCAGACCCAAGAGGAACTTCCCCCAGCAACTCCCCTCTGTCCCCTGCCCTTAGAACCTGCCTGTGCCAAGGATTCCAGAGCACCCCATTAATGGGGGGGGGGGAGCTGATGTGGTGCCGGAGAAAGGAAGTGAGGTAGCTCTGGCTTCCTGAGTTCCAAGCAGCACTCACTGGGCTCTGGCTCCTCCTTCCCTCAGGCTTCTTGAGTAAGCTATCAGCAGGAACCTGGGCAGTCCACTTCCACAGTGATACCGCCTTGGAAACCCACAGAGGGGTCACTATGAGGCGGATCCGACTCAATAGCAGTGCGTTTGGTTTTTTTGGTTGCTTTGTTTTAAGGAGCTCTGGTAGCACAGTGATGGAGGCATCTTGACTGCTAACCAGAAGGTTAGTGGTTCAAACCCACCAGTGACTCCACAAAAGCAATACTGGGTAATCTACTTTCGTAAAGATTTACTGCCTCAGAAACCCAATGGGGGCTGCTATTAAGCCGGAATTGACTTGATGGCAGTGGGTTTGGTGGTGGTTTTTCTTATTTATTTATTTATTTTTTGCTTTGTTTTAGTAAGAATTCACAGTTGGCCTGTGGGTGGTAAAAGTTCATGCTTGTAGATTTTTCCAAGATAATCCAAATTCTAGTCTATTCAGTTCTGCTCTATACCTCACTACCTCCATGTCCCAGAAACCCTGGTGTTCCAAAGTCCAAGCCACATCTTCCAAACGGCCCCTTGTAGCTGGAAGTAGCATGAACATCCCCTATGAGATCATCCACTTTTGGTCACTGGAGCTTATTATGGAATCTCTGGGTGGCACAAATGGTTGAGCACTCGACTGCGAGCTGAAAGGTTGACTGTTCAAACCTATCCAGAGGTGCCTCGGGTAAGACCTGGCAGGCTGCTTCTGAAAGGTCACAACCTTGTAAACCCTATGGAGCAGCTCTACTCTGCACAGATGGGGTCGCTATGAGTCGGAATTCGCTGACAGCAACCAACAACAACGTAGCTTGTTATGCCTCATGTATAATTCTATATTCAGGTGGGAATCTCTGTCTCAACTTTTCTTTATAACTATTACAACAAAACACTTCTCCCCTAAACTCTTGACACTGTTCCACCCTTGACCTCTCCACAGTCACCACCCATCCTGAACTTCCTCACGAATTCCCACTCCCTTCATGCATTGCCACGCACATGCCCTTGGAAAAATTACAGACCATGTGGGGGTGTGGGTGTTTGGGGTTGGTTTGCTCTCTACATATTTGCTTCCAGGGTTTTTCCAGAGACATTTTTCGCCTCCACCCTTTGAATTAACTGCAGCCCTGCCTAGCCAGTCATTCTGCCTGAGTAAGCACTTAGGTAGAACTGCATTTGCAGAGAATACTGTTGTGGTGTTCTGCTCATGCCTGTCAGCAATTCGCAAGGGCAGTAACATTTGGAGGGAGAGTTAAATTTATTTCAGATAGAGTCCCTGGGTGGTGCAAACGGCTAAGCACTGGCCTACCAGCCGAAAGGTCGGCAGTTCACACTCACCCAGAGGCACCTCAGAAGACAGGCTTGGTGATCTGCTTCCGAAAGGAGCACAGTTCTGCTCTGACATGTAGGGTTGCCAGGAATTGGAACTGACTCGGTGACAACCGGTAACAAAGAATCAAGTAGATTCTAGGAATTTGGGTGGCAGGGGAAAGGTGGGGCTGGACTTGTAGTCGGGAAACCTGGGTTTGAATCCGGGCTGTACACACAGCATTGCATCTTGTGCAGCCTTGAGTAAGCTGCTTAGCTTTTCTGTAACATATAGGCAGTATTTCAGAATCTCCATGAGGATTAAATGAGATGGGGAAATTGGCTCACACATAATAGACACTCGATTAAGATGTGTCCATCCAGACTGGATCAGCCCAGGCCAGTGTTTTTCTCTGATGGATTGCTTCCAGGTCATGGTCACTTGGGTTTTTTTAAGTGCCATGTCAAATGAAAGGGTCAGAAGCTGCAGCAGAAAGACTACCATTCTCTGCATTAATTTTTTGGGAGTTTTTTTACTTCTGGAAATTTCCTGGCTGATCATATCATATTTTCTGAGGTGTTTTGCTTTCCTCCAGTATTTTAATCAATCTTGGCCCAGTCCCTTATCAGTCATCACTCATTGCAAACCAGTTCTCTTGTGCTCTGTCATGCATGGCACTAGTGGGCGTTTTACTTTTGTTTTTATTTCATCAGCTCAGCCACTTAATGACATGCTAATAAACCCAAACAGACAAGTCCTTTGCTGGTGAGTCGATTCCAACTCATGACGACCCCACATGACAGAACAGAACTGCTTCCTAGGGTTTCCTTGGCAGTGATCTTCATGGAAGGTTTGCCAGGCCTTCTGTGGTGCTGCTGGCCATAATCTAGTTTAAATCGCCTCCATGTTGCATTTACCTGGGGTTTGGCTGCATGGCACTGCATACACGACACAATAACATGATTATGACTAGAGTTCAAACAGCCATTCCCAGAAGCTCCAAAGGAAAGATGGGTTATAGGAATATGCTTTCCAACCAAAGGCTTCACTAGCACTAGGAATGTCTAAGGAGCCCTGGTGGTGCAATGGTTAAGCACTCAGCTGCTAACCAAAAGGCCAGCAGTTCAAACCCACTAGCTGCTCTGTGGGAGAAGAGACATGGAAACCTGCTCCCATAAAGAGTATAGCCTAGGAAACCCTATGGGGCACATGGGGTGCTATTACTTAGAATTGACTCGGCACCCAAAAACAAAGAGGATATTAAATCACCCATGTTGTTGTTATGTGCCGTCAAGTCAGACCCAACTCATAGTGACCCCTCCTTGGGTTTCCGAGGCAGTATCACTACAGAACTAGGATTGCCCAACCTTCCTTCCGAGGAGTGGCTGGTGGGTTTGAACCGCCAGCCTTCCGGTTAGCAGTCAAGTGCCTTAGGCACTATGCTACCATACCTAGGACTAAAATCTTAAGTTTGTGTCACAGTCCATAGGTTCTGAAGCATTTCTCAAGTGTGCCTCACAGTAACCCTCATAACCACACATGGATGTCAGTATCCCCACTTGATAGTTGAGAGAACTGAGACTTAAAAAGATTCTATGGCTTACCTTAGTGGCACAGTTGGGCTTAAATCCAGGTCTTCTGACTCTATAGTTGCCAGATGTAGCAAATTAAAAAGCAGAACCAAAACCAAACCAAACTTACTGCTCCCAAGTCGGATCTGACTCATAGCGACACCTCCTTGGGTTTCCGTTTCCGAGGAGGTATCACCACAGAAATAGATTGCCCAGTCTTCCTTCCAAGGAGTGGCTGGTGGGTTTGTTCCACCAGCCTTTTAACTTTGAACTTAAGAGAGTCGTGAATAATTTTTGGTGTGCCTCAGGCATTTGACTGCTAACCAGAAGGCTGGCGGTTCAAACCCACCAGCCACTCCTTGGAAGGAAGACTGGGCAATCTACTTCCCTAGAGATACCGCCTTGGAAGCCTATGGAGGAGTTGTTATAACTCAGTGGGCAGTGAGGTTGGTTGTGTTTTTTGGTGGCATAGTGCCTAGGGCATTTGACTGCTAACCAGAAGGTTGGCAGTTCAAACCTACCAGCCACTCTGCAGAAGGAGGAGTGAGCAATCTACTTCCGTAAAGATTTACTGCCTTGGAAACCCAACGGGTCACTATGAGTTGGAATCGACACAATGGCAGTGAGTTTGACTTGGTTCTTTTTTTCAGGCAACATTTGGGACGTATGTATACTAAAAAAAAAAAAAATTCTTTGTTTACCTGAAATTCAAGTAATTCAAGTGCTCTGTATTTTATCTGACAATGCTTCTGACTGCCAAATTTTGGTACCTGGTCCCTAGGATTCCATGGTGTGCTGTTGTAATTAAAATGCAAAGTACTTTCTCAGATGTGATTTCCCCTCTGGCAGTTTGGGGTTTAGGCACCTTTCTTATCCTTTAACAAAGATGCATATTAATGTCTTTTTCTCTTCTCTCTTAATCCTCACCAGAAAAACTGGCCCAGGCCAAAGAAGAGAACGTGGGCTTACATCAGACACTGGATCAGACACTAAACGAACTTAACTGTATATGACCAGAAGAGTCTTGCTCCGACAGCAACTCCAGAGCTCCGTGTCTTTCTCTTCTCTTGTAAGAAGCCTCTTTCGTTAGTGCATCTTCTCTTTGCTGGAAATGTCGAGCAAATTATGAATACGTGGCCAAATATTTTGTACCAGAGAAGCTTTGAGCACCAGTTAAATCTGATTCCTTCCTTTGTTTCCAATGGCACCAGCTTTTTCAGTTCTATTTTTATCCTTAAGTTGCATTTATTCCTAAGATAGGCAGGGTATTTCAGATTGAGCATACTCTTCAGAGGAGGGCATTTGGTTCCTGGGAGAATAGATACACTGTCAAGAACACAGACTTGAATATCTAGTCATAAGTCCATTTAAAAGGTTGAAGCACAAAGCCTTCTGGGCCACTTGCTGGTCACACTACAGGAGGCCAGAGACCATTAGGATGGGTGGGGATTTTCCATCCAGAGCCAAAAAAAAAAAAGGACTATAGTGGGAAGTCATAAACCACAGATAGATTAGCCTAATCATCTTGGCCCTTTTCCACACTCCACTGGGCAGAGCAAACATCCTCTGATTAGTAAGCATGAGAATGCTTGGGAAGTAGTCATAACAGCAACCCTATGTGTTCTGGATGATCCTTGATATTACGCTTTTCCATGTGTTCCTGTCATTCTAAAGTTGGCCTTTGAGATGTGCCATTCCAATAATGACCCGTGCTTGTCTGCTCAGATATGAGGCCACCTGCTCAGCAGGAATGATTGGGGTGTTCAGTCCTACTCAGGGCTGCTATATCAAAAAGACTGCTAGCCACCAGTAAATTGGACCAAAGAGATTTTTTGTTAAACATTGGGCAGAAGGAGCCTCTCTGCCAGCAAAGTAGAGATGAAAAAGTAATTGGCTCAACTTCATCTCCTCCATACTTCAGGGAATAGCAGATTGAACAGGTACTGGTTTAAGACTTCAATTCCTTCTTTGGGACCAAGTTCATAAAAGACCAAGAAGCTCCTGATTAAACTGGATAATGGAGTATTTTGTAGGCAGGGCTGCACACGTTGGCTTTGTTGTGTTTCTGCTTTCTCAGTTAACATCTCAGAGCTGAAACATTCCACATTCCCCAGCTGCGTGGGGGCCAACTCAAGTTTACAATTTTGGCCAGAATCACCCTGCTTCTAGCTTATTCACATCCCCGGCCCCTCACTCCTATTTATTAAGCATCACACTACCCAGGAGACACACTAGCAAATTGTGCAACTGAATAAAACCCCACACTCTTCATTTAGATTCTTGCAACTGTATCATATGTAATAGTCTCTCTTTTTCTACATTTTGGTCAAATAAATTTTTACATAAATGACAATGTGTGTTGATTTTAGAATGTATGGGGACATACCAGCAACTTTGCTTCTCAATGTTTGGTGAATTAATGGGATGGAAAGGGAAGATAACTGTGCCAAGAACTTAGGAAATGTCATTGGCTTTATACCATGACTTCATGACACAATTATGTTCTTCATGTTCCATATGAGATCACTTTGCCTCCCTAACACAAAGCTCCTGTTCTTAGTTATCCCCAGTCTTGCCTGAGCCAGGCTGTCTAGAATGAACAGAACTTAATAGGTGGAGATAGGAGCAGGGAAGATGGTCATCACCTGAGTCAGGGAAGCACAAGCTCTGCTTGGGGAAAGCTTGCTGTGTGCTGCGGAAATAGGAAGGCTGGGGCCAGACTGATGAGAACCTAGATTTAATTTGGTCAAGAGTGCAGAACCAGTGAAGTCTAAACAATAAAGCACTGCATTAGGAAATTCACTTTAAGGAAGGACTAGAGTGGGGTAAGGAGCCCTAGTGGGGCAGATAGTTCAGTTGCTAACTGAAAGGTTGGCAGTTCAAACCCACTAGCTTCTCCGTGGGAGAAAGATAAAGCAGTCTGGTTCTGCAAAGATTTACAGCTTGGAAACCTATGGAGTAGTTCTCTGTCCTATAGGGTCACTGAGTTAGAATCGACTTGAAGGCACTGGGTTATTTCAGGAGATGGCAGGTAGAGGAGGGATCAAAAAGAGAAGTGAACAGACCATAGTGTCCTAGGAGACCGTTAGCTGCATTTAGATGGCCACTTGAAAGCTTTTAAGACCCCAGTTGCTACTCACCAATGTAGGACGCAGAACAAGGCTTTTATGTATTTTGTTGTGCCAACTGAGTCTGATGTCCCCCAGTACTATAGTCCTGAGACGGTAGATCTATTGGATCACTATCCCATAGTGTCTGGTTGTCTGTGAGGGATTACTCTGTGTCTGTCTTCTATTGTTTCTGTAATGATTGCAGGTATTTTGTATCACTGGTATCTGTGTAAGATTAGCCTCAGCTGAATCTATCCTTGGTCTAGAGTATACTCCTATTCACTGACCCCCATCTGATCCTCTCAGGTGTTTATGTGTTTATCTGTAGCCTGGTGTTTGGTGTTAATGGTAATGCAGTATTGTGGACACATTGGTTGGTATTAACATCTGTCATCTCATGTGCACAATTCAGTGTCCTCCCATTTCCTACTGTTATCATCGTGGTCACAGATCCTTTCTGTATATCTCTCCCCTTCCCTCCCCATCCTGGTAACCTACAAAGTAAGTTCCCTGTCCCATGCAAACCCTTCTTTGTCTTTTTACAGTAATGGGCTCATAGTCTTGTCTTTCTACTTTTGACTAATTTCACTCAGCATAATGTCCTCCAGGTTCATTCACATTGCGAGATGATTTGCGTATCCCTCATTGTTTAATGTAGCATAGTATTCCATTGTGTGCATGTACCATAATTTGGTTATCCACTCATCCATTGATGGGCATTTAGGTTGTTTCCATCTCTTTGCTATAGTGAATTGTGCTGCAATGAACATAGGTGTACATATATCTGTTCATT
>NW_006921723.1:134371-159182 GCF_000298275.1 Orycteropus afer afer
CCCTTCCTAGTCATAGACCACCAGAACAGTTGTCCTTGCAGCCCCTGGTGACCGGGACTGATCTTTAGGTCAATTCTCAGGTCCCAACACCACTTGGAAATATTCAGGCTGTTGGTCTTGTCAGAGTAGCTGACAGTCCACAGCTCCGACTGTCTCTGTACTCACTGTTTTCATTCAGGTTTTTCCACTAGTTAGTGCCTAATCCACTTCCATATAGTTCCTTTCAAAACTCAAGGTTCCAGGTTATCTTCTGTATCTCTGTCAATTGGTTTTTCTTTTCTTTGTTGAAGAGGGTCTGTATCTCTCACCTCTTTAGGATACATTCCTAGTAATGCAATTGCTGGGTCAAATGGTACTTCTGTTTTCAGTGTTTTAAGGAAACACCATACCGTTTGCCACAATGGTTGTACCATTTTACAGTCCCACCAACAGTGCACAAGAGTTCCAATCCATGGGCAACCTCTCCAGCATTTGTTATTTTCTGACCTGTTGAACTTGGCTATTATTGCTGGGGTGAGATGATATCTCATTGTTGTTTTGATTTACAAGGTTGGGCAGTCCATAGTGATACTCCCTCGGCAACCCAAGGAGGGGTTGCTATGAGTTGGGGCCGACTCAACGGCAAACAACAACCAATGATTAATGATCGCAAGCAATTTCTCGTGTTTGTTGGCTGCCTGTATATCTTCTTTGGTGAAGGGTTTATTTGATGGCCCTTGAGACCAGAAGAACTAGATGGTGCCCAGCTAACAATGCTAACCACTCAGGAAAGGATCAAATCTGGAGATCCTGGATAGAGTGGGAGGAAAAATGTGGAACAAAATCCAAAAACTCAATAATGACCAGAATTACTGGTCAGATGAAATCTGATGAGACCCCCCAATACTATGGCCCTGGAATACATTCTACACCTGGAACAAAGCGCAGCCCCAGGGGCTGGCTCTCAGCCCAATAATTAACAAGATGTACATGCAGACTACTCAACCCAGGATGACGCACCCACATACTCTATGGTAATACATTCTTTAGATCAGTAGACCATGGGGCACCAGAGGACCAACATTCAAATTGAGGAAATGCAGGACAAACAGGAGTGCATAAATATGAGGGGCACAGGGGGAGGGTTACAGGGTAGGGAAGGGAGGAGACTGGGTTAGTGTTGGACATGGTAAATGGGTAGTGAAACTAAATGTACACATAACATTGAATGTAAAACAAGCTCTTAAAATAAAAAAATAAGTGAAACTAAAAAATTAAATGTATATGCAAATAGATTTCTGTTAGCCAAGTACAATGTAAAACATTTCCTTCATATTAATTTGACATTTATCCAATAATGCCCATTGCCTTGGCACAAATGGTTTGTGCTCAGCTGCTAAGCAAAAGGTGGGTAGTTCGAACTCACTCAGCAGTGCTGTGGAAGAAAGGCCTGCTGATCTGCTTTTGTAAAAGTTACAACCAAAAAAAAAAAAAAAAAACCTATGCAGCTCAGTTTCAGTCCTGGGGTTGCTGTGAGTTGGAATCTACTTGACAGCAGTGGGTCTTGGTTGGTCCACAGCCTATTTAGGTTCTAGGAATATCAAATAAAGTATGATCCCCTCCTCCAAGTGTCCTACTGTTACTAGACTGAAGTTACCCCTTATGCATCTGTTCTCTCCTTGTCACCCCATTACCCTGTAATCTCAGGACACCGTTTTGGTCATCCTTGTGCCTCACAGCACTTGGCATAAGTGATCTACACTTACTTAACCTGTCTAAGCTCTTTGGGTGTTCCCAGTTCCATGAGGTATGAGTGAAACAGGGTGAGGTGAGGATCAGATTGTGAGGCATGTACACTAGGTTAATGATTTGGGACTCTGTGCTGCTAAGGGCTTGCTGAAGGATGATAAGCAAGGAATGGATATGCTTAGTGTTTTATAGTGAACACTGCAGGGTGGAGGCTGGACTAGAGAGAATGAGCAGGAAAACCAGTAGAGAAATGGGAGGACCTGACTGTGGCAATGGAAATGGAGAAGCAAGATTCAAGACTGTTTAGAATTTCCAAGATGGAAGAGATGAAAAAGAAAGATGTCAAAGAGATTTCACTTAGAAGGGAATTCAAAACATGCATGTCTGACTGGAAGTAGATGGCTACCATCAAGTTGACTTGACTCATGGCAACCCCAAGCACAAAGGAATGAAACATTGTCCAGTCCTATGCCATCCCCATGGTCCATTATAGATCAGACTGTGATCCATAAGATTTTCATGGGCTGGTTTTTGGGAGTAGATCACCAGGCCTTCCTACTCCATCTTAGTTTGGAATCTCCAATAAAACCTGTTCAGCATCACGTTGTCATTGGTAGGTGCCATCAAGTCATCTCCAACTCAGTGACCCCGTGGACAACAGAATGAAACACTGCCCAGTCCTGCGCCATCCTCACAATCCTTGTTATGCTTGAGCCCATCATTGTAGCCACTGTGTCAGTCCATCTCGTTGAGGATTTTCCCCTTTTTCACTGACCCTCGACTTTACCAAGCATGAGATTCTTCTCCAGGGAATGGTCCCTTCTGAAATGACTATAGTATCATAACAATATGTGAACCTGCACCGACAAAGGGTGGTCGTTGTGCATGAGAGGGATTGGTCAGGCATAAAACTTGGGTCTATCACATGGAAAGTGAGACTTCTACCACTGAACCGTCACTGACCTCACCTAAGTGGAAGATGAACTCAGTCATGGACATGCTGTGTATGGGTTGTGGACAAACCCAGAGGTAGATGTTCAGAAAACAGTTGGACATACAAGTATGGCTGGGCTACAGATAAAGAACTGAGAATCAGTATGGAGATAATATAAATGAGAACAGAGTACTTAAGACAGAAAGCATCATGTGGAACACCAACACTGAAAGAACAAGAAGTTGCTAGTTGCTGTTTTGTCAATTCTTACTCATGACAATCCATGAGTGTCAAAGCAGAACTATGCTCCACAGAGTTTTCAATGGCTGGTTTTTTGGAAATAGGTCTCCAGGCCTTTCTTCTGAGGCACTTCTGGGTGGACTTGAAACCTTTCAGTTTGTAGCCAAGTGTGTTCACCATTTACACCACTCAGGGTCAAGCAGAGACCTCCAAAACAGACTGCAATGGAATCTGAGAAGCAGTATTTGGGAAAGGGGAGGTAGGTGGTAGGAGAAGAAACAGAGAATGTGGGGCGCATGTCAAGGAAAAGAGAATTTCCAGAGCTTAGGTGATGAATAGCATCAAAATACCACAGAGGGTAAGGCCTATAAAGTTTCTTGACCTCAGCTAATTAACAGAGGGATGAGCTGAGGTGCAAGTGAATAGGGGAGGCCAGGGGACATATGGAAGATCCTTAGGCAAGTCTTCCAGCTTCTCTGCATACACCAGCTCTGGTGAGGCCCTGAAGTCAAGCAAGCTGTTGAGTTCATTCATCTCTGAGAATCAGAAAGCCCTAGCAATCAAGAGCTTGTTAGATGCCATCGATTCCAACTCACAGTGGGTGATCCCATGTTCACACAGTTAACTGTGCCATAGGGTTTCCAAGGCCATGACCTCTTGAAAGCAGATTACCAGGCCTATCTTCCCACTGCCGCTGGGTGGGCTGGAACCGCTAGTAGTTGAAGCATTCAATCGTTTCAGACCTTGGTGTCTTGGAAAAAATGGTCACACAATTCAGAAAGTGTAGTCAATGTCAGTGAATTACACCATAGAAATTGTTGAGATAGTGTGTTTTGTTACTTATATTTTCACAATAAAATTATTTTAAAAATGAAAACAAAAAGAGGTTGGCCCATGAGGCTTGCAGGTCTGTGTTCAAAAACCAACTTCCCACTTTTGAGGCTTGGGAAAGTTATTTAAACCTCGCCCGCCTGTTAACCCCACACCATAAAATGTCGTTAAATTGCTCGGCACAAAAACGATGCTCAGAGGGTCCTGAGACATCCTTAGACACTTACATCCCCATCCCCACCCAGAGAGGTATCAACGGAACATAGTGCCCATAATTAGTTTTTAGTTGCTGAATGATCTCTCACAGCCGGCGATGGAAACTGCTACGGCTAATAGAAACTGATTAGCGGCCATCAAGTGATGCCCAGGGTACATGCCGTAACTGCCAGGCCCTAGACCCCTCTGCTCCCACCCCCACCCCCCACCCCCAGCGCGCTTTTGAGGATAGATTGGGCGCAGACGCCTGAGTCTAGGCTGAAACCTGTAGGAAGAGAGTGGCTGGGACAACCCCTAATTAGATCAATTAAGTCCAAGGGCTAGTCATGAGGAGCCTCAGGGCGCAGCTTGTGGCGGTGAGATCACTGAAGTGGCGGAGGCTGTGATGTCTAAAATAGGCTCCGTGTCCTGTACTGAGATCTCAGGGGCCTCTTTCCAAATGCGATAAGCACCGCTTTCCCGTTTTCCCCAGACGACGTTCCCGCCAACCGTTCCTTCCCGCGCTAGCCCGATGACCTACTGAGGCTGCGCTGGCCGTCAGGGAGGGACCCGGAACCCTCGCGTGCTTGCGCCCTCTGCTGGTGCCTAACTGTCTCCTCGGAGCGCATGCGCACGCGACACAGACCCCCCCCCCCCGCCCTCGAGCTGCGGGCGCGCGGGGCCGTTGGTGACGCTTCCCGCCCTCCCGGTCCCAAAAGGGGCGACACAGCGCTGCCCCAGAGTCGGGAAGAAGCAGGCCCATGGTATGCCACGCCCCCGCCCCGTTCCCCTTTTGAAGCCCCTCAACTCCGCGCCTCCAGCCAATCGCAGCCCGCCCTGTCCCGAGCACAAGCCAACGGGCGACGCGCTCATGCCGCTTCCGGCCTAGCGACCCGCTCGCCCCTTCCCTAGTCTCTGCGCGCTGGGCGGGGCACAGGGGCGGGCGTCGGCCGCGGTGACGTGCAGAGGGCGGGCAGCCAATGGGGGGGTGGGGTCGGCGCTGATGGACGGAGCGGGCGTCCAGTGGCGAGGCGCTGGCCGCACTTCCCGTCGGGGAGAGAGTGTAATATGGCGAAGACCTACGACTACCTGTTCAAGCTGCTGCTGATCGGGGACTCGGGGGTGGGGAAGACCTGTGTCCTGTTCCGCTTCTCCGAGGACGCCTTCAACTCCACCTTCATCTCTACCATAGGTAGCGTGCCTGGGGGTGGCCAGGGACGCGGGAGGCCGGGGCCGAGCGCTCCCCTGAGGGGCCTGAGCTGAAGAAGGGGCTGGGCCGTGGGGGTCTCAGAGGGTCGAGGCAACCCTAGAGACAACAAGCAGCCACCTTCATCACTATTCGTGGGTTCCCGGGTCGTGAGAACAGTGAGGGGGAACCAAGTGCCCATTTAGCAGATGGAAGGACAGATTCCGACCCTCAGCCCACCATTCGTCGGGGAGTGTGTTCCCTGGGCTAGTGTCTTCGCGCCCGTCATCGTGTTGTCCTTGCAGCATCTTCGAAGCGGCTCTTTGCGGGGGGGGGGGGCTCCCCGTCTTACAGAAGTGGAAGCTGAGGCATAAAGTTAGCCTTGGGGAAAGCACCGTGTCAGTTGACTTCGTTGAGCATTTACTCTGTGCCAGGCGCTTTATGCGCGTCTTCACCTTCTCGTCTGGCCTCTGGGTCAGGTACTGTTGTCTCCCAAATGAGGAATTTGAGGCTCAAGGGTTGGGTGGACTTGTCCAAGATCGCACAGTGTGCAGGTGGCAAGGATGGGATTTGGCCTCCAAAACGGGCAGGTCAGCCACCCAAGAGATGCCCGCACACACCTGCAGGACAGACAGGAGCCCAGCTGCCACCACTGCAGCTCCTAACCTTGGAGACTTCAGAAATTGACCCTGTTTCTTCCTTGGGTGAATTTTCCTCTAGAAGGAATGATGACTGGAAATCAGAGGGCTTGCCTTTCCTGCCTTTCATCCGCCTGGAGGGTGACAGCAATGGCCAGTGACAGTTGCCTGCCCTGGGGCTTGTCATCCCTGAAGAAATGCCAGATAAAAGCCTTCTTGAGAAACTGAAATCAGCTGCTGCCACAGACAACCCTGACTTCCCTATCATTAAGCCCAGGACCCAGGTTGTCACTTTGCAGAACAGCCTTTCCCACAGAGCCAGCCCACGTGGTGGTTGGACAGAAGTGGCCTGTTGTATCTCAACTTCTCTCCGCACCACAAAAACAGCCATTGCCCACATGAAAATGTTCATCTTGGGAAAAACATGCATCAAAGAGAGTAGTTTTGGTTGGGAGCAGGAAAGTGGGGAATAATCGCCAAATACAGGTTGTTGTGTTAGGTGCCATTAAGTTGGCTCCCAACTCAGTGGTGACCCCATGCATATCAGAACAAAACGCTGCCAGCACCATTCTCATGATTGGTTGCGGATTGAACCGTCAGGATCCATAGGGTTTTCATTGGCTAATTTTCAGAAGTTGTTCGCCAGGCCTTTCTTCCTAGCCCACATCTAGAAGCTCTGGTGAAACCTGTTCAGCATCAAATCAACATTCAAGCTTCCACTGATAGATGGGTGTTGGCTGTGCTTAAGGTGTACTTTGGGATGACCCTCGCCCCCGTCCCTATTCCTCTCCTCACCCTCACCACGCCACCCCCAACCAGGAAGTAGCCTTCACTCCTGTCAGCTTGTGGCTTGATCTCAACCCAGACCTCAGTTGTGCAGCCTCAAAAACTTCCTGCTGATCTAGAGCACTTGGGAGTTCAGTTCCGGAATGAGGTTTTTAATTCTTGACCAGGCAACCCAATCAAGCACTTGAAGGCTCTAGGGAGGCTGCCTTCCTCCATTTACAGACAAAGAGGTAAGGCCCAGAGAGAGGAAGAAACTTGATCCTGATCACGATCACACAGGGAGGTGGAGGTGGGTGTTGAACCCAAGATCCCTCCCTCCTGCCCGAGTCTTCTGCTCATTGCATCTGTAGCCAGCTGCAGACCTCTGTCTTCTGTTGTTAGTTGACATCAAGTCAGTCCTGACCCATGGCATCTCACATCTGCAGATCAGAACTGCCCCAAAGGGTTTTCAAGACTAACTTTTCAGAAGTAGATCACTAGGCATTTTTTCCAAGGGGCCTCTGGGTAGGTTCAAACTTTTTGGCTAGTAGGCTTGACCAGTTGGACTACCCAGGTCACCTTCTAGGAAAGTTTAACTGAGCGTGACCTTACAGTTATGACCTTGTAATCCTTAGGCCTCATAAAATTGCTAATTAAATGAGGTGTGTTTATAAAACCCAGTGGAAGTATGGAACAGAATGCTGTCTCAGGGCTCCACTGATGGAGCAAGGCTGCTTTCTTTCATGGACCCCTGTCTGCACCAGGAGATGAGAAGGTTTGGAGTAGAGTGAGCTATGGGCTGCTAAGCCCTGAAACACAGCTCAATGCCCAGACCATCCTGTGTTGGCACCACCCATTCCTCTGGGTTTTCTTTACAGATCAGAGATTGAGTGCCTGTTCGTTTTCTGCCAAGGTGACATTTTGCCAAAGCCTATCTCTTCCCATATGTTCCATCGATCATTTGTGGTGTGAACTTGGCCCTGTGGCTTCTGGAATCAGTTCTCAGCTGCTTGGCTCAGCTTCCACTGCCTCCTCAGGGACAGATCATTTCTCCAGTGATGTGCATGGTGGATGCTATGGTGCTTCCTACATGGAACAGCATCATATAGACTTTGCTGCTTGTCGTTCTTTGAACCTGCTTGTTTCATGGGTGCCTACTGTGGACCAGACGTCTACCTCAGTGCAGGGCTTCAGGGAAGAAGCAATGGATTGAGGGTGTAGTCATGGTGTGTGTACAGGACTAGACAGGTGGCATCTTCCAATACACGTCTCCATCCCTCCTTCCCTCACCTCCCCCCCAAAAAAAACTGAACGTGTTGTTACCAAGTCAGTTCCAACTCATGGTGACCCCACATGTTACATAGTAGAACTATTCCACAGAGTTTTCTTGGCTGTCATCTTTACAGAAGCAGATCACTGGGCTTTTCTTCTGCAGTGGCATTGGGTGGGTTTGAACCACTAACCTTTAGGTTAGCTGTCAAGCACAAACCACCTGAGCCACCCAAGGACCTTCTTCTCCCTAGGACCTTCTTCTACTCAGTTTAGTCATGGAGGCACAGCAGTGATCAGGATATGTCGAGTCTTTGCGCTATGAGAACATGTCCTGTGGGGACAGTTAGCATACAGGCTGATCTTCCTCTTGGTCCCCAGGATAGCCCCTGAGGACAAGGACAGAATTACATCCCCGTTGTGGAGTTTAGAAGATCAAGAAAGGCCTCGCTTTTTTTAGTGAAGGTTTAGGACAAACCCTGGGAGCAGTGGCTAGACTTGGCCATTTCCATACCATAAGTCATGCAGATGAAGAGTCCCTCTCCTAGCTTCACGGAGCAAGCAGAATACACCAGGGAGTTACAAGTGCTGTGAGAAACAAAAGAATGGTTACCAGTGGCTGTCGAGTCAATTCCAACTCATAAAAGACCCCATGTGGACAAGGTTGTAGTCATTTCTTGGCCACAGCCAGCTACCCAGAGGGAGCAAGTAGTTGGACCTGTGGTCTTGGGACCATAGTCACAGGGGACATCAAGCTCAGTTGGCATAACATACTACACAAAACATTGTTCCACATTCTTCTTTGGTGTGTAGTGACTAGGGTCTTAAAAGCTTGCAAGGAGCCATCTAGATGCAACGATGGGTCTCTCCTCATCCAAAGCAAAGAAGATTGAAGAAAACCAAAGATGCATGGGAGCAATTAGTCCAAGCGACTGGTACACTATGCGATCCTCAGCCTATGTGACTGTGAGACCAGAAGAACTAGATAGTGCCTGGCTACCACTGTCAACCCCTCAGGGAGATCTGTGTAGGGGATCCTGGATAGAGTGGGAGAATAATGTGGAATACAACTTAAAATCTTTTTTTTTTTTTTAAAAAAAAAAAAAAGGACTAGGTTTGTTGGTCTGATAGAGCCTGATGGACTGAGACTATGGCCCCTAGCTGCCTTTCAGGTCTGGAAT
Source organism: Orycteropus afer afer (assembly GCF_000298275.1). Taxonomy (NCBI): domain Eukaryota; kingdom Metazoa; phylum Chordata; class Mammalia; order Tubulidentata; family Orycteropodidae; genus Orycteropus; species Orycteropus afer. Next base: position 143,339 of record NW_006921723.1, read on the forward strand.
TGAACCCACTCCCGTGGCTTCCAGCCAAATAAAAAACAGGCATATGGGGTGAACATTTACACTAGGTAGATACACTCCTTGGAGAGAACAATCATGAGAGAATAGAAAGGCTATGTATGTACAGGGAGACAATTCACAGGGCAGAAGCGCATGGAGAGAAGGACACAGGGAAGAGGTAACTATGGGGAGGAAGTGGGAGAGGAGCTGTTGCATTGTGGGAAATTATAGTCAATGTCAGAGACAAACTATGTGAGCTGCTGTATGGAAAGTGAATTTGCTCTGTAGACTTTCACCCAAGTCACAATTAAAAAAAAAAAAGAGAGAGACCATGTGTGTTACACAGTAGAACTGCTCTGTATTGTAAGGTTTTCAAGGCTGTGACCTTTCAGAAGCAGATCTCCAGGCCTTTATCCCATGGTGCCACTGGGTGGTTTCAAACTGCCAACCTTTCCATAAGCAGCTGAGCACAAACCATTTATACTGCTCAGGGACATTAAAAGCAGGGTAAGTGATAGAGAATGAGGCTGGTCAGGGAAGGCTCCCCAGACGCACTGTTCAACAGGAACCTCAGTGAAGGAGGGGGAGCCAGGTGGGTATGGAAGGAAAGAACATTCCAGGAGAAGGAAGAGCCAGTGGAAAAGCCCTCAAGCAGGAGGGATCATGGAATGTTCAGGAAGGAGCCAGGGGCCCAGGAGTGGGAGGCACTGGGGGCAGAGAGGCCACCAGTATAGACAGGGTACCAGTTTGCATTTTACTGGGGGGGGGGGCATCAGAAGATGTCTATTTTTGTTTTCTTAATAGTTTCATTGATACATGATTCACATACCACTCAATTCACCATATTTAAGTGCACAGTTCGGTGGCTTTCAGTCCATTCACCATGTTGTGTAGCTACCCACATCTATCTAATTCCAGATCATTCTCATCACCCCAGAAGGAATCCTTGTACCCATTAGCAGTCACTCCCTATCCCCGTCCAATCCCTAGGTAACCAGGAATCTACTTTGTCTCTATGGATTTGCCTCTTCTAGATGTTCCATATCAATGGAATCAGACCCTCTGGCCTTTGGTGCCTGGCTTCTCTCACTGAGCATCATGGCATGTACCAGTGTTTCATTCCTTTTTGACACCTAATAATAGCCCGTTGTGCAGATACACATTGTATATCCCACCTAATAATAGCCTGTTATGCAGATATCTCTCCATCCAGTGATGGGTGCTCTGAAAGGTTTGTAGAGGAGGTTAGGTTTATACTGGATTAGCTTTGTAGTTTTGAAGGTCTCAGCGTGGAATGGGGAGCAAGCCAAGGGGATGTTAGAGGGACACTGAAGCATCCAGAGGCTGTCAAGCTGTCAAGACCATGCTGGCAAAAGGGGTTTCAACCTGGTGTCTGGGGTAAAAGGAGGGTGGGATCAGGGAGTTTTCCCCGGGGCTGAGGTCTGAGCAGGGCTTTGGAGAAGAAATCTGCACTCTGATGGGCATGGGGCCACAAAGACAAGGAATAGCATGTATAAAGGCTGAGACTGGAGAGGAGGCACCTGAACACCTGGGAGGGCAGGGGAGAAACAGGCTCTGGCCTGCACAGGGCTTGCACACTGGCTGTTGCTGAAGCCTGCTCTACATATGGCCACCTGGGGCTTGGAGGTGGGCTCTGGGGCCACAGTGAGGGCAGAAAGCCATGCTTTGGAATTCTGGGCTACCAGTGTTTAGCCACTGACCCTGCCACTTGCAGGCACTGCTGTGGGCAATGTCTGTGGGTCCTCTGAGCCTCAGGGTCCCCTCTCCAGATGCCTCCAGACCCGTGTGGATTTCTCAGTCTGCAGGTCCAGTGCCTGGCTGGTGTCTGCAACAGGCACTCTGGAGACTGTCACCTGCCTAGGTGGACAGTACCCCCTCCCCTGAGGGAGCTCCGGAATCCAGGGGGGCTGTTAACCTGCCCATGTCTGCAGTGTTCTCTCTGACACAGCTTGGGAAGTGGCTGACAATGATGGACCTTTTTCCTTTTCTTTCAGGAATTGACTTTAAAATTAGAACCATAGAGCTCGATGGCAAGAGAATCAAACTGCAGATATGGTAAGATACACGGTTCTTTATCGGCCCCTTTGCCTGGCAGATATTTCAAACCAGAAGCCCCTGTGTTGTCCCCCACCACTGGGACCATAGCCTTCATCTTCAGAAGCTCCTCGTTACTCACACCCAGCCCGGGGAGCTGTGCTCTGCTGGCCTCTGGGGCCTGGATTCTGGATTGGTGCCTTCTGAGAATATAACTGCCCATCCGGGTTAGCTAAGTGCTCCATTCTGGGCAAAGCCTGGCTTCTCTGTGGGCCAGGACCGTAGTGCTACTTATTCTCATTGGACCTGAGGGATGAGCCCCCCATGCCAGGCAGAGGTACTCCTGGAGACTGCAGGGTAGGAGAGCAGCCTGTCTTAGTTTCTTGGGGATGCTGTGACACAGATACCACAAGTGGGTAGCTTTAAATAACAAATTTATTTCCTCACAGTTCTGGGGACTAGAAGCCCAAGTTCAGGGTGCCGAAATTTCCTTTTTGTCTCTTTCAGCTTCTAGTTGCAGCCTGGCATTCCTTGCCATTCTCTGACTTGTAGACAGTCTGTCTTCCCCTGTGTGCACCGGTGTCTGTTCTGCTCTATTTATAAGACACCACTCAGAAGTGATTAAGGAGCTCTGGTGACATAGTGCCTAAGGCATATGACTGTTAACCAGAAGGGTGGCGGTTCAAACCTACCAGCCACTCAGAAGGATGGTTGGGCAATCTACTTCTGTAGTGATACTGCCTCAGAAACCTGAGGAGGTGTCATTATGAGTTGGATTCGACTCAATGGCGGTGAGTTTGGTTTTTTTTTTCACTCAGAAGTGGTTAGGTTTACAACCCACCCTACACTGTTATGGCCTCATTAACAAAAGAAAAAATGCCTGTTTTAAAAACCAGTTTCCCTTGAGTGGAGTCACTAATGGCAACCTCATGTGTGCCAAAATATAACTGTGCCTCATTAGGGTTTTCAGGGTTTGATTTTTCAAAAGTGGATTGCCAGGCCTTTCTTCCAAGGTACCTCTGGGTGGACTTGAACACCAACATTTTAATTAGCAGCTGAGTGCTTAACCATTTGCACCAGGGGCTTCTAAACAGGGTCATAGTAGACACAGAGAACTTCAGCACATATGTTTGGGGCAATTAAACCCATGACAGGTCCCGGCCCAGGAGTTCCCTTGTGACCACATCAGCTCAACTGAGGGATGTTTGATGTATACGCTCTTTGCTCTCCTGGGGAAGCCCAGGTCTTGCTTCCTATGCCAACCTGTAATTCCAGAACTGAAATTTGAGTTGTGGCCAGGCCTAGTCTGAAACCCATTTCCATTCTTAGAGCTTGGGGAAAGCTTCCCCAATGGGCCCTAATAACATGAAGGAAGGCATAGGTCTCCAAGTCCCCTTTACTGGTGCTGGCTCTGGTCTGTTGCCCCCTGTATTGGATAGACCGATTCCAGATTTTCAAACGTAGGGGAGTCAGGCCCTGAATCTACCTATCCTGCCCAGCGCCCCACACTAAGCAACATGACAAGAAGTGATAGGTGGGAATGTGGGCTGGTCTCTGCTTGCCAGGCAGGCACCTGAGCTGGGGATGGAATGCCCATAAGTCTCAGAGCACTGTCCCCTCGACTCCTGGTGATGTTTACCTCTGAAACATCTCAGATCACAGATCTGGACAGGGTCTAAAGCCTTGTCCATCCCCCAACCTGGACAGTCAGTTGGTTTCTCACCAACGTGGACGTTAGTAGCTGTGGATGTTCCTCTGCTTCCTAACATCCTGGCTTCCTAGCAGCCTTTGTGCCCAGGTCCAAAGGGACACTGTGTTGATCATACTTTCATTCCCTCCTAGCTTCCTCCTTATCTTGGTTATATAGTGCTGCTAGAACAGAAATACTCCAGGTGGATGGCTTTAACAAACAGATTCATTGTCTCCTAGTTTAGAAAGCTAGACGTCTGAGTTCAGAATGCCAGCTCAAGAGGAAGGCTTTCTCTCTGTCAGCTCTGGAGGAGGGTCCTCATCTCTTTGAGCTTCTGCTACTAGCTCATCTCCATGTGGCATGGCATCTCTCTTCCGTCGCCTCTGCTGCTTTTGCTTGCTTGTTTAGTCTCTTTTATACCTCAAATAAACCAAAGGAGGGTCACTATGAGTTGGAATCGACTCGATGGGAGTGAGTTTGGTTAGTTTTGGTTACACCTGCACGAATCTCATTAACAAATACAACACGTTCTCCAATGGGATTATGCCCACAGACGTAGAGGTTCAGATTGACAGCGTGTTCTCAGGGACAGTTTGGTCCCCAGCCTTCCCACTGTGGTCAAGCCCTCAGCATTGTAGTGCTCATGGTGCCGTCTGAGCTCTGAGGGCTGGCAGGCAGGAGCACAATACCCTGAATGTCATTTCTGGCCTCACCTCGTCATGTGGTAATAGTGTCCCAGCATCAGGCGACCCCATAGGCAGGACTCTTCTGTGTAGGCCATGCACACGGGCACATGGGGGCATGGGATGAGCCCTGGATCCTGAGACCGAGACGTCGGCTCTTGCCCTGGCTCCGCCGTTAGTCATTCAAAAAAAAAAAAAAAACCGAGACTCACTGCCATTGAGTCATTTCGACTCACAGCAACCCCTCTTTGGGTTTCCGAGACAGTAATTCTACAGAAGCAGATTGCCCAATCTTCCTTCCCAGGAGTGGGTTGGTGGGTTTGAACCGCTAGCCTTGTGTTGTGGTTTGCGATCAGATGCCTAGGCACTATGCCACCTGGTCACCTTTAAATAAACCACTGAATACTTCACATGCCCAGACCTGAATGAGGCCCAGTCCTGTCTTCACCTTGTGCCCCCATTGTACAGGTAAGGAAGGGCCTTCCCCTCACCTGAACCAAGGTAGGGTATGTGAAAATGCTGCCTAAGCCATCAGTTCTGAGCTCAGCCAGCCACCCAAGTCACAAGGGTTCTATCCCCGTGTCCATTCCCAGCTCTTTGCACACATGTGGCCCTGGATTTTCACAAGTAACATCTGTCTGAGTGTCCTGTGGCTGCCATGACAAAGTACCGCAAGCAGGGCCACAAAACAACAGATTTATTCTCTCCTAGTCTGGGAGCCAGAAGTCTGCAATTAAGGTGTCAGTGGGGCACGCTCCCCCCAGAGGTTCTGGGGGAAGATCCTTCCCTGTCTCAGTGGCTGCATCACTCCAATCTCTGCCTCCGTCTCTACACAGCTTTCTTCTCTGTACCTCTCTGTGTTCTTTTCCTCTTGTAATGTGGACAGCAGTCATTAGATCGAGGATGACCTCATGGGAACCTAAACAATTAACATCTGCAAAGACCCTATCTCCAAAGTCACGTTCACAAGTACTGGGGTGAGGACTTGGAACATTTTTTGCGGGGAGACACAGTTCAACCCATAGCAATGTCCAACTTTGACTTTTCTGTGACTCAGAAACTCTGGGGAGGAGCCCAGGAAGCAAAGAGGAGAAAGCCATGGGCCAGAGTTGGAGCAGTGGCCTTACCACCCCACCCCCAAGCTTGGTGACATCAGCACATCCTTAACCTTCATTCTAAACCAGGGCCTATGAAGGGCCTGCCTTGCAGCAGGAGGGCGATTCCCAACAGCCCATGAGAGCTGGGTGAAGGTTCCTCATTCCTGCTCTAACATCCCTTCTCCATTCAGGGACACAGCTGGCCAGGAGCGGTTCCGGACGATCACCACAGCCTATTACCGGGGCGCAATGGTATGGATGGGGTGTTTAAGTCAGAGTGATCAGTCCTGTCTTCCTTAGTGAAGTCTTGGTGTTTCTGGGGAGTGTACGCTTTGGCTGGTGGGGAAGTGGAGCTAGGTTCCAAACAAGAGGCTCGTGTGCACCACCTCCGCCCCCCTCTACGTATCCCCACTGGCTGCACATACATTATGCGTGGTGTAGGTGAAGCAGGAACATCATTTTTTGGGAATTGGGGCCAAGAGGGCTGGGACAGGAACCCAGTTCTTCCAGGTGAGGTGGATGGAATCAGAGACAGTCAACATGCCCCAACACTTAGGAGCATTTGTGTGGCCCGCGTCAGCCAGGATGGAACTGCTACCAGCACCTTGAGATCCTCCAGGAGCCAACTTGCCCCAGGGTAGTTGGCGTTAGGTTGATTGCCTGGGCCCACAGTGTGTGACGTGTGGGAGGAAGATGCATTTGCTCAACCCTCAAATATTCATCAGGCCCCTTCTCTGGGCCAGGCCTAGACTAGACTGGTGGATGAGTTGGGAACGTGTGGGTCTGGCAGCTCCATCTCCTTATTCAGAAAACAAACAACAGAAGACTGTCCCTGGCAACCATGGGTGAAATGGTCATTTATCTAGCTGTCTGGGGAGCCCACCATTTCCATGACAACCCCATGACTTGATTACATCTTGATCCTTGTTCCCTTTAGACTGTGAGCATAGTGAAGACACACTGTGGTTAGTTACTGCCTTATGCCTCATAGCCAGTGTGTTAGGTAGGGGGCAGGGATGGCAAAATTGAGCAGGGCACTAAGTATTTGGAGTGTCCTCCACTGTGCGTGAAAAGGAGCTCTGGTGGCATAGTGCCTAGAGCATGTGACTGCTAACCAGAAGGTTGGTGATTTGAACCCACCAGCCACTCCACAGAAGACTGGGCAGTCTACTTCCTTAAAAGATTTACCATCTCAGAAACCCATAAGGCGTTGCTCAGAGTCGGAATCAGCTCCATGGCAGTGAGGTTTTTTTTTTTTTCCTCTCTCTACTGTGTGTGAGACAAAATGGAACCTCAGCACACTTCATTAAAATCCTCTGTGCTCTGGGAGAACAGGTGGGGGTTTTGGGATCTGAGCAGAGCTGTGTGGCCCCAGGAGGGTGTGTCCCTCTCTGGGCTGACATGTCCACCCGGCCCTGTTACTGAGCCCTGTACCAGGTGCTGGGCCCAGGTCTCTACTTACCTTCTCTCATTGTATCTTGCCTATAAACCACTACCCCCATTTTACAGACAAGGAACATAAGGCTCAAGTATACCCAGAGAGTGAAAGATGGCCAGTTTGTGAAAGATATCCAGCTGGCCCTAGCACCCATGTCCTCCCCCTCCCTCTCCAGTGGCTCTGACTGAGTCTGGACAGAACCACCTTTAGGACCCTGTGCAGCACCACGATTGTTGTGGCTTTTGGTCCTCATTAACTGCCACCAAGTCGGCCACTGAGTCAACCCCGACTCGTGGCAACCCTGTGCACAGCAGGATGAAATGCTGCTCGGCCCTGTGCCGTCCCCATAGTGGGCCGCAGACTGGACTGTTGTGATCCGTAGGGTTTTCTCAGTGCCTGATTTTCAAAAGTAAATCACCAGGCCTTTCTTCCTAGTCCATCTTAGTCTAGGAGCTCCACTGAAGCCTGTTCAGCATCATAGCAACACGCGAACCTCCACTGACAGGTGGTGGCTGCACACGTGGTGCACTGGCCAGGAATCAAACCCAGGTCTCCTGAATGGGAGGCAGGAATTCCACCCCTGCATCACCACTGCCCCTTTTAATCCTCTGACGTCTGCGCTAACCTGTACGGAAGCCCTAGTCACATGTGGCTGTTTGTATTTAAATAAATTAAAAATCCGGTTCCAGTTAGCCCAGTCACATTCTAAATTTTCAGGACCCACTTGTGGCCTTGGTGGCAGTGGGACGGCGCAGGTAGAGAACATTCTGGCATCATTCTCGGAACTACACCTACTTCCCAAAATCCCAGATGGTGGGAAGCATGAGACATCTTTTCCAGAAGGGTAGCTATGGACAGACATGGGAGCTGTGTGCGGGTACGGCCAGAAAATAATCGGTTGAAGCACTGAGAGTAGTCTCAAGGGGTGCAGACTAGGGTGACGAAGTGTTTCCTCCTTCTCCATCTGACCATGGCAGCCCTGTGTATCAGAGTAGAACTGTTCCACAGGGTTTGCAGGGACTCCTCTTTCAGAAGCCGATGACCAGACATTGTTTCCAAGCTCTGGGTAGACTCGAATTTCCAGCCTTTCAGTCAGCAGCTGAGCACATTAACCATTTGCATCATCCAGGGATCCCCACTCAAGCCACTGCCCCCTTATTCCCAGGTGATCCTCCTGCACCCAATAAGTAAAAGTCAGAGCATTTAGAGTCTTGGAAGCAAGTAGTGGCAGGAATACCTGGCTGGTCCCAGGGCAGGAGGACCTAGTGGCCCTCTGTATCTCTTGCTCCCTGGTGGGAGGAGGGCAGCTACGGGGCAGATACTCCAGTGACATCTTGACTGAGTCTTGTCAGTATCTCCCCCTTGCACTGGCTCGCCTGTGACCTTGTCTCAAGCACAGTGAATCCCATGGGCCACTACAGTTTTCCTCCAAGCCTCTCTATCAGTGTCTCTATTGTGCTTCCCTGAATGAGACCCCAAACTGCATTTATGGAGGCCTGGCCTTGCTAGGGCTGTACCAGACTCAAGAGGCCAGTGTTCACGGGGAGTTTGCAATCAAGTAGTCTGTCCTGCCCCACCTGGGAGGTTCTGTCCCACACTTGCCCATAGTTATCCACACAGTGTCCCCTGTGCTCTGTGAACACACACAGTCTGTGAGATGTCATAGCTTACATCAGGGTAGGTAGTGCCCCCTGAGGCCTAGACACAGGGCAGGGCCCCAGAGCAGGTGAGGGGTGGAAGAACAGTGAGTGTAGGCCTGTGCAGGGGAGCAGGCTGTAGCCCTGCTGTGGTGTGGGCTGGCCAGAAGGGTCTGCGGCCTAGGGCTTCACTGCAGAGGGCCCCGATGGCTCCCACATGAGGACTGACCTGTGAAGGTACACACCCACAAGTACATTGTGAGAGGCTAGTGTACGGGCAGTACGTGGCCAGTGCAAGGTGCGTGGGTTTAGTGGGTCCTCAGGGGACTTCCAGAAGCCAGGGCATCGCTTTTCAGAGTCCAGTCTTAAAGGTCATGTCTCTCTAGTCTATACCTCGGGTTCCCTTGGTGTGAGATGGGGTTGTCTGCCTTTTCTTGCAGTTGTCCTCAGGACAGGAGGGGCAATGTGTGCTGGCCCCCCATCCCAGCATAGTCTCTACCCACAGAAGGCACACCGATGTCCCCTCCCCACAGGCTGGCTCTATGGAACCTCTGAACCAGCACCCTGGTACCCATATATCTGTTAGGGACCCTCTGGGCCTTGGTGCTGGCCTCTGCTAGTGGGGCTGCTGGAAGGCACACTGGTTTTGGGGACCTTCATTTGTGCCACTTGTTCCCCCCACATGCTCATGGACAGAGCCTAAATACTCCGATATTTAGGTCCATTGTCTGCAGAGGGGGCTGGTGGGACCACTGAGCCAGGGCTTATAAGGGTGAGTGAAGTGCCTGCTGTATGTGGTGGGTGCCCAGTGAATAAAGGATGGATAAGGCATGGTGCTGGAGGCCCAGAGCCTGGGAAGGAACTTGGCTGGGCAGGGGGTGAATGAGGGGAGCATAGTGATGTTGAGCACAGCTGGGAACGGTCTGTTTGGGCCAGGCGGGTACACACTGAGGCGGGTTCCAAATCATCCTGCCTGTGGTGAGGGGCTGTGCCAGGGCCTGGTCTATGGTGGTAGGGTCACCTCAGGCCTGTGTGGCACACGGAACAAACTGGGCTAGGCTGGAGTCCCTGAGCAAGGTGGGGCCATGGAGGGAGTGGAACTTCAAGGCACTGGGGGACGGGCAGGGACCACATGTTGGTTGGGAAGGGGTCTTTCTGGACCCCTGCCCACCTCATAATGGGGAGGGCTTGTGGACTCTCAGAGGGCTCATTGCTCAAAACATTTCTGTCATGTCGCCCCCCCCCCCATCCCAGGGCATCATGCTGGTATACGACATCACCAATGAGAAATCTTTCGACAACATCCGGAACTGGATCCGGAACATTGAGGAGGTGAGGCCAGCTGGTCCTCTCAGTGAGCACCAGAACCTATCACTTGTCCTGTGCTGAGCCCCTACAAAAGAGCCACTAAGTGGTCACATACCAGGAGCCCCACAGCCAGGGAGCCAAGGTTGGCCCCAAGGCTAAAGGCTAGCTCAGCCTTGCCTGGGCAGTGGTTTTGCGTCTGGGACTGCCCCATTGCCTCTGAGAGCCCACATCCACACCATTTGACCAGTCTTGCAATTGAGAGGGAAGGGCTAAACAAGCTTGAGGTCACCATGGGCATTTGGTACTTTGTAGAGAGGGAAAATTCTAGAACCATCTTGACCCTTGTATTGGGTGGGTGTGGCACAAAGGCATATCAGTTTGTACTTTGAACCACAGCAAGACAGGTGTGAGCTCCTCCAACCAGCAGCTAGTTGGAGAAAGAAGACCTTGAACTCTGGGGAGAAAAGGAAGTGGCCAAGCCTGCCTCCCGTTCCTGTACCCCAAGATCGTGCCCTAACTGGGCAGGCCTTTCCAGGCACAGCTCATTGCATTGGTGACTAACCAGCTCAGGGGAGCTTCGGGTCCAAGGCAGCCAGAGAACATTCCTCACCCACAGTGCCATGACAAAGATCACATGACTGCCACCCAGCACTCCAACCACTCAGCCAGCCTCCAGATTGCTTGTGGGTGTAGCTGAGCCCTTGTCCTGGGCGTCTCTGGGAGTAGGGTGAGGAGAGACCACCCATTGCTGGTCCTCTGGGCAATGGGAGATCAGGCAGGAGCAGAAGGCAGGGAACAGTTGGCTGAGTGAGAAGGTGCCCACCTGTGTCCTGGCCCTCTAGTAAGTGTGGACCACTCAAGAGGGACCAGGCATGTTTAATGGAGGAGTATGTGTCCTAGAGTGAGGGGAGAACTCGGAAGGCTGTACACCAAGGGGTGGTGCAGCTAGGAACTGCTTCTGCCCAGGCCCAGCCCATCTTCAGAGCCCAGAGAGAGCCAGGGCAGTGGGAGAAGGTGCCCTGGGCAGAGGGGCCAAGGAGGCAGGTGGGGGACGGAATCATCCTCATGAAGTCTCCCCATGAGCCAGGTCCTGTCTGGAGCCCAGGGGCAGCATGGGAGCCTGGCTGGCAGTCCATGGAGCAGACATTTCCAACAGCAGAGAGTGTTCTAGTACATGTGTGCCAAGTGGGGTGGTAGGGCCCTGACTCCAGCAGTGAGGCTGGGACCTGTGAGCTCCAGCTTATCTTTAAGAGACTGTGGTATGCCATCCCACTCACTTGCTCTGGTTCTGGGTGGGCTGAGTTGGCCCAAACACTTGCCTGCAGCCCAGGCTACCCCCTCACCCAACTGTGTGCCCTCCCCTCCTCTCACAGCATGCTTCTGCCGACGTCGAAAAGATGATCCTTGGGAACAAGTGTGACGTGAACGATAAAAGACAGGTCTCCAAGGAACGAGGAGAGAAGGTGGGCCTGGCGGCCTGGTGGGTGTAGCACGGCAGGCCCCTGCTTAGGGGCTCCCCTGGCTGGCTTTGGTGGAGGACCTCTCATTCTCATTCCTGGGGTACAGGCGAGTTGGTCACCCACCTGTGCATATGCCACGTGGAGGGAGGGTCGGATGCTTGCACCCAGCCAGGCTGCAGGCAAGAGCGTGTACCCTGGGAGCCTCTGACCAGCCTCTGGATCCCCCACAGCCCCAGGACCTCCCTCCCTCCCTCCCTCTGCACACTCAGCGTCCGCTGTCTCTCCAGTCTGAGCACTGCACTTGGCGCTGCTGGGCCATCGAGGGAGCAGCCTCCAGGGCCGTCGTCCACCTGCCCCGCCACTAGTCCTGCGCAGGGCTCGTGTTTCCCTGGAGCAGGGCCTGGTGGGTCACGTGAATGTTTGTCCTCCCCCCACAGCTGGCTCTCGACTATGGGATCAAGTTCATGGAGACCAGCGCCAAGGCTAACATCAATGTGGAGAATGTAAGTCCCACTGTCTGCTCTGCCCAGCCACAGGAGCCGCCCTTAGACTTGGGGCTGCCAGGCGGCCCCCTCAGAGGCACATCCTAAACAGCACCTGCATGCCAGGCCCTGGTCCAACTCCATGGAAATCACCCATGTTTCTGACACCAGGCACTGGCCCTGGGTCGGGCCCTTGGGCAGCAGCCTAGCTGACTGGGTGCCCAGGCCTAGCTCAGACTCTAGGGATGCCACCATGGAGCTACCGCAACAGGCCCACAGTCCCAAGCAGCAAGTTGGGACCCAGCCACCCTCCTGTCCTTGCAGCTCATCTGGTCTACCTCTTGCCATTCCCAGGCTGCCTGCTCCACTCTGCCCCCATCCTCCCTGTGTCCCCTCTGTATATTTTCTCCCTGCCTCCCACTCGCCTTGGCCTGGCAAACTCTTTAGCCATCAGGGCCCAGCCTAAATGCCCACCACCTAGAAGTTTCCTCTATTCCCAGATCCTCAGACCCACCACCTAAGGCATCCCCAGCACCCTGAACCAGCCTCCATGGCAGAACATTGCATGTCACGTGGTAATTTATTGCGGTTCTGCCTCCTACCAGCCAAGCATCCCTCACGCGCAAACCCTAATCTGATTCATCAGTTTATCCGCCTCCCAGGCAGGTCAGCTCACTAGGCAGGGTTAACAGACACTTAACAGAGAGTGAATGAGGGAAGGCAGGATGTAGTAGTCATGGAGCTGAGAGCAGTGGCAGCCAGGCTTCTTGCTGTGCTCAGAAGGTGAATCTCTCCCCATCTCAGCCCTTTGTTGTTGTTGTTGTTATGTGCCGTCATGTCGGACCCAACTCATAGTGACCCCCCCTTGGGTTTCCGAGGCAGTATCACTACAGAAGTAGATTGCCCCATCTTCCTTCCGAGGAGTGGCTGGTGGGTTTGAACCGCCACCCATCTGGTTAGCAGTCAAGTGCCTTAGGCACTATGCTACCAGAGCTCCCTTTCAGCCCTTTATGATTCCCCAAATACAGCTGGCACTGCCTAGGGATCTCTAGCACCTTAACCCCCCCCAGACAAGGACGTCTCTGCCTGTGACCACCATCTGGGGCCAGAGTGTACAGACAGCATGGGCCTTAAGGCACAGGGCTGGGTCTTCTTGTGTCAGTCAACCACAGCGTCCCTTGGACAAATGACTTGGCCTCCTGTAAGCCTCAGTTTCCTCTTTGGTGAGTTGCATGAATCAGCCACCTTCAAGTTCACCCTGACTCATGGCAGCCCCTTGTGTGTCAGAGTAGAACTGCACTCCATAGGGTTTTCAATGACTAATTTTTCTGGTGGTTATAGTGGTTAAGGCATTTGGTTGCTAACCAGAAGGTCAGTGGTTCAAATCCATAAGCCACTGTGTGGGAGAATGATGGGACAGTGTGCTTCCATAAAGATTTACAACCTTGGAAACCTTATAGCACAGTTCTATTCTATCTCGTAGGATTTCTGTGAATCAGAATCTACTTGATGGCAGTGGGCTTGGTTTTTTTATGTTTTTGATGATTTTTTCAGAAATTGATTGCCAGGCCTTTCTTCCGAGGCACTTCTGGGTGGACTTGAACCTGCAGCCTTTCAGTTAGCAGCTGAGCATATTCACCATTTGCACCACCCAGGGACTTAATACCCTGTTTTCTCCACAGGCCTTCTTCACACTCGCCAGGGATATCAAAGCAAAAATGGACAAAAAATTGGTGAGTATATGTTCTTCTGAACACATATTCATGCTGGCATGGGTCCTTTTGGGTCCTTCGTCCTCAGTGTAGGGCAGGATTCCTCTCAGGGCCCAGCTAGACTCATGAGGACAGCAGGGGAGCAGAGCAGAGTTTGTAAGTGTGGATTGGAGCATAGCCCACTCATCAGCTTACCACCTGGGCAGCCCTCAGTGCTCAGACCAGCCCAGATAGACAGGCAGGTGGGGAAAGACACACAGCCCTCCTGTTACCATGCAAGTAAGGCCCCACAGACAAGTGACCGTGTGAGAGGAAAGAGAAAGGCCACCTGGCCACACAGTCGGGGCTCAGCCCAGGATCTACATGTAACCCACACACTTGGTCCTGGTATCTGACGACTACTATAGTCATACTCTCCTGATGAATTGGGCAGAAGCATCCTTTTCACCCCTCCAACTTCAAATACTTAACCTGTTTTGTGTTATCCTGCTCTTTTTTTTTTTTAAATTGTGATTTGCATGAAAGTTTACAGAGCAAATTCATTTTTCATACAGCAGTTCACATACACTTTGTCTGATGATATTGACTGGAATTTCCCACAGTGCAACAGCTCTCTTCCCACTTCCTGCCCATAGTTACCTCTTCCCTGTGTCCTTCCCTCCCATGTACTTCTGCCCCCTGAGCTATTTCCCTGTTCATACACAGCCCTTGTATTCTACCATGATTGATCTCTCCGAGGAGTGTATCTACCTGAAATAAGTGTTCAGCTCATATTCCTGTCTTTTGTTTGGCTGGAAGCCACAGGAGTGGGTTCTATTCCAGACCTGAAGGGCAGCTAGGGGCCATAGTTGCAGGTTTTACCAGGCTTTATCAGAGCGGCAAACCTGGTTCCTTTTTTAATTATCTTGAGCATTTTTCCACATTTTTCTCCCACTCTATCCAGGATCTCCTACAGAGATACCCCTCTGAGTGGTTGATAGTGGTAGCTAGGTACTATCTAGTTCTTGTGGTCTCATAGCCGTATAGGCTGAGGATCACATGGTATACCAATCACTTGGACTAACTGTTTCCATGTGCCTTTGGTTTTCTTCATTCTTCTTTGCTCTGGATGAGGAGAGACCCATCATTGCATCTAGATGGCCACTTGCAAGCTTTTAAGATCCCAGTTGTTACTCACCAAAGTAGAAGGTGGAACAATGTTTTGTGTAGTATGTTATGCCAATTGAGCTTGATGTCCCCTGCAACTCTGGTCCCGAGCTCACAGGTTCAACTAGTTGGTCACTCTGGGTAGCTGGCTGTGACCAAGAAGTGACTACAGCCTTGCACCTTTTCAGCTCTACTATACACCTGGGAATTCAGATCATACAAATAAACTTATATGACTACTGTCTGCCAACCCTGTACCTGGTCTTGGGTACACTCCCTGTTTCAAAGATATACCTACTAGTTCAGCCTGTCCACCCATCTATCCACCCGTATACCCGTGTTTGGCTTCACTGACAACGCAGTATTGTATGTACAAAAGGGTTCATCTTTGTTGTCTTTACTTCCCATGTACCTCTCTATGTCTTTCTCTTCCTCAGTGCCACCATGTTGATCACTCACATTTGGTACATTGCCCTTCTCTTCACCCAAATCACTACTTATCTCTACTTATCTAAAAGTGTTCCCTCTCTTCCCCTCCCACCCCTGGTAACCAACAAAAGAAAATTTCCTTCCATAGATAAACCTTTCCTTGACTTTTACAGTAACAGACTAATGCAATATTTGTCCTTCTGTTATTGACTTATTTCACTCAGCATAATGGCCTCCAAGTTCATCCATGTTATGAGGTGTTTTGCAGATTCTAGGTTATTCTTTAGGGTTGCATAGTATTCCATTGTGTGCATGTACCATAGTTTGGTTATCCATTCCTCAGTTGATGGACACCTAGATTGTTTCCATCATTTGGCTATTGTAAATACTGCTGCAGTGAACATGGGTGTGCATATGTCTGTTCTCATCATGGCTCTCACTTCTTTAGGATAAATACCTAGTAATGGAATGGCTAGGTCAAATGGTAATTCTAATTCCAGCTTTTTAAGGAATCGCCATACTCCTTTCCACAGTGGTTGTACCATTTTACAGTCCCACCAGCAGTGTATGAGTAGTCTCAATCTCTGCATCCTCGCCAGCATTTGTTGTTTTCTCTGTTGTTGAACTTTGCTACTAGTGCTGGAGCAAGATGGTATCTTGTTGTTTTGATTTGCATCTCTCTAATGGCTAGTGATTGTAAGCATTTCTTC
>NW_006921723.1:164762-190624 GCF_000298275.1 Orycteropus afer afer
GATTTTTACATTAATTCTTAGGTCCTACCACCACTCGGCAATATCCAAGCTGTCTGTGCCATCAGGATCACTGCCAGACAGCAGCTCTGTATGTCTCCTTTTTTGGTATTTTCATGCAAATTCTTCTGCTAGTTGGAGTTTAGTCCACTTCTATATCCTTCCCTTCAAAGCTCAGGGGTACAGGATTATCTTCTGTATCTGTGTCAATTGGTTCCCCTTTTCTTTGTTAAAGAGGGTCTGTGCAGTCTTTCTGCCTATTCTGCCATCTTACTGGAACTCCATTCCATATGAATTTGAAGATTGCTTTTCCATTTCTGCAAAGAAGGCTGCTGCAATTATGATGGGGATTACATTGAAGTTATGGATTGCTTTGAGTAGTATAGACATCTTGACAATAGTGTCTTCTAATCCACAAACACAGAAAGTCCTTGCATTTATTTATGTCTCCTTTAGCTTCTTTTAGTAGTGTTTGATAGTTTCCTGGTATGAAACCTTTAGCTTCCTAGGTATATTTATTCCTAGGATTATTTTTTAAAAAGAGCAATGAAATAAAAATTTTCAAATTTGTACTACACAATGTTGAAGAACAGTGATGAATCTGCAAAATATACCGTGGATGAAATTAGAGTTTATTTGCTGAGGGAAGTTAGTCCATCAAAAAGGGCAAATACTGTATGAGACCACTATTGTAAAACATCAAGGAAAGGGTTTCACAAAAAAAAGAAAGAAATAGCCTTTGATGTGGTTATTGGGTGGGAGGGGAAGGGAGGGTAAACCATTAACTGGAAGGTGCACACCTATTGGGTGAATGGGAAGGTAAAAATCAGTTATAAAAAAAGACTGGGAAAGTAAAATAAGATTATCAAATTTGTAGGGAAAAGAATTATTCTTAGGTACTTTATTCCTTTAGGTATGATTGTCAGTGGAATTGTTTTACCTTTCTTTTCAGAATGCTCATGGCTAATGTCCAACCTCCAGCCCTAACTGTTGCCTTGCTCTACCCTCTGTGGGCCTTCCAGCAATGTCCTACATGACTTGCTGTCCACCTTGCATGTGTTTTCTGGGTGTTTAGTTATCACATGTTTGGTTATCCAAGACTCAGCGTCAATCGTTCTTCACTGGCTCAGTCCAACACTGACTGGACACTGGGGGTGTTTAGAGCAGAATTTAAATGCTGCTGTGAGTCTTGCTCCCTCTTTCCCAACTAAACCGTGTTCCTTGCCTGATCACCAAAACCAAACCATTACTATCGACTTGATTCCAACTCACAGTTACACTACGGGATAGTGTAGAACTGCCCCATAGGGTTTCCCAGGCTGTAATCTTTACAGAAGCAGATTGCCTTATCTTTCTCCTGTAAAGAAAGTTGGTGGTTCGATCCTACCAGCTGCTGGTGGGTTTGAACCACTGACCTTTTAGTTAGCATCCCAGTGCTTAACCACTGTACCACCAGGGCTTCTACTGGCCTGATAGAGGGACAGAAAGCACTGTATTTGTGGCTTCCTTTAGGCCTGATCAGATGAGAGTTCATGTAACATACAAAACATCATTCACATACTTCAAACATGGTGTAACCTGTTTCCACAACTCCAAGATGCTATGAACCATAAGATGCTTAATTGACTTAATAGCAGCTCTTGGCCAAAATGGGAAATGATCCACATGAAGTCTGATTCTAGTGGTTTTCCTGACTCAACTTTGTAGTTACACTCAGCATCCTGATGGCACTTTGATTTTCCAGCCTTGCGCCTTGAGAATTGATTATGCCACTTGAGAATTGATTATGTAGATGGGGACGAGCCCCTGCACAGCACTAACCCTGAGGTTTCTCTTCCCTCAAATGAATTTCAAGTGCCTGAGAGTGAAGCCCCTCATTATCACAAACCTTTGTTCATCAAGAATTACAGAGGGTCCCTTTTGGTCACCAGCCTTTTGCAGCTGCTGCAGCCAGCTCTGCCCAACACCTGTGGAGGCTTTGGTTCATACTGTCACAAGAAGCCCTGCCCTGCTGTTTTTAGTTGCCTTTGAGTCAATTCCCAGCTCACCCGTGTGTGCTGAGTAGAACTGCTCTGTATGAATTTCAGTGCTATAATCTTGGGAAGTAGATTCCCCAGGCCTGTCTTCTGAGGCATGTTGGTGGGTTTGAGTTGCCAGCCTTTCAGCTAGTAGTTGAGCACTTAGCCATTTATGCCACCCAGGGTCTGTGGCCCTGCTGATACCCACCCCAATTCCAAAGCAGGCCAGTGGCCCCACTACACACAGAACAAACCTCCAGCCCCACACCTGTCCTCCCTACCTCTTCCTGTCGTCCATCCACTCCAGCCTCAGCAGTCTTCCGGCTTCATGAATGTCTGTGCTCTGTTGCAGTGCAGGGCTCTGGTACCTTCTCTTCCCTGTATCTGGAGTGCACCCCTTGTCCTGTCCAGGGGGTGCCATCACTTAGTTACCACAGATTTAGCAGCCTCAACCACACAGGTTGTTTATATCACTGCTCTGGAGACCAGAAATCCCTCCTGGGTCTCACAGGACTAAAATCAAGGTGTTGGCAGGGCTGCCTTCTGTATGGGACCTCCAGGAAGAATCCTTTTGCTCCCTTTTCCATTGTCTAGAACCCGCCCTCATCCTTGGTTTATGCCCGTCCTCCACCTTCCAAGCCAGCAGCATAGCACCTTGCTGACCCTACTTCCTTCATCATCATGTTGCTTTCTCCAGCTCCCACTGGGAAAGGCTCTCTACTTGTTTTTCTTACCAATTCAGCATTTTCCTCTTGTATAATTCAGTGACTGTGATTACATTCTTCAAGTTGTGCATCCATTTTCGCTTTCGTTTCCTGAATTATTGCACCACCATTAACAGAAACTAACTGCCCCCTAAGCAGGAATACCCCCTTCTCCCTACCCCATCCCTTCCACCTCACGTAACCACTATAATGGTTGGTGTCTATAGATGTGCTTAGTTTATGTCAGAGATTACACAGTTTTTGTCCTTTTGCAGCTGACTTCCTTCACTCAGCATGATGTTGTCAAGGTTCACACACATGGCATGCATCAGGACTTCATTTCTCTTTCTGGCTGAGGAAATGTGTGTATATACCACATGCTGTCTGTCTGTTCACCTGTGGGTGGACATTTCAGTTAGTTCCACCTTTGTGCTATTGTGAAAAATGCTGTAGTAAACATGAGGGTTCAGGTTTCTGTTTGCATTCCTGCTTGCACTTCTGGGCAGGTACCTAGGAGTGGGAGCGCTGGGTCATATGGTAGTTCAACTTTTTAAGGAACCACCAAACTTGTTTGTACAGTGGCTGCACCGTTTTACATTCCCACCGGCAACGGACAGGGCTCCAGTTTCTCCACAACCTAGCCAATGTCTGTTGTTTCCGTTTTTCTTTTTTTTTTTTCATCATTGCCTTTCTAATCAAGGGTAAGGTAGTGTCTCTTTGTGGCCTTGATTCATGCCTCCCTAATGGCTAATGATATTGAATATCTTTTCATGTGCTTGTTGGGCATTTCGGTATCCTCTTTAGTGAAATGTTTGTTCAAGTCCTTTGCTTATTTTTCTTTTTTCATTGAGTAGTTTGTCTTTTTGTTAAGTTGTGGAAGTAGGGTCTCCCCTTTTAAGGGCTGGTGAGATTTCATCGGGCCCACCTGGGTCATTTAGGATCCTCTCCCTATCTCAGGATCCTTAACTTCATCCCATCTGCAGAGTCCCTTTTGCCACCATATCCATAGGGACTAGGGCATAGGCATCTTGGGGGGCCAGTGTTCTGCCAACCACATACCTGAACCTATTGCATCTCACTGCCTTACTTCATGACGTATGTATTCAGGCGTTGCCATTAAAACACACCTTCTAGGTCCCCACAGCCCCTTGCCTGCCTCCTTCCCCTCTAACTGCTCCCTACTGTGGGATCACCACTTACTTGTTTGCCTGTGTAGTTCCTGTCCCCTCAGCCAGGCTGAGCTCCCAAGGCAAAGCCTCGTCTTATCTACCTCCATGTGCCCAGTGCCCAGAAAAGCCCATGTCGTCAGCATGTGCATTGCTAAAAATTGACACAAAGTCAGTTCCCAAAATGTGTAGATAACTCCTCCTCACGTTCACACTCCTCCATCGTCCTGACACCAGCTGCTCCCGTGGCACTTACTCTCTGACCCTGAGCACCCAGAGTTAGGTCTCCGCAAAGTAGGGCTCTGTCCTTCCAGCTTCTGCTGGCTCTCACTGCACCTGCTTCATTAATTCTGTAGTATGACTCACAAGTTCACAGACTCTTACCTGCACTTAGAGTTACCATTTATTATAAGCAGAAAAGGTACCTGTCCATGAGCCTTCCACTGTCCCCAAGGGCATGTCACACCCTCTCCCATACATAGATGTTCTCATCAAACTGGGATACCTCCTGTAACTTCCGTGTTGTGGGCTTTTATTGGCTCATTGCTAGTGATTTGTGCAGAGGGCTTCATGATGTAAGTCATTGAGTGATAGAATCCCTGAAAAACATGGCTGATTCCATCATGCCCCCGTCCCTTCCTCAGGTTTGCTGCTAGGGTAGGGATGTTTAAGTGTTAAGTGGCTATTTTTAGAAAACAGGGCACCTTGATTGCTGGCAAATTCTAAGGGTTATTTTTGTTGGTGGTGGTGTTATGTGCCATCGAGTCGGACCCGACTCATAGCGACCCTTCCTTGGGTTTCCGAGGCAGTATCACTACGGAAGTAGATTGCCCAACCTTCCTTCCATGGAGTGGCTGGTGGGTTTGAACTACCAGCCTTCTGGTTAGCAGTCAAGTGCTTTAGACACTACTCCACCAGAGCTTCTTAATTTTAGAAAGCAGAGACAAAAGGCAAAAATGAGTTTTTCTGTTCCACAACATCTGATCATTACTTGTTGAACAAGCTAAAGTTTTACCTAAGAGCTGAGAGATGAGAAGGAGTTAGAGAAAGGTTGGGGAGCCTTTCCATCAGGGTGAGGCAGGGGTGAGGGGAGGTGAGTTCCCACAGTCTGCAGGAGCTGGTCACACAGAGACGCTGAATGTCAGACTCTGGATTTGGAAACAATGGTGGGCACAGATGGGTCTTCAGTGAAGAATGAGCTGACAAGGTTAGAATTTTAGATCTGGCCTCACTCCCCAGCAGTGTGAAAGGTAGATTAAGTGGAGAGGTTGTGAGTCAGAGGGACACTGGGGCCATTTGAATGTGAGTAGCAGTGGGACCTTTAATCTAGGCCTCTGTACCCCTGGACAGAATCTTTCTGCTGCTCCTTGATGCCTTGCTGGATGGGTGAAATGGAGGAGGGAGTGCAGGTTAATGAAGGAAAGAGATACAGAAAGAAGAGAGTGGGATGGGTGAATAAAAGGTTAGAAAGGGTAGAAGGGTAAGTGGAAGGAAAGGGATAGATGGACAGTTGGAAGGAGATTAATGGAGATGTGTGGTGGGAGGTTGGAAGGGGATTAATGGATGTTGGTTTAAAGGGAACTAATGGCTGAATGGTTGATTGCAAGGGGACAGGTGAGTAGGTTGATGAATGGTAGAAGGGGATGAATGACAGGAAGAAAGGAAGGGACTGATAGATGGATGCTTGGTTGAAAGGGAGCCGGTGGATGGTTGAAGGTGATGGATGGACAGATGCATAGATGGAAAGTTGGAAGGGGATGGATAGATGGTTGGTTAGAAGAGGATGGGTGAATGTTCCTTTGGAAGGAGATGAATAGAGAAGTGGGTAGATGTGAGATTGGTTGGTTAGAAGGGGACAAGGGAATGGCTGACTGGTTGGTTAAGGGATGCTGCTCAGCCATAACTTCAGAAAACCTCTTATGACTTCAGGAAGGCAACAGCCCCCAGGGGAGCAACCAGGGAGTCAAGATCACGCCCGACCAGCAGAAGAGGAGCAGCTTCTTCCGATGTGTCCTTCTGTGAGGGACGCTGCCTTACCTGAGCCGCGCTCAGCCCAGCTGACTGTGCCTGTTCTGAGTGAGCCCTGCGCTCGGCCGGGGCCTCCACCCCTCCCACGCCCGCCCACGCTGAGGCCACGGGCCTGCAGCCCCCAGAACGAAATCGAGAAATTGTTTATTTTAGTAACTGCCTGGTGTCTCTCAACTCTGCAGAATGGAGTAAATTAAGAATTTGCTATTTTTCCTGTGATGTTCACGGAGCGGGCCTGTGCGCCGCGCCACTGGGAGAGGACAGTACCGCGGCATGATCTTTGTCAGCAGCAGCCCCTGGGGTGGGCCCCCACTTCAGCCCTCCATCCTCAGTCCTGCTGCAACATGGCTGGAGGCCCTCCAGCCAGCATGGGCCCCAGCGGGGACCAGATGCCTTACACCTCCGCCCTGAGCACAGCGACGGCGCTCCAGGCCTGGGACGCAGCCCAGCAACTCCAGCTCCCACTTGCCTCTGCTCTGGGTTCTGGATAAGGGACAAAACCCTCCCCACACACCCTCATCCCCATCCCCCCTTCTTTTTTACTGTCAAACCAAAGGGAAGCACAAATTAAGGAAAGCCTGTGCAAAGCATCTTGGAGGGAAGACACCTGGGTGGATCTCCTGCCCGTGACCCTGGAAGGTTCATAGGCACCACCACCATCCCTGCCCAGAGGATGCTCTCGGTGATCGCCACTGGCTCCAGTGACACCGAAGACACAGCAACACCCGCCCACATGGTCCCCATGACCGAGACAGCACCTGTCAACAGCAAAACGGCCCAGTCCCACTTTATCCTCTGCCATCTTCAAATAGGACGAGTTTTCTCACTGAAAGTTTTACTCCTTCAGATTTGCCGTGCCATGAAGTGATTCCATCTTCAGTCCCAGTGGCAGAGCCAGGGGACCAGAGATGCTTGTTCTTGGGCCGGGCAGGGCACAGCACGTGCCGCACCATCTGGGCGTAGACAACACATTCCATATGGCCAGGCAGCTGCAAAAGCCACCCAGTAGCTCTCAGTGGCCCTGGCTGGGTTCTGTGTCAGCAGCTCCCTAGAGACTGTGTGACTGGGTCCAGGTGGCCAGTCAGGCATCACCACGGCACCTTTCCTCTGTTTTGTCTCTTTTCTTTTCCCTTCTCCCAAGCTGCTGTCAGTCATAGTTCCTTTGTTCATGAATTAAAACCAATGAACCAGCAATAGTCTGCTCCCTGGAATCGCTAACATGCTCTGTTTACATCCATAAATGCACTTACGGAAAACAAACCAACAAATTAAAGCTCATTTTAAAGTTAATGGCTCTTTCTGCCCACTCTTTGTCTCTAGGCACATGGGTATAGTGGGCACTGGGCAGGGACCCACATCCATTGCTGGTGGGATTGTGAAATGATACCTCAGAAAGCTGACCGTAGATTATCATATGGTCCTACAATTCCACTGCTAGGTATATACCCAGCAGAACTGAAAGCAGGGTCACAGACACTTGTACAGCCATGTCTATAGCAGCATTATTCTCAGTAGCCAAAAAAGTGGAAATAACCTAAATGTCCCTCAATACATGAATGAACAAAATAATGGCTTATCCATATAATGAAATGTTCAGCCAAAAGATAAATCAATTCTGGTACATGCTGCAACACAAAAGAATCTGCAAAACATCTTGCTGAGTGAAATAATCACAAAAGAACAAAGGTTTTATGATCCCACATACATGAAATGAAGAGACAACTATGTAGAGACAGACCAAAGTTGATTAGTGGTGACCAGGGACAGGCAGAGGCAGAAAGGAAGACAACCTGTAGGGGACGCTGAGCTGTTAAGGGTAATGTTTGAGCAATGTGATAAAGATGCCTGATGTCACTGAGCTGTGCGTGGGTAGATCATTGACAGACATTACCTATGTATGTCTTTACCACAGTGAAAGAAAAATTTGAACAACAAAATAAAACCACATAACCCAGGTGGGGGTGAGGGTCAAGACAGGTCAGGGGTTACCCCAAGTCTAAGATGACCTGCTCCTCCCATCCACAGCCCATCCCTTTGCAGAAATTCAGAGCCCACTTCCGCACCTCTGTTTAAGCCACCTGCTCAACTCCCCATCATGCCACAAAGATGCGCTTATCCAGGTCCCCATGGCTCCACCCACCAAGTGAGTACACTCTGAGTCATCCTCCCTCCCAGGAGCAGAGCCACGAGGCAGCACTCCTACCCCTAAGAGCTTCATTTCTGGTTCCTGTCGCCAAACCATGCCCAGTGACTACTCTGGGCGCTGGCTCCCCAGAAGGCTCTTATACTCTCAGGGTCCCCAAGACCACCCATAGTTCAATGATTGGCTGGAAGGACTCAGGATATAGCAAAAGGACAGAAAATTGAAGATCCCTGGGTGGCTGCACCATGAACGAAAGGTCTGACAATCTGCTTCCGTAAAGATCAGTTAAGAAAACTCTATGGAACAGTTCTACTCTAACATAGGGTCCCCTAAGTCACAAATCAACAAAAAACAACAAAAGGGCAAAAGGTGAGCAAAGGGAGAAGGTGCAGGAGGCAGAGCCTGTGGAAACCAGGCTCGAGCACCCAAAGCCCTCTCCCACTAGAGTCATGGAAACCAAACCACTTGCCACTGAGTCATCTTCAGAGCATGGCAACCCTGTGTGTGTCAGAGCAGAATGCTCTAAGGGTTTTCAATGGCTGGTTTTTCTGAATTAGGTCCCTAGACCTTCCAAGGCACCTCTGGGTGAACTCAAACCTCTAACCTTTCTGCTTGCACTTAATCATGCCACCCAGGGGCTTCTGGTGTCACACTGAGCATGCTTAATTCCCTTAGCAGTGAGTTGTGACAACACGTATGACATGTCCTCCAGGAAAGCTCATTAAAGACCCAGCACCCAGGGCATACACATATCTGCCTGGCACACCCCAGAATCCCATACTGCTGAAGAAACGTGGGTGGCCAGCATAAAGCACGTTGTGTGCACGTGTAGGCCCAGGGAGCCACTCTCATCAGGTGGTGGGAACCCTCCCAAAGTCTATGATCCCTGATGCTGCTGTCCTCTGGAGAGGACAGCCTCAGGTCTGCCCTGTGAGCTCTTCTGCACACACTTGGTTACAGTTATGTGTCACCTTGATTAGATTGTGATCCTCTGTGGCTTAGCAGACATTGGACTGATTGCTTTCCTATAATGTAATAAAATATAATCACCTCCGTATGGTTTAATGTGATCAGCCAGTTGGTTGTAAGAGGAGTTTCCACGGGAATGTGGTCTGCATCCAATATATATGGATGTTCTGGCGAAGCTCACTCACTTGCTTTTAATCCTCCATCCAACTAGTCATCATGTGACCTCTAGTTCCTCGGGTGCGAGCCAGCAGCTGATGCCTGACCTGCAGATTTGGGGATTTGCCTGCTCCCAAAGCCCTGTAAGTCAGCAGCCTGCCGTCTGACCTGCCAATTTTGGGTTCATCACCCTGTGCAACCACATGAGTCAGGAGAAGTCTCTAGCCTGATGCCTGACCCGTGAATTTGGAATTTGGGACTTGCTAGCCTCCACAGTTGTGTAGACCATTTCCTTTAGATAGATAGATGATAAAAAGATAGATAGCAAATACATATATCCACCACTTAGTGTCAGTTTGTCATACTATGGTGGCTTGCATGTCACTGTGAGGCTGGAGGCTATGCCACCAGTATTTCAAATACCAGCAGGGTCACCCATGGTGGACAGGTTTCAGCAGACCTACAAGACTAAGACACACTGGGAAAAAGAAAGAGGCCATCCATTTCTGAAAAACTTGGCCACCGAAAGCTTTGTGGATAGCAGTGGAACACAGTCTGATACATTACTGGACAACTTTATGCATAACAGT
Source organism: Orycteropus afer afer (assembly GCF_000298275.1). Lineage (NCBI taxonomy): Eukaryota > Metazoa > Chordata > Mammalia > Tubulidentata > Orycteropodidae > Orycteropus > Orycteropus afer. Next base: position 174,534 of record NW_006921723.1, read on the forward strand.
GAAACATTGTCTGATATAATGCCAGAAGATGAGGTCCTCAGGTAAGAAGGCACTCAAAATACGACTGGAGAAGAGCTGCTTCCTCAAAGTAGAGTCAACCTTAAAAACATGGATGGAGTAAAGCGTTCAGGACCTTCAATTTGCTGATGGGGCATGATTCAAAATGGGAAGAAACAACTGCAAACATCCATTAATAATCGGATTGTGGAATGTATGCAGTACAAATCTAGGAAAATTGGAAGTTGTCAAAAATGAAATGGAACACATAAAGATCAATATCCTAGGAATTGGTGAGCTGAAATAGACTGGTTTTGGCCTTTTTGAATCAGACAATTGTATGGTCTACTATAATGGGAATGACAAATTGAAGCAGAATGGCATCACATTCATCATCAAAAAGAACATTTCAAAATCTGTCCTGAAGCACAATGCTGTCAGTGATAGGATAAACCTATACACCTTACAAGGAAGACTAGTTAATACGACTATTATTCAAATGTATGCACCAACTGCCAAAGAAAAAGGTGAAGAAATTGAAGATTTTTACCAGCTTCTGCAGTCTGAAATTGACCAACATGCAATCAAGATGTATTGATTATTTCTGGTGATTAGAATGCAAAGTTGGACACAAAGAAGAATCATCGGCACTTGAAAAATATGGCCTTGGTGATAGAAATGATGCTGGAGATCGCATGATAGAATTTTGCAAGACCAGTGACTTACTCATTGCAAATATCTTTTTTCAACACATAAGTAGCAACTATACATGTGCGCTTTGCCAGATGGAATACACAGAAATCAAATTGACTACATCTGTGGAAAGAGGTGATAGATAAGTTCAATATCATCAGTCAAAACAAAGCCAGGAGCTGACTGTGAAACAGACCATCAACTGCTCATATGCAAGTTCAAGTTGAAGCAGAAGAAAATTAAAACAAGCCCACAAAACCCAAAATAGGACCTTGAATATATCTCACCTGAATTTAGAGATCATCTGAAGAATGGATTTGACACATTGAACACCAATGAGCGAAGACGAGTTGTGGGATGACATAAAGAGCATTATACATGAACAAAGCAAAAGGTCATTAAGAAGGCCGAGAGGGAAGAAAAGACCAAAATGGATGTCAGAAGAGACTCTGAAACTTGCTCTTGAACAGAAAGTAGCTAAAGCAAATGGAAGAAATGGTGAAATTAAAAAGCTGAAAGATTTCAAAGGGCAGCTTGGGAAGTTGTTGCTGTTGTTATGTGCCATCAAGTCAGACCCGCCTCACAGCGACCCCTCCTTGAGTTTCTGAGGCAGTATCAGTACGGAAGCAGATTGCCCCATCTTCCTTCTGAGGAGTGGCTGGTGGGTTTGAACCGCCAGCCTTCTGGTTAGCAGTCAAGTGCCTTAGGCACTATGCTACCAGACAAAGTAAAATATTATAATGAAATGTGCAAAGACCTAGAATTAGAAAACCAAAAGGGAAGAACACACTCAGCATTTCTCAAGCTGAAAGAGCTGAAGAAAAAATTCAAGCATCAAATTGCAATAGTAAAAGATTCCATGGACAAAATATTGAACGATGCAGGAAGCATCAAGAGAAGATGGAAGAATACACAGTCACTGTATCAAAAAGCATTGTTCAGTGTTTAGCCATTTCAGGATGTAGCATGTGATCAAGAGCCAATGGTATTGAAAGAAAAAATCCAAGCTGCACTGAAGGAATTGGCAAGAAACAAGGCTCCAGGAACTGACAGAATACCTGTAGAGATGTTTCAACAAATGAATGCAGCACTATAGGCACTTACTCATTTATGCCAAGAAATTTGGAAGGCAGCTACCTGGCCAACTGACTGGAAGAGATCAATATTTGTGCCCATTCCAAAGAAAGTTGATCCAAGAGGATATGGAAATGATTGACAATATCATTAATATCACATGCAAGTAAAATTTCTCTGAAGATAATTTTTAAATGTTTGAAGCAGTATATTGACAGAGAACTTTCAGAAATACAAGCTGGATTCAGAAGAGGATGTGGAACAAAGGATGTCATTGCTGATGTCAGATGGGTCTTGGCTGCAAGCAAAGAATACCAAAAAGATGTTGACCTGTGTTTTATTGACTATGCAAAGGCATTCAACTGTGTGGATGGATCATAACAAATTATGGATAACATTACAAAAAATGAGAATTCCAGAACACTTAATTGTGCTTGTGGTAGACTGGGTTCTCTAGAGAAACAAAAAACAGCAAAGCTTATATATATATAAAGAGAGAGAGAAATTTATCTAAGGAAAATGGCTCACAAATGTATAGAAGCCGGCAAGTCCAAAATCCCTGGAGCAAACGTCAGGCTGGAGACTTTTCCCCCCAGGGGCTGAGAAGCTCAAGGCTGGCAGGCAGTACACCAGCTGTTGACTCCAACGAATGACGAATCCAAGATCTCCAGGCCGAACGGTGGACTGCTCACAGTTGTAGGCAACACAACAGAATCCCGATCCACAGAAGAATGTCTCTCTTCCCGGGATGTCCCTGGATATCCTGGAAGCAGGCCACACCCCCAAGGAAATGTCCCTTGAACAGATTGGCCACTCAGAACACAGTCATCCGATCCCATCATGGAAACAACCACACCGAACTGGGGTCCAGCCAAGTTGACACACAGCTCCAACTATCACAGTGCTCATGAGGAACCTGTACGTAGACCAAGAAGCTATTATTCAAACAGAAAAAGGGGGTACTGCGTGGTTTAAATCAGGAGGGGTGTTCATCAAAGTTGTATCCTTTCGCCATACTTATTCAATCTATATGCTGAACAAATAATCCAAGAAGCTGGACTATATGAAGAACAGAGCATCAGGACTGGAGGAAGACTCATCAACAGACTGTGATATGCAGATAACACAACCTTGCTTGCTGAAAGTGAAGAGAACTTGAAGCACTTACTGATAAAGATCAAAGACTACAGTCTTTAGTATGGATTACACCTCAACATAAGAAAAACAAAAATCCTCACAACTGGACGAATAAGCAACATGATCACGATCAATGGAGAAAAGACTGAAGTTGTGAGAGATTTCATTTTACTTGGATCCACAATCAACAACCATGGAAGCCAAAACAAACCCACTGCTGTTGAGTCATATCCAACTCATAGAGACCCCTCTTTGGGTTTCCGAGGCAGTATCACTACGGAAGTAGATTGCCCAACCTTCCTTCTGAGGAGTGGCTCGTGGGTTTGAACCGCCAGCCTTCTGGTTAGCAGTCAAATGCCTTAGGCACTACACCACCAAAGCTCCATGGAAGCAGCAGTCAAGAAATCAGATGTTGTATTGCACTGAGCAAATCTGCTGCAAAAGACCTTTTTGAAATGTTAAGGAGCAAAGATGTCACTTTGAAGACTAAGGTGAACCTAACCCCAGCCATGATATTTTCAATCACCTCATATGCAAGTGAAAGCTAGACAATGAATAAGGAAGATCAAAGAAGATTTGATGCCTTTGAATTGTGATGTTGGCAAAGAATACTGAAAATATCATGGACTGCCAGAATGACAAATCTGTCCTAGAATTACAGCTGGAATGTGCCTTAGAAGTGAGAATGGCTAGACTTCATCTCACTCACTTGGTCATGTTGTTAGAAGGAGCCAGTCCCTGGAGAAGGATATCATGGAGAAAAAAGGAAAGAACCTCAATGAGCTGGATTGACACAGTAGCTGCAATGATGGATTCAAGTGTAGCAGAGATTGTGAGCATGGCCCAGGACCAGGCAGTATTTTGTTCTGTTGTACACAGGGTCACTATGAGTTCGAATTGACTCGACAGCACCTAACAACAACAGCAACACCGAAGTGTCAATGGCAGTTAAAGATGCTGTTTGGAGTTTTTGGCAGGACCCTACTGGTGAATCACATTGCAGACCCTTAAGATTTTGGAGCAAAGCCCAGCTGTCCTCTATAGATAATTACTCTCCTTCTGAGAAACAGCTTGACTTGCTACTGGGCCTGATTAGAGACTGAACTCCTAATCATGGGCCGCCAAGTCATTATATGGCCTGAGCTGCCCATCATGAATTGGATGTTATCTGACCCACGGAGTCATAAAGTTGAACGTACCCAGCAGCACTCCATCATTAAATGGAAGTGGTATATCAGAAATCGGGCTCGAGCAGGACCTGAAGGCACAATTAAGTTACATGAGGAGGTGGCACAAATGCCTGTGGTTCCCACTCCTATCACATTACCTTTCATCTCCCAGTCTACATCTATGGTTTCATGGGGGGTTCCTTACAATCAGTTGATTGAGGAAGAGAAAATTTGTGCCTGACTTGCAGATGGTTTTGTGCAATATGCAGGTACCACTCAGAAGTGGACAATGGCAACACTTCAGCCCCTATCTGGGACTTTCCTGAAGGACAGTGGTGAAGGGAGATCCTCTCAGTGTGCACAACTTCAAGCAGTGCACTGGTTTTTTTTTTTTTTTTTTTTTCCATTTTGTCTGAAAGGAGAGATGACCAGATGTGTGATTGTATACTGACTCATGGGCTGTGGCCAATAGTTTGGCTGGATGGTCTGGAACTTGGAAGGAACGTGATTAGAAAATTGATAACAAGGAGATACGGGGAAGAAGTATGTGGATAGACGTCTCTGAATGGGCCAAATAAGTGAAGATATTTGTGTGTCATGTGAGTGCTCACCAAAGAGTGACCTCAGCAGAGGAGAATTTTAACAATTAAATGGACAGGATGACACATTCTGTGCATACCAGCCAGCCTCTTTCCCTAGCCACTCTTATTATTGCCCAATGGGCTCTTGAGCTAAATGGCCATAGTGGCAGAGTTGGAGGTTATGCACGGGCTCAGCAACATGGACTTTCATTCACCAAGGCTGACTTGGCTATTACCACTGCTGAGTGCCCAGTCTTTCAGCAGCAGAGACCAACACTGAGTCCACAATATGGAACCATTCCTCTGGGTGATGAGCCACCAAGCTTCTGATGGGTTGATTACATTGGACCACTTCCATCATGGAAAGGGCAGCATTTTATTCTTACTAAAGTAGGCACTTATTCTGGATATGGATTTACTTTCCCTGCACACGGTGTTTCTGCCAAAACAATCATCCATGTACTTACAGAATACCTTATCCACCATCATGGTATCCCACACAGCGTTGCTTTGGATTCAAGGAACTCACTTCACAGCAAATGAAGTGTGGCAATAACACTATGCTCTGAAATTCACTGGTTTTACCACATTCCCCATCATCCTGAAGCCACTAGCTTAATAAAACAATTGAATGACCTTCTAAAAACACAATTACAGCACCAACAAGTGGTAATACCCTTGCAGTTTGGGGCGATGTTGTCTAGAAGGTTGTATATACTCGAACCTAGTGTCCAATACATGGGCTGTTTCCCCAATAGCCATGATTCATGGTTCCAAGAACTAAGGCAGGGAAATGGGAGTGGTACCACTCACTATTAGCCCTAGGGACCAACATGTAAACTTTTTGCTCTCTGTCCACATAATCCTATGCTCTGGAGGTCTGGAGGTCTTAGTTCCAGAGGGAGGAATGCTCCCACCTGGAGACACAACAGTGATTCCATTGAACTGGAAGGTAAGAATGCTACCTGGCCATTTTGGACTCCTCATGGCTCTGGATTAACAGGCAAAGAAGTGAGTTAACATATTGGCTGGTGTGATTGATCTTGATTATCCAGGGGAAATAGGATTGATATTGTATAATATAGGTAAAGAAGGGAATGCCTGGGATACAGGAGATTCCTTTAGGTCTCTTAGTACCACCATGCCCTGTGGTTAAAATTGATGAAAAACTACAGCAACCCAATTCCAACATGACTATTAATGGCCTAGATCCTGCAGGAATGAAGTTTTGGGTCACCCTACCAGGCAAAGAACCATGACCAGGTGAAGTGCTTGTTGAGGGCAGAGGGTATATGGAATGAGTGATGGAAGAAGGTAGTTCTGAATACAGCTATGACCACATGACCAGTTGCAGAGATGAGGACTGTAACTGTTATAAATATTTCTTTCTTATTTTATTATTCATGTATACACACACACACATATATAATATTTTTGTTGTCTTCCCTCTCTTATCCCATTACTTGTAAAATATAAGATGTTAATGGTCTGGCGCATTTTTGGTTGTACACGTTAGTTGTATCATGTTAGGCTCAAGCATGACTTTATAATTGTCTGTGTAGTTTAAGGAAACATGTATAGTTGAAAAGAGATGGAATGTGATGGTTAATGTTATGTGCCAACTTGATTAGGTTATTATTCTCTGTGGTTTGATAGATATTGGACTGATTGCTTTTCCATAATGTAATATAAAGTAATCTCCTCCACGATGTGATCTAATGAGCTCAACCAATCAATTTTAAGAGGAGTTTCCTTGGGGGTGTGGCCTGTATCCATTATGTATGGATGTTCTGGCAAAAGTCACTCACTTGCTCTTGATCCTGCATCCCACTTGTCATTATCTGACCTCTGGTTCTTGGGACATGAGCTAGCGGCTGCTGTCTGACCTGTACATTTTGGAATTCATCAGCTCCTGCAGCCCTGTGAGCCAGCATCCTGCCATCTGATTTTGGGTTCGTCAGCCTCTGCAGCCACATGAGACAGGAGAAGCCTCCAGTCTGATGCCTGACCCATGGATTTGAGACTTGCCAGTCTCCACAAATGCATGAGCCATTCCCTTGAGATAAATTCCTCCCCGCCCCCTCTCTGTATATATACTTATATATGGTTCACTGGTGAACCCACACAGCTTTAAATGTGCTAGTGACTTCCAGTGAGGGCACTGGTGGTCCAGTGGTTCAGACAGGTGATGGGTGCACATGAGCTGCATTGCTCAGTAATCAAGCCAGGGTCTCCCACATGGAAACACAGAAGGGAAGAATTCTATCACCGAACCACCAACCCCTCCACTGAGATATGAGCAGCTATCACTATTATAGTTATTGTTACCATTGGTCTCATGCTCCAAGAAAACTCATTTATCTTTTCTACATCTGGTCTCTAGGAAGGCAACAGACGTGGAAACTGTTTATGGCTTTGGGTCACAATTATATTTACTTTCTATTCTCCTCATTTACACCAGTTGCACTCAATCTCATCAGAGAAATTCCTTAACCCTTTCAAGACCAAATTATTTTCTGCTTTAATTTTTGTTGAAACCATGTGTTTTCAGTAATGGAAGTTATTTTGAATGAAATGACAATAATTTTTTTTGTGTGTGTATGTGGTGATATGGATTTTGATAAATGAGTGGAAGTATATGTCCTGAGGGGTCTCTGGTGCTGGGACTGATGGAATGAGGCCCATTTCTGCAAATCCATGCAGTTATATAGCCCCCCCCACCAGATGGCAGCATCCACCAAAGTGGGCTAGTAACTTCCCACTAAACCCCAAAGGTGGAAAATGTGGGTGTGCATTAGGTGTCCCATGGGTCATGAAAGGGTTAAACTCCTCAGCACCACCTTATACCCCAGCTGAGCAAGAGAGTCACTAACCATTCTTGTTTCTAAAGTCTTTGATGGGGTGGTGAGCAGGGAGACCTTTACTCTTGTCCCTTTGTCCACCTTGGCTTTTTCATAAAACAGCTTTATTGAGATATAACTAACTTACTATACAATTCACCCATTAAAGTGTACAATTCAAAGATTTAGTAGAGTCACAGAGTTGCACAACCATCACCAGTCGATTTCACAACATTTTCGCCATCCCAAAGAGAAACCTCATATCCATGAGCAGCCACTCCACATTTCTATAGCCCCTGGCAACCACAAGCCCACTCTGTCCCCATGGGCTTGCCTGTTCTGGACAATTCATATACATGAGGCCAGACAGTATTCATTCTTTTGTGTCTGGTATCTCTGACTTAGCATCATGTTTTCAAGGCTTATCCATGCAGCATGTATCAGAGCTTCATTCCTTTTCATGGCTAGTGATACTCCATTATGTGGATGGACCACACTGTGTTTATCCATCATCTGTTGAGGGGCACTTGGGTTGTGTCCACCTTTTGAACACTCGGTTTTATTTTTCCTGCTGAAGTTCTTTTCTATCCCAGGGCCTTTTCCGTTGCTGCTTCCTGTTCCTCCCTGACAGACATGCTCACTGTGCCTGTCTTTTCTGTGGCTTCCTCCCCAGCGTCCAGTGAGGTGTCTGTACATACATAGCTGAGGTTCAGCCACCATTTGTGGAATGAATATATGAATAAGTAAATAAATGAATGAGGAAAACGAAGGCATCATGGGATTGTAGATCCATAAACCCCAGCACTGCCAGCCCTGCGGTTCCCCAGCTGCTGAAGTCTGTAATCCCAGCATACTCCCAGGGCTGAGATGATAGACTGGGCTGAATGATGGCCCCTAAAGAGAAGCCTGCGTTTTGACTCCCAGGACTTGTGAACGGGACCTTATTTGGAAAAGGGGTTTGCTACGCATTGAATTGTGTCCTCCCCAAAATATATGTTGGAATCCTAACCCATATACCTGTGCATGTGATTCCATTGGGGAATAGAGTGTTCTTTGTTATGTTCATGAGGTCATAGCAGTGTGGGTGGGTCCTGAACCTACCTGAGTGAAATGAGGAGCCGCAGGGACACAGAGACGAGTGAGCGCAAACAGTGGGAACACAGACACCACGTGGAGATCGCCAAGGAACTGAGGAGCTCCGGGTTCACAAAAGCTGAAAGAGACAAGAAGCTTCCCCCCAGAGCTGACAGAGCGCCTTCCCCTAGCACCAGTGTCCTGAATTCAGATTTTCAGCCTCCTGAACTGTGAGAAAATAAATTTCTGTTCTTTAAAGCCACCCACTTCGGCATCTATGTCACAGCAGCTCTAGGAGACAGTAAGATAATCCATGTGTGATTAAGTGAACACTCAAGATGAGATCACCTTGGTTGGGCCCTGAGTCCAATGACAAGTGTCCTTATAAGAGATGGAAGAGAAGACACAGGCACAAGGGAGAGGGCCATGCGATGACAGAGGCAGAAATTGTAGTTATGTGGCCACAAGGTAAGAAATGTCCAGAGCCATCAGAAGAAGGAAGAGGCAAGGAAAGATCCGGGCTAGAGCCTCGAGAGGGAGTGAAGCCCCGCCGACCTTGTTTTCAGACTTCTGGCCTCCAGGAAACATCTGCTGGTGGCAAAACGGTTTGTGCTCAACTACTGACCTAAAGATTGGCAGCTGGAATCCACCCAGCGGTGCCACACAAGAAATGCCTGGCAATCTGCTCCTGTAAAGATTATGCATCATCCATGTAGCATGTATCAGAGCGTCATCCCTTTTCATGGCTAGTGATATTCCATTATGTGGATGGACCACACTGTGTTTATCTATCATCTGTTGAGGGACACTTGGGTTGTGTCCACCTTTTGAACACTCTGTACAGAGCTCCATTCTGTAACACATGAGGGCACCATGAATCTGAATTGACTTGATGGCTAGGCTGGGTTTTGTTTCTTTGTTTGTTTTTGGCCTCCAGAAGTGTGAGGGAACAAATGTCTGTAGTTTTAAGCCTGCCAGTGTATCATTAAGGAGCTCTGGTGGCACAGTGCATAAGTCATTGGACTGCTAACCAGAAGGTTGACGGTTCAAACCCATCAGCCACTCTATAGAAAGAAGATGGGGCAATCTACTTCAGTAAAGATTTACCACGTTGAAAACCCAGTAGGGGTCACTATGAGTCAGAATCGACTTGATGGCAGTGCATTGGGTTTGGTTTTTTGAGTGTGTCATTGTTATGACATCCCCTAGAACACTCACAGATGGTATCATGGCCACCCAACCTAGGGCTATGAGCATCTGCAGTGTAGTAAATTACTTAGTGTGGCTTTTCTAGCTATAAGTCTTTGTAAACTCTGTGGTGGAATTTGCTGTGAGCAACTGAGGAGCTCCTGATTGTAAAAGTTATCCACCTGGGGTATTTCTCTTGGGAGAGGCACTGGAGCAATGTTCTGGGAGGTTCCCGCTCTCTCTCAGGTGCTTAGAATTCTGATGTTATGATTGGTTGGTTTGGCCACTCTGCCAGGCTCAAAAGAAGGCCTCCTAGAGGCAGAAGATGTCTCTCTCTGACTGCTGGTTGAGGAAGACGTGCTGCTGAAAGAGACATGCACTGCTGGAAAAGAGACGCAAGAGACATGCATTGCTGAGTGAGACACCGAGGGACACTCACTGTTAGGAGAGAGACTGTTAGGAGAGAGACTGTGGGCTGGGAGAGAGACTGAGCATTTTTCCTGAACTTGAATTGTAGCCTGGTGCTTCTCTAATAAACCCCATAATCTGTGAGCTCTGTGTGGCCACTGCAGTGAATTATCAGACCCAGGAGAGAGATGGTTGGTGCTTTGGGAGGAACGGTTGGTGAAAGGGCTGGAGGGAGGCAGCATGTCTGGCCTTGCAGTAATAGGCCTTGGGTTACTGATAGTGATTGTGTCTTCCTCTTGTGGGGTTAGAGGAGGTCAGGAGATGCGGCCTCCCTGCCTTTTTAGCAGCATCTCACTTGCCCGCTGAAGCCTCTGGTGAGAGCCCAGGCCTGTCGCTGTCAGGTCCCACCTGCCTTCAGGGAGAGGCTGATGTCAGAGGGAGCCAGGCCCTGCAGCCCAAACCCTGCCACCTCCCCTGCTGCACACACCACGCCATCCCGTCCCATAGTCTGATGGTCCCCTTCCTTCTTCTCAGGCCACTTGTGCAACTGTGGCCACCGAGAGGCAGGAGAGGATTCTGCTGAAACATCCCGAAGGGAAGATATTAATTTGTAAAGACCATATCCCCAAGTGCAGTCAAGGTAGCAGGGTGAACCTTAGGTGTGGGGCCTTGAGAGTGACACTGCTGAAGTTGGGCCAAAACACCATGCCAATGAGACTCCCCACAATACCTGATCAGAATTCCCAGGGGGCCAAAGTTCCTGGCCCTTCCCACCAAGGCTCAGGGGCTGCAGAGGGTATGGACGAGCAGAGAAGTGAAGCGAGTTCCCTAAGACCACCCAGCTTGTGAGGTCTCCCCAGCCAAGCACAGCATCCTCAGGTTAAGTCTTAATGAAGCACGATGCTGTGTACCTGAGAATCATCTCCCTCAACATCGTTGTTACCAAAGAGGGCTATTTTTGTGCCCACTTCACAGATGAGAAAATTAAGGCTCAGCGAAGTGGAGCCACCTGCCCAAGGACACAGCACACAGCTGGTGAGTGAGAAGCTGGTTCCACGTGTCTCCTCCTTGGGCTTTGTGGACTCACAGACTCCAGACAAGGTGCCCACCCTGAGGAGTGGGGATGGGGAGAGAAGGTCCCCCAGCTTGAACATACCCTGGGGGTTATCTAGCCCTTCTGGGCCTGGGTGATAGGCCTGGGGGTGGGGGTGGGGCAGACAGCCTGGCCACAAGGACTGGGGCCGTTTCTGCCTGAAAGGGGAAGAGGAAGTGGTTTAGCCTGTGTGGCCCTGGGCAGCGGAAGGGGAGAAGAGCCAGCAGTGCCCAGGGCCCACTGTACGTGTTAACTGTTGTTAGCTCCCATGGAACTGCTTCCTGACTAATGTGGACTTCATACATAACAGAACGAAACACTGCCCGGTCCTGCGCCAGCCCCATGATTGGCTGTGAATCAGACCATTGTGACCCACAGTGTTTTTACTGGCTTATTTTCACAAGTAGATCTCCAGGCCTTTCTTCCTAATCTGCCCTGGTTTGGAAGCTTCACTGAAACTGGTCAGCATCATGGCAACATGCAAGCCTCCATGACAGACAGGTGATGGCTGCCCCGGAGGTGCACTGGCCAGGAATCGAACCCCGGTCTCCCACACAGAAGGCAAGGATTTGTATCACTGAACTTCCAATGTGTAGGAGCTCCCAAAATGTTTCCATTTATTTTGAAATCAGAAGGAAAAATAAAAACAACAGTAATGAACATATAATAACGACTAGGCTGGATTACATTCATCTTACAGGCAATGCAGTTATAAAACACCATGCTAAAGTAAATATTTGGATTTTATTTTATTGGGGTAAAAATATATGTAGCAAAATATCCACCATCTCCACAGTTTCTACATGTACAATTCAGTAATAAATATTTTTATGGAGGAGATCATGATGGTAAAAGTCCTAACTCTGCCCTGTGTGTGTGTGGGAGGCTGCTTCAGACCTGGTCCTGCCCCAGGGCCAGGGGCGGGTTACCCAATGAACGAGGGTAAGCAAGGGTCTCCCCACAGCTTTGATGAAAGATGTGGTGGAAAAAACATGAACTTGCTCACTACAGATTAGTAAGCACAAGTAAGTTTGTGCTTACCTTGCATATTGGGTAATCCGATACTGCCAGGGCCTTTGCTCATGCTGTTCCCTCTGTCCTGAAAGCCTTTCTGCACCCCAGTCTGGCTGACCCCACCCTGCCTTCAGACACCCCTTCCTCTGAGCCAGCAGGGCCCCCTCTAGGGGCTCTCGTGATTTCCCACCCCCTCCCTAATAGGGTGTCCACTTTGTGACAATGACATTAATAATTTCTCATACTTCTAAAGTGTTCCCTAGGTTATAGGGAGGGGTCTGCACCTGTCCCAGGGTCACCCGTGTCCCCCAAGGATTTGGCACACAGTTGTTGTTGTTGTTATGTGCCGTCAAGTCAGCCCTGACTCATAGCGACCCCTCCTTGGGTTTCCGAGGCAGTATCACAACGGAAGTAGGATTGCCCCATCTTCCTTCTGAGGAGTGGCTGGTGGGTTTGAACCTCCAGCCTTCTGGTTAGCAGTCAAGTGCCTTAGCCACTACGCTACCAGAGCTCCCTTTGGCACACAGTTGTTGTTGTTTGTTGTTATGTGCCGTTGAGTCGGACCTGACTCATAGCGACCCCTCCTTGGGTTTCCTAGGCAGTATCACTATGGAAGGAGATTGCCCCATCTTCCTTCTGAGGAGTGGCTGGTGGGTTTGAACCTCCAGCCTTCTGGTTAGCAGTCAAGTGCCTTAGCCACTACGCTACCAGAGCTCCCTTTGGCACACAGTAGGTGTTCAGTAAAGGCTTATGAGTGGCTGGGTGGGAGCCAGGCATCACTTGCCCCTTGGCTGAGCAGCTTCCTTGGACTCTGCAGACAGTGGGTGACTCGGTAAGTCCTGCTCCCGCCCCAAGAGCGCACCTGCTCCAGGAAACAGAAACCGCGGGGGCAGTGGCCCCGCCCCACTGACGCAGGGCCGCTGAACCGAAACTAGAGCCTATAGCGGGGCACTACCAGTGAGGGTCCTGGCCGCCCGAGGCTTCCCAGGTACGTGGTCAGACAGGGCCGAGAGGCAGCTCAGCCTGGGCCCCTCTGTCAGGAACACCCTCTATGCTGGGTAAGACTGGGTCAGCCCTGCTGGGGCCCTGAGGAAAGACAGCATGGTGCTGGGCAGGGCCAGAGGAGGGATGGGGCTGGTGTGGTCCAGAGGACCCAGGGATGCTGGGAGGGCTTCCTGGAGGAAGGGACATTAGCAGGATCATTGGGAAATGGAGCTGGAGTCGGGCAAAGAGAGGGAGCCTGGTTAGCTCTGCACAGGGAAAGGATGTCCTTAGGGCTAGATGTAGGGGAAGAGGAGGTGGGGGGGGGGGAGAAAAAAACATGTCTCACAGACTCAGGAGTTTGAATGTAAAGTTCAGCACTCAACTACTAGCCATAAGATTGGCAGTCTGAACCCTCCCAGAGGCACCTCAGTAGAAAAGCCTGGAAATATGCTTCTGAAATGTTATAGCCTTTTAAACCCTGCAGAGCACAGTTCCACTCTGCACTGTTCTCCAGATGGAATGGTAACTAACAACAGCAACAAACGGGTTTATTCATCTGGAACCAGATCGTCACTGGTCAGCAAACACCCTGCACCCTCCTCGGTACTTGCTGGGGACCCAGAAAGAACCCTAGAGAACCCAGCCCGGGGCAGCTCCATGGGGTCAGGGCTGGGCCAGAAAAGAGGGAAGGATCTTGCAGGGAAAATGAAGGATGGATGGGAACCAGAGCTTAGTCCAGGGGCAGAGACAGGAAGGCTGCCTGGCCCCCAAACCAAGTCCATTGCCATTGAGTGGATTCCTACTCATAGTGACCGACCCTATAGGAAAGAGTAGAACTGCCCTATAGCGTTTCCAAGGCTGTAATATTTACACAAGCAGACTGCCAAAGCTTTTTTTCTGTGGAGCTGCTAGTGGGTTCAAACAGCTGACCTTTCAGTTAGCAGCCAAATGCTTTAACCACTGTGCCACCACAGGGTTCCTTAGGCTGCCTGGAGGAAGGGACATTTTTGCTGAGTTTTGAAGGGTGAATAGGAGTTCTCCCAGGTAGGAAAAAATAAAAGAACAAGCCTATAAATATTACCAAGGTCCTTGGGTGGTGCAAATGATTTGTGCTTAATTACTAACTAAAGGTTGGCAAAGCAGCTCCACAGAAGAAAGGCCTGGCAATTTGCTTTTGTAAAGATTACAGCCAAGAAAATCTTGTAGAGCAGTTCCACTCTGTACACATGGTGTCGCCATGAGCTGGAATCCAATCAACAGTCACAGGTTTGGTTTTATAAACATGATCCTGGGCTAGGTCACCACTGGGTTCATAAATACTTATTATGTACATACAATGCTTATGCTGTACCAACCACCTCCCAAGGTGCATAGCACCATTATCCCCAAACTGCAATAAGGAAACCGGCACAGAGAGGTGAAGTGAGTTCACATAGCAGGTAAGTAGGGAAGCTGGGATTTGAACCTGGGCCATCTGGCTCTGATTTCAGGCTCTTAATCATTTTGCCGTCCTGTTTTATGAGACATTTCTTAATAAAAAGAAAACCAAAACATTTCTTAATATATCCGTTTCATTTCACTTGGCCCAGAATCCCTTGGGCTTCTCCCCCCAGAGGGCGGGTTGATCATCTGTCTTCTGGCAGAGAAAGTCAATATTGACTGCGGTTGGCTGACACACCCCTTCCTGGAGGAAACAGCCCAGTAACAATGATCTTCCTCAACAATGAAAATTTAGACAGCCAGTGGAGGAGGACAGTGGCCAAGCTCTAGTGTGGGGACAGAATGAAGGGTGAGGTGAGGTGGGGTGGGTTTCATGTGGTTGACCCAGCAGGGTAAGACCCTTTTGCTGATTTTATAGTGATTTGATACCTTTGTGCAAATTGGTGCTGTTTGCTTTCTTTAAACCAAACCAAACAAATGCTATTGAGATGGTTCCAACCCATGGCGACAACGCCAGGCGTGGAAGAGTAAAACTGCTCCATAGGGTTGTCAGTGGCTGATTTTACAGAAGCAGATTGCCAGGCCTTTCTTCTGAGGTGCCTCTGGATGAGTTTGAACCTCCAACCTTTTTGTTTGCAGCCAAGCACCATGTGCAACATCCAGGGGCTCTGCCCGGCACACAGAAACCAAATGCCCGTTGCCTTTGAGTGGATTCTGACCCATGGCAATTCCACGTGGGTCACAGTAGACCTGTGCTCCACCGGGCTTGCTTGCTTGCTTGTTTTTTCTTTAACTTTGTATTGTGATTTGGGTGAAAGTTTACAGAGCAAATCTGTTTTCCATTCAACAATTCGTATATTTTGTTTCATGTCGTTGATTGCAATCCCTTCATGGAATCATCCCTTATACCACTTCCTCCCTGTCTTTCTCACTGGATCCATAGGGTTTTCACTGGCTGATTTTTGGGAAGCAGATCATCAGGTTTTCTTTTCAGATGTCTCTGGGTGGGCTTGAACCTCCAACCTTTCAGTCAGTAGTCAAGTGCTTAACCATTTGCACCACCCAGGACTCCTTTCTCCAGCTTCGTGAAATGCCTCACAAAGCCTAGTATGACCGGAGCTTGAATCAAAATTGTTGTGAGCGTGCATGTGCATCAGCAAAGCACCTGACGCCTGTAGGTGCTCTATCCACGCTGCCACTCACAGTGACATTGGCAACAAAAGTAACTGCTTTGGGCCACATTTCTCTAATGTTCAGTGGCACCATGGCAACCTTACATGCACCCACTGTGTGTCAGCTGGCTCTCAGTCACTCCATTTTGCCATCCTCACACTCCACCAGGGAGTGTGATATTTACTTAGTATGAAGTAAAGTCTGTCCTGAAATTCACAAGCTCTGG
>NW_006921723.1:191360-197927 GCF_000298275.1 Orycteropus afer afer
GCTGCTTATGCACAAGGAGACAGCTCAGGGGGCAGGAGTCCATGGAGGGGTAGACACCGGGAAGAGGTAATTATTGGGAGGAAGTGGGAGGGGAGCTGTTGCATTGTGGTAAATGTCATGAGACAAAGTGTATGTGAACTACTGTATGGAAAGTGAATTTGCTCTGTAAATTTTCACCCAAATCACAATTTAAAAAAAAAGATTTACAGCCTTGGAAACCCAATGGGGTTCACTGTGAATCAGAATTGACTGGATGGCAGTGGGTTTGGTTTTGAGTTTGGGTCCTGGAATTTAAATATACTTGGGAGCTCTGGTGGTGTAGTGCCTGAGGCATTTGACTGCTAACCAGATGGCTGGTGGTTCAAACCCACCAACCACTCCTCAGAAGGAAGATTGGGCAATCTACTTCCATAGAGATACCAGCTCAGAAACTCAAGGAGGGATCGCTATGAGTCGAATCGACTCAATGGCAGTGAGTTTGGTTTGTATTTATAAAGAGAACTTCCTAGCATCATGTTAATGACATGATGAGAGTGAAAGAGAGGGCACCAGTGGCTCAGTGATAGAATTCTCACCTTCCATACAGGAGACCTGGGTTCGATTCCTGGTCAGTGCCCCACCTGTCTGTCACTGGTGGCTTGTATGTTGCCATGATGCTGAGCAGGTTTTGGCAGAGCTTGCAGACTAAGATGCATATAGTAAGTGCTTAAGAAACACAAACCTGGAGGACTCCTTGGAGGAAGTGGCAACATAAGCTACAATAAGAGACCAAAGGTTTGGGGTGGAAACCAGTCTTGATTCTCTCTCCTCCCTCCCCTAGGTTCCCTTCCTAGGAAGCTATGACAGAGGACAGTAATCTGCCCCCACCGCTGCCTCCAAGGCTGGACTGGTTCGTGCACACCCAGATGGGTCAGCTGGCCCAAGACGGGGTCCCCACGTGGTTTCACGGTGCCATCTCCAGAGAGTGAGGATAACACCTTGCCCTTCACCCTTTTCCCCGCCTGCCCCCCTCCCAAACAGGTTTGCAGAAGTCAGAGCTTGGCATGCAGACCTAGGGTTGAATCCTGCCTCTCCCATGGACTCGCTGGGTAACTTTGGGCAAGCCATTTCCCTCTCTGAGCCTCACCTTTGTATTTACAAATGTCCATGCACCACCAGGGATATGGCAGCCCACCTCCCTCACCCAGGACAGACTTCACCAATCTTCATGGCCTCAGAATCCTTCTTAACACAGTGCCCCAATGGCGACAAGTTACAGCCTCAGAGTTCTTAACAGTGCCCCAAGCAGCTGCTCTTAGTCCAACAGTGATGCAACCCAGTGGGTCCTTTCTCCATTAGACTGTGGCCTCTGAGGACATAAAGAAACCCCCCTTGTCAGGCACCCC
This sequence comes from Orycteropus afer afer, assembly GCF_000298275.1. NCBI lineage: Eukaryota > Metazoa > Chordata > Mammalia > Tubulidentata > Orycteropodidae > Orycteropus > Orycteropus afer. Next base: position 192,746 of record NW_006921723.1, read on the forward strand.
TAAACAGATGAAGGGAAGACCATTTAGTGCCACTTGTGGCATGCAGGAAATTAAGAGAACCCCATGAAGGTCACAGAGAGGGACTGCGGATGGTCTCTGAGCTCCAGGACAATGCTGGGCAATATTTTGCCACATATGCAATTTAAAATATTTTGGTAGCTACACTGAAATCCATAAAAGGAAATGCATGGAATTAATTTTCATATGTGTTTATATATTTTTATCCCTGGGCAGTGCAAGTGGTTTGTGATCAGCTGCTAATTGAAAGGTCAGGAGTTCAAATCCACCCAGTGATGCCAAGGAAGAAAGGCCTGGCAGTCTGCTTCCCTAAAGATCGCAGCCAAGAAAACCCTATGGAGCAGTTCTGCTTTAACACATGGGGCTTCCATGAGTCAGAATGGACCTGACAGCAATGTGGTTTTTTTTTCATCAAATATCTTAACATATATTTATATAATGCATTCATATTCATAACATATGTTAATATTTAACATATATTCATAGAATATATATTATATTGAATGTAGCATATCCAAAATATTATCATTTCAACAAGTCATCAGGACTAAAACATTACTCATGAGATGTTTTACTGTTCTTTTAGTTGCTCTGTGTCTCTGAAATCCACATCTGTAATCTACATCTGAAATCCACATCTGTTTTGCACTCACACACATCTGGATTTGGACCAGCCATGTTTCAAGTATTCAAGAGTGTTAAGTGGCCAGTGGCCTGCATATTGGGCAGTGAGGCCTGGAGACTCCCTAGCTTGTCTCACAGGAGGTCCCTTACCCTTTGTGAACCCCATATAAGAGCAGCAGTCATCACAATAAATTATTATAGTAATAAAAATACTATGGTCCCTGGGTGGTGCAAATGGCTTGCACTTGGCTGCTAACAAAAGGTTGGCAGTTTGAACCCACCCAGTGGGTTCAAACAATCTGGCAATCTACTTCTGTAAAGATGACAGCCAAGAAAACCCTACAGAGCTGTTCTACTCTGGAACACACGGGGTTGCCATGAGTCAGAAGCCACTTGACAGCAACAGGTGGTAGGAGTAACGAGAACAGCAACATAGGAGCTAACAGGTCCCAATACCACAACGTTGATGTGTTTCATCCATTCTCCCATCAGTCCTGAGAGTGAGGGGTTACTTTGCCCTTAGGGAAGCTGAGAATCAGAGAGGGGTATAGGCTTTCCCGGGGTCACACAGCTAATGAGTGGCAGAGCTGGTTATGAACCCAAACGCATCCGAGGGACAACTCCTGCTTTGCTACCTGTGACACCTTGATCCACTCAAAGACACATTAATGGGGGGATTCCAGGCACTGAGAAGGCAGACAGAGGCTATGGGAGGTAGGAGAAGGTCTGCTATGGGATGCAGGAAGGTCTTCAGAGACCTCCTGCCACCTGTGGGGGGACATCCCTTTCCCTGAACATTCCAAGGTCTGAAACAACCGAGAAGAAATGGTTTCAGGTTATGTGTTCATTTAGAGGAGTCCCTGGGTGAATGTGCTTGGCTGCTAGCCCAAAGGTTGGTGGTTTGAGGCCACTCAGAGGAGCCTTGGAACAAAGGCCTGGAGATATCCTTCTGAAAAATCGGCCATTGAAAACTAGGGAGTGTGATTCTATGCTGACATACGGGGGCCTCCATGAGTTGACGTGATGGCAACTGGTTTGGCTTTTTTTCCAGTTCATTTAGAAAACCAAAAGGCATCACCTTTCATGGTGCAGGGTTGGGGGGAACATCAGTCCTGGGGTGACGAGTGCACCTGGTGTCTGGCCTGAGTGCTGGGTGTCTAGACCATGACCATCTCCCTCCTGTGCGTGTCTTTCCAGAGCTGCCGAGAACTTGCTGGAGCCACAGCCACTGGGATCCTTTCTCATCAGGGTCAGCCACAGCCATGTGGGCTACACGCTCTCCTACAAGTAAGGCCAGGGTAGGGGCTGGGGTAAGGGGGAGACAGGCTCTGGGCTTCCTTGATGGGGGGGGTAAAGGGTGATTCATGCCATGTCTCAGGGAGCAATTGATGTGAGGGCTGGCCAGATCCAACTGAAGAGTGAGCAGTGGCAGATCTGGCTGTAATCAGCAGGCTACAATTGGGACTGTCTCAGAAAAGGGGCTGCTGGGGCACCAGAGCTGTCCCACCACTGTCCCACCATCAGCTTGACTCCACTCCAGGAGCCATGGGTATTAGGGAGACCCAGGACAACCTGGCTCCTTGAGACCTCAAAGCCTGATCTGACATCTCAGAGGATTCAGAAACACAAACTGCTTTTCAAAAGGCAAATCCAAAAGATTCCTGGCCAGAGGAACTCAATGGCTCCATTACAGTTACCCATAGTGGGGAAAGCTTGGCTCTGAGTCTCATAGTCTCAGGTTCAAGGGTCTCCCCTACCACTTACATGCTATGTGACCTACAGCAAGTCACTCAGCTTCTCTGGGCTTCCCTCAGTCCTCATGTCTAACATGGGAATGCTAAGATTTAATTCTTGGCATGAAGAATGAAGAAGACTTGACACTTAATGATGAAGATCAAAAACTACAATCTTCAGTATGGATTACACCTCACCATAAAGAAAAAAAAAAAATCCTCACAACTGGACCAATAAGCCACCTCATGATAAATGGAGAAGACATTGAAGGTGTCAGCAATTTCATTTTACTTGGATCCACAGTCATTGCCCATGGAAGCAGCAGTCAAGAAATCAAATATCGTATTGCACTGGGTAAATCTGCTACAAAAGACCTCTTTTAAGTATTCAAGAGTAAAGATGTCAGTTTGAAGACTAAGGTGTGCTTGACCCATGCTATGGTATTTTCAATCCCCTCACATGCATGTGAAAGCTGAACAATGAATAAGGAAGACCAAAGAAGAACTGGTGCATTTGAATTGTGGTGCTGGCAAAGAGTATCAAAAACACCGTGGACTGCCGGAGGAATGACCAAATCGGTCTCAGAAGAAGTACAGCCAGATGCTCCTTAGAAGCGAGGATGGTGATGCGTCATCTCTCATACTTTGGTCATATTATCAGAAGAGACCAGTCCCTGGGGAAGGGTATCAGGCTTGGTAAAATAGAAGGTCTGCAAAACAGGGGAAGACCGTCAATGAGATGAATGGACACAGTGGCTGCAACAATGGGCTCAAGCATTGCAACAACTGTGGGGCTGATGCAGGACCAGGCAGGGTTTCATTCTGTTTCACGTAGGGTCACTATCAGAGCCAACGCGACGGCACCCGACAACTATAACAAAAACAAGATTTGATTCACGTGTCCCTGCGTGGTGCAGATGGTTAAGCACTGGACTAACTGAAGTGTTGAGGATTTGAGTCCACCGAGAGGCACCTAGAAGGACAGGCCTGGTGATGTGTTTCCAAAAGGTCACAGCCTTGACAATCCTATGGAGCAAGTCTACTGTGCACACATGGGGCCATCGAGAGTCAGAGTCAACTCAACGGAAAGTGACAGTACAGAGACTGAATTCATCCAGATGTGAAGGTCAAATAAGATATCAGAAGCACAGAGTAAGACTTTAATAAATACCTTCATTGATTATTGGAGCATTTATTGAGCACCAGGGAGCTCTAGTGGCATAGTACCTAAGGCATTTGACTGCTACCAGAAGGCTGGCGGTTCAAACCCACCAGGCACTCCTTGGAAGGAAGGTTGGGTGATCTATTTCCATAGAGATACTGCCTTGGAAATCCAAGGAGGGGTTGCTATGAGTTGGAAATGACTCGACGGCAGTGGGTTTGGTTTTAGTTATTGAGCACCTGTTGTGTACTGGGCATATGGCCCTAGGCCGGGACCTGGCTCCAATAGTGACTGTTATAATTTCTACCAATCTTGACCTCCAGCCAGGTACTTGAGGTAAGCTCTTGCCTTGTTTTCAAGTAGCTTGTTTCATACTTGAAAGAACTCTGGGAGGGTAGCTCCATGATGCATATGGGAAAAACTGAGGCACAGTGAGGAGTCACCCAGCTAGTTAGTGGAGAAGTCAAGATAGGGGCTGGGCACCCCAGTTGCCATGGCAATGCCAGCTTGGGGCTGGGATGGAGGTAGGGGTGTCCCAGCTCTGGAGCTGGGGTGGGGGTAGAGGTGTTCAGTAAGAATGTCCCAGCCTGGGCCGTGTCCCTGCAGGGCCCACGGCTGCTGCCGTCACTTCATGGTGAAACTCCTGGACGACGGAAGCATTGTGATTCCTGGGGAGAGGGTGACCCACGCCTCGCTGGATGCCCTGGTCACCTTCCACCAGCAGGAACCTGTGCAGCCATATGGGGAGTTGCTGACCCAGCCCTGTGGGCAGGTGAGGGGCCCAGCGAGGGCACATCTACCCCCTTCGGCCGCTCAAGATTCTGCCTCCAAGCACGCCCCTCCTTGTCTTCGTCCCCCACAGGCACTCCCCTCTGTCCCCATACACCCCACCCCTTGTGGACCGAGTGTTCCCCACGCAGACTCCCTACTGACTTACAAGGGCAGGACACGCATCAGTGCCCTGTGGCTGGTATAATTTCTTGTAGCAGTGCAGTGGATGACACGTGGACAAGGATTAGTGGTGAGGAGAGCAGCCTTCCACCCGCGGGTGGGCAGACCTAATAGCCTTATAAGGTGAGGTTGATATGACTTCTCTTTTACAAAGGGTCACATGCCTGTTAGAGCCTTCGCAGAACCATGAGCTCAGTGGGCGTGGCCTAGACCCTCAGAAGCAGCCGTGAGAGGCGCAAACTGAAAAAAACCAAGCTCACCGCCCAAGAGTCGCTTCCAGATTCATAGCGACCTCTCCTTGGGTTTCCCAGGCAGTATCTCTACGGGAGTAGATTGCCCAGTCTTCCTTCCCAGGAGTGGCTGGTGGGTTTGAACCAGCAGCTTTCTAGTTAGCAGTCAGAGGGGCATACCTTTTTTTTTTTGTATTTGGGTGAAGGTTTGCAGAGCAAATTCACTTTCCATACAGCAGTTCACATACACTTTGTCTCATGACATTGACCACAATTTACCACAATTCAACAGCTCCCCTCCCACTTCCTTGCCATAGTTACCTCTTCCCTGTGTCCATCCCTCCATGCACTCCTGCCCCCTGAACTGTCTCCCTGTGCATAAGCAGCCCTTCTTTCTCCCATGATTGTTCTCTCCAAGGAGTGTATCTACCAGAGGTAAATGTGCAACTCATATGCCTGTCTTT
>NW_006921723.1:198027-212879 GCF_000298275.1 Orycteropus afer afer
AAAATTTACAGAGGAAATTCACTTTCCATATAGCAGTTCACATACACTTTGTCTCATGACATTGACTACACTTTACCACAATGCAACAGCTCCCCTCCCACTTCCTTCTGATAGTTACCTCTTCCCTGTGTTCATCCTTCCATGCACTCTTGCCCCCTGAGGTGTCTCCCTGTGCATATACAACCCTTTTTTCTCCCATGATTGTTCTCTTCAAGGAGTGTATCTACCTCAGGTAAATGTGCAACTCATATGCCTGTCTTTTGTTTGGCTGGAAGCCACAGGTGTGGGTTCAATTCCAGACCTGAAGGGCAGCTAGGGGCCATAGTCTCAGAGGTTCCACCAGGCTCTATCGGACCAGCAACAGAGGGACATACTTTCTAATAAGGCCCAGTGGGTGGGGCCTGACCCCTCTTACGTTGTTTATAAGGCCCAGTAGGTGGGGCATACCTTCTTCCACGCTTTGTGAGCCTCCCGGGGTTTGTCCGGGATCGTGGTCCTGCCCCTTCCCCCATGGGAGCTGAGCTCCAGGCCCCCTCTGCCCTGCAGGAGGATCCAGCAAACGTGGACTATGAGGATCTATTCCTTTACTCCAGTGCGTTGGCCGAGGAAGCCGCCAGCCTCGTCCATGACCCCAGTGAGCACCAGGGGCTCTCCCCTTGTCTGAGATCTGCACCTGGGAAGGTATAAGTGTGTGGAGGGGGTGGGACTCGCACCTCTGGCCGGTGAAAGGGGCAAGGATTAGAGGGGCCAACGGCTGCTGTCGGAGGCTCCTCTAGAACGAGGGTAGGATCCTGTAGCTTGGTGCTTGTCAGCTTCCACAGATTCCCAAGACATTCCGTGAGCTTAAAATCCAAACTGCAGCCTAAGCTCCTGTCTCTCCCCATCACTCACCCAGCTACAGCACCTCCACCATCCTGTTATTTGGACACATCAAGCCCACCTCAGGGCCTTTGCATGCACTGTGTGTGCTCTGCTCCTAGAGTTTTTTCATTTCCCTTCAGTTTTCCCTTCATGTGTCTCCTCTAACTGGGGGCTCTAAAGTAGCCCTCCTGTTCGGGTCACATCACTGTATTTATTTGTTGCAGAACTCTTCCTGCAGTCTAGAAAGATCTTGCTTATTTCTGGGTTTCTTGTCTACCTCCCCCCTCATACTGGGAGCTTCCGGAGGGCTGGGCATGCATCTGACTTGTTCACTGCTGCTTTCCTCAGAAAGGACCTGAAACATCGAAGGTGCTCCTTTAGTGAAATCTGCTGAGTAGATGAGTTGAACGGATGAACCGAAGAATGTTCCAAAGCCTCTCAGGGCTGCGCATGGCAGGGGACTTCTGATGATGGTGGGAACGAATGGGTGTGTAGGTGGGTGCATCAGGGAAGGCCTCCTGGAGGAGGTGGCATTGAACTGGGATGTGCAGGGTAAGGAGGAGACAGCCACATGCACAGACACAGGGGAAGTATTCCAGGCAGAGGGAACAGCGTGTGCAGAGGTCCTGAGACTCAGTGTGTGAGAGGAGCTGAAGAAGAATAAAAGCCAGTGTGTAGATGAGGTGGAGGGAGAGAGAGGTTGTTGGAAGGTGAGGGGCGAGGTCAGGAGGGGTGAGGTCAGGAGGGTTGATGCAGGCGGCTTCAGGCTGAGTGAGAAGCTGGGATTCTAGCCCATGTGTGCTGGGCAGCCAGAGGAGAGCTTGAGTGTGACCAGACTGACGGTGTTAAATGTTCTCAGTGGCAGAGAGGGCTGCTGGGGGCAGGAACCAAGGTGTCAGGGAGGAGGCAGGAGCAGTGTCCGGGTGGAGGAGACGGTGGGGGCCTAGACCAAGGTGGGCACTCTGGGGCTGGAGAGAAAAGTGGATATTGTGGACATGTTTTCGAAGCGGACTTACGAATGGCTTGGAGATGGAGGGTGAGAGGAAGAGGGACATTCTTGTGGTTTGTGTCCCCTGGAAGCAGTTGCTGTTGGTTGTCACAGAGTCGATTCCAACTGAGAGTGACCCTATGTGTTACATAGTCGCACCACTCCTTGGCTGTCATCTTAACAGAAGCAGATTGCCACTGGGTGGTTCAAACTGCCAACCTTTAGATTAGTAAAAAAAAAAAAAAAAAACAACTCATTGCCATCAAGTCAATTCTGACTCATGCAGACACTATAGGACAGAATAAACTGCCTCATAGGGTTTCCAAGGCTGTGGTCTTTACAGAAGCCGACTGCCTCATCTTTCTCCTGTGGCACGTTTTTTATTTGAGAGGCGATTCCCAGAAACACCACTAGGGGAGCCAGAAAGTAAAACAGGAGAGAGAGCCTTCCAATGAATGGTGGTTAATGAACAGGGTACTCTTGTGGACAACTGAGTGTGTGTTCCTCTGGGGAATACCTGGAGACTTCCTACAGCCTGTTCCTCAGTCATCCTTGGGGGAGGGAGCTGGGGTATTTACCTACCCACTTCATGAGTCCCTGGCCGAATACCATTCCTGGGAGATTTTAATTTTCTAGCACCTCTGCTCCATCCCAGGAGGATCACTATGGAAGTAGATTGCCCAACCTTCCTTCCGAGGAGCGGCTGGTGAATTTGAACTGCCGGCCTTCTGGTTAGCAGTCAAATGCCTTAGGCACTTCACCAGCAGAGCTCGCAGTTTGGTTTGGTTTGAGCACCTCTGCTCCATCTGTGGGGACAGAGTGAATGCTGGTATCCAAAGACGACCCTGGGCCATTAGAAATGGTCAGAGCAAGGGAATATGCTTGGGGCATTGATAGCAGTGCCATAAACACCTAAGTATTTTCCCTGAACAACTGTGAGGATCAGAGATCTGCAAACCCACAGACTGCATCTAGCCCACTACCTGGTTTTGCATGACCCCTGAGCTGTGTGTGGGTTTTACATCTTCGAATGACTGAAAATATCAAAAGAAAAATATTATTATATGATGTGTGAAAATGGATGAAATTCACATTGCCCTGTCCGTAAGTAAAGTTTTGGGCAGCCCTGGTGGTCCGAACAGCTAATTCACTCAGTTGCTAACCAACAGGTCCTTCCAGAGGCACCTCAGAAGAAAGGCCTGGCAAACAAAAGACAGGCATATGAGTTGAACATTTACCTGAGGTATATACACTCCTTGCAGAGAACAATCGTGGGAGAAAGAAGGGCTGTTTATGCACAGGGAGACAACTCAGGGGGCAGGAGTGCATGGAGGGATGGACACTGGGAAGAGGTAACTATGGGGAGGAAGTGGGAGGGGAGCTGTTGCGTTGTGGTAAACTGTGGTCAATGTCATGAGACAAAGTGTATGTGAACTGCTGTATGGAAAGTGAATTTGCTCTGTAAATCTTCACCCAAATCAAAATTTAAAAAATAGAAGAAGAAAGCCCTGGTAACCTGCTTCTGTAAGATTACAGCCACTGAAAACTCTCAGAGCAGAGTTCAGCCGGGACACACGTGGGTCACCACGAGTCAGACTTGATTTGACGGCAATTGGTTTTCTTTTTTAAAAATAAAGTTTTACTGAAAGACATCTACACTTATCATTTACAGATGATAACCTGTAGTGGCTTTTACACTATAAGGGCAGAGCTGAGTCGTTGTGGCAGGGACCATCTGGCCCATGAAGATGAAAATATTTACTCCTTGATCCTTTACAGAAAACAATTTCCAGACTCCTGGTTAGTGATTCAGGAGCTCTGGTGGCACAGTGCCTAAGGCATTGGACTGCTAACCAGAAGGCTGGTGGTTCCAAGCCACCAGCCACTCCTGAGAAGGAAGCTTGGGTAATCTACTTCTATGGTGATACCACCTCGGCAACCCAAGGAGGGGTCGCTATGAGTTGAACCAACTCGACAGCAGTGAGTAAGGTTTGTTTTGTTTTGTTTTTAAGTTTGGTTGGCCATTCAAACTCACCCAGTGGCGCTGTGGAAGAAAGGCCTGGCAATCTACTTCTGCAAAAACTACAGCCAGGAAAACCCTGTGGAGCAGCTCTAGTCTGTAACACATGGGGTTGCTATGAGTTGGAGTCCATTCAACGGTAATGGAGTTGGCCTAGAAGATGAAGGAGTTTAGTGAGATGGGAAGGTTGGCTCGTGGGATCGGTTTTGGGAGTTTATACTGGACATTTCTCAGCCACAGTGAGCCAGGGAGACTCAGGCCCTGGTGTCCAGGGCAGATGCAGAGGCTTAGGGGGGGCGGGGCTGAGCTGATTGTAGTTTCACTGGCTCCTTCTAACCTGTTGAACCCACTGCCGTCAAGTCAATTCTGCCTCATAGTGACCCTGTAGAACAGAGTCATAGAGTTTATGTCATAAGAACTCTTCCATAGAGTTTCCAAAGCTGTAAATCTTTACGGAAGCAGACTACCACATCTTTCTCCCAGCTGGTGGGTTCCAACTGGTGACCTCTTGATTAGCAGCTGAGCACTTAATGACTATGTCACCAGGGCTCCTCTCTTCCTTCTAAACCAAAAAACCAAACCAAATTCACTGCCCTTGAGTTGATTCTGGCTCACAGTGACCCCTCCTTGGGTTTCTTTGGCAGTAAATCTTTACAGAAGTAGATTGCCCAGTCTTCCTTCTGAGGAGTGGCTGGTGGATTTGAACCATCAACCTTCTGGTTAGTGGTCAGATGCCTTAGGCACTACACCACCAGAGCTCCTTCTCTTCCTTCTAGGCCTCCCCACACCCAGCCCTGCTGCACTGGCCAAAGGAAAGGAAGCCTTCAGCAGACATGGACAGAACATCCCCAGAGAATGCCACTTCCTCCTGCCCCAAGAAAGCCCCTCTCGGGGACACCCGCCAAAAACTCTGGAAGAACCTCAAGACACTCCCCCAAATGGGCAAGAGGGTCCAGAAGCAGCTGAAATCCCACCTAGAGGCCATGAGCTTGCTCTTGGACACCCAGGTGTCCACAGTAACCCATGGCTCAGGAGCTGGGGCAAGCAGCCATCAGGATGCAGATCCTTCTACCCACCCCTCTGGGGGTGCTCAGGCACCCCACTCGTCCCCCAGAGACAGAAATGCCCTTTCCAGGGAGGTCCTGAGATCACTCAGCTGGAGCGGAGTTTCCCCAGGGGACGGAGGGCTGCACCAAGAGGTAGGGAGATCCCCATCACTGCAAGTCTCCATGCAGAAGATGAAGGGCTTGGCAGAGCCCCAGGAGGACTACCTCCCCGAGGAGTACCGCCCACCACCACCATTTGCCCCTGGATACTGCTAGAAAAGGGTCCATCTGGCTCCGGGACCCTTGTGCCAGGGTCCCCGCCTTTGGACTCCCTTGCTTGCTGCCACTGCACCACTCCAGCCCACAGGAACCTGGGAGTGAAATAAAGACGTATCTTAGTTCTGGTTCTGCAAGTGCAAATGACCTAGTTATTTTAATCGTCACCGTCACGTAGCAGCAATGGTGTGGGGTGCCTACTGTGTGCCTGGCCTCTGAGTTCATTAATGCATTTATACTTTTGAACGGGCCCACCAGGTAAGCCCATTCTCTGCATTTTCCAACAGAGGCTGAGGCTCAGGAAGGAGAAGAGGCCTTGCCGGTCTGAGTTTCTTCTGCATGTCATCTGTTCTCTGGTCTAAAACCACATGGCAGGAACCCTTGACAGCTGGAGCCACATGTGTAAATGGACCCCTCTTCTCAGGGTCCCCGTCAGGTGAAAGAGATGAGGTGTGTCAAGTGCTTGGCACATAGTAGGTACTCTGGGCATTGTTAATGTTGGCATTAAGAGACACATAAAAGCCCCTTCCCTTTAGGGAGGAGGCAGCAGTGTTGTATGGGGAGGGCTCTCGTGGGAATCCTGACCATGGTGCTGTGTGACCTTTGGGGAGTTGCTGGGCCTTTCTGTGCTTCAGTTTCTTCATCTTGGAGAAATTGTTGATAAGAGCAGTCCCTCCTTTGCTGGTTGAGCTGGCAGGCTCTGCATAAAACCTGGGGCTCTGGGATACCTATCATAGTGTTGAATTGTGTCCCCAAAAAAGATATGTTGAAGTCCCAACCTGTGAATCGTGACCCTGTTAGCAAAGAGAGTTTTCCTTTTGTGATGTTAGTGAGGTCAGACTGTAATGATGTGGGTCCTAACCCTAATCCCTTCTGAGTGGTGTCCTATGAAGAGGGAAGACAGAGACAGAGAGAAACACACACACACACACACACACAGAGCATGTGTGATATGGAGGCAGATGCCCCTATAAGCAGCAAAGGCAGGCCAAGGATTGCAGTAGCCACTGGAAACTAGGAGAAGGGCTCACAGAAGGAACGGACACAGCTGAGATCCTGATTTGGGTGCTTAGCCTCCAAAACTGTGAGACACTAAATTCCTGTTTCTCAAAGCCACTTGCTTGTCTTTTGTAACAGACAGACGAACCAAAACCAAACCCATTGTCATCGAGTGCACTGCAGCTAATTGTGGTTCCATGTGTTATGGAGTAGAACTGAGCTCCACAGGGCTTTCTTGGCTGTAATCTTTAGGGAAGCAGATAGCCAGGACTTTCTTCTGTGGCACTGCTGAGTGGAGGTTGAACCGCCCCCCTTTAAATTACTAGTCTAGCACAAACCGTTAGCACCACCCAGGGAGTTGGGAAACTAGGCAGTAGGTACTTAGTAAATTAAGATAATAAGTGCTCAACAAATGAGGGTCAGGGTGGGAGAGAGCATTCTAGAAACAGCACACAGGGGAGGTGTCCAGAAGGGTCGCTGGGGGCTGGCCTCGGTTGCAGAAATGACTGGCAGGAACCATACACAGGTCTCCCAGGGTGGTCATGGGTGGAGAGGGTGTTGGGCTTCCCACATTCACAAGGTGTAGTGACCTTGGAGGTCCCTTGGGTAGTACAAATGGTTGTGTTCAACTACTAACCAAAGGGTGGCAACTCACACCCACCCAGCAGTGCTGCAGAAGGAAGGCCTGGTGATCTGCTTCCATAAAGATTAAAAACGCAACGCACTGCCGTCGAGTTGAACCCGGCTACCAGCGACCCCTCCTTGGGTTTCCGAGGCGGTATCACTATGGAAATAGATTGCCCAACCTTCCATCCAAGGAGTGGCTGGTAGGTTTGAACCACCAGCCTTCTGGTTAGCAGTCAAATGCCTTAGGCAGTATGCCACCAGAGCTCCCAGGAAAATCCTGTGGAGTTCAGCTTTCCTCTGTAACACAAGGGGTCGCCAGGAGTCAGGGTCCCCTTGAGGGCAACAGGTTTGGTTTGGGTTTAGTGGTCTGGGCTGTGGAGTAAGATGGGCCTGGGCTGCAGCCCTGCTGCTGCAAATGACTTGCAGCGTGGCCTTGGGCGTGACTGCTCCTCTGCCAACCCTGCAGGATGTCATAAGTACTCTATATTGTTGTTGTTGTTATGTGCCGTTGAGTCGGACCCGACTCATAGCGACCCCTCCTTGGGTTTCCGAGGGGGTATCACTATGGAAGTAGATTGCCCCATCTTCCTTCTGAGGAGTGGCTGGGGGGGTTGAACTGCCAGCCTTCTGGTTAGCAGTCCATTGCCTTAGGCACTATGCTACCAGAGTACTCTATAGGTTCTTCATAACTGTCAAGTTCTTTTTGTATCTCAGGAAATGGCATTTCTACCACTTGTGCAGAGACCTCCTCTGACAATGAATCAGCATAAAGGTTTTGGTCTCTTGTAGGGACTTGTGTATTGAGGAAAAAGGGGGTACTTAAGATTTCAGCAGTGGGGTTCCAGCCTTGAGGGGCCCTGGGGGAAAGACAATGTGAGCCCAATCTTGGTGCCACATCTGTGCCCACAGAGACCTGAAGCTAGGCACTTCCAAACCTCACAGTGGAGCCATACCTAGAAGTCATACACCCAGCTCCTTCCTTGCACAGACGGGTTGATTGCAGACCAGAGAGGGTGTGTCCACACACAGAGTCACACAGCAAGGGCAGGGGTAAGAATCCAGCCTCCTTCCCGGCCACCAGGTTGAAGGTGAAAACAAGTCCTCACAGCAGGTGTGACTCAGTGACACATGTTTATTCCTGGAGCTCAGAGACCAGAATCCACTGTGGGGTGGAGGCACCCCACCCTCGGCAGCCCAGCTCCTCCTCCAGCCTGTCTCAGATGCGGATGTGGAAGGTGCTACAGGCAAAGAGAACTATAGTCAGTGTCACAGGCAGAAGGACCTTCTCTTATGCTCCTCCCCAACACTCCTGCCAAGGGGCCCAAGGCAGGCAGAAAGCTGCATGGGGCGATGGGGGATGAACCCCTTAGGAAGCCCCAGATGAGACCCTCTCTATCCCACTGGCAGAGCCCAATTTTTGGATCAGAGTTTGCATCACAGCTCCACCCCAGAATTGCTGTGTGACTCCGAGCAAGTGGCTCTCCCTCTCAGTTTACATCTCTGCAGAATTTCCCCCTTCAGAGAGAATTCCCGCAGGAGTTCCTCCTTCATAGGGCTGTGGTGGAAAGGCACAGGGCGGGCACACAGGAGATGCCCATCAGTGGTAGGGATTCCTCTGCTGTCATGAGTTCTGGAGTTCAGGGATGCCAAGTACAGTTGCACGGTCTCTTGACTGCAAACTGTTCAGGCCAGTGAGAACCACAAAGCTGCTTCCACCCACAGGAATTGCCTTTTTCTCATTCCATTTGCCCAAGAAACCAAAAAACTATTGCCACTGATTTGATTCGGACTCGTAGTGACCCCATGTGTACAGAGGAGAACTGCTCCACAGGGTTTTCTTGGCTGTAATTTTTATGGAAGCAGATCAACAGATCCTTGTTCTGCAGCACTGCTGGGTGAGTTCGACCCACCAACCTATAGACTAGTAGTCGAGTACAACTGTGTGCATCACCCAGGGACCTTATGGGGTCCCTAATCATCACTATTTTACAGATGAGGGCACTGAGACCAGGAAGGTTGGAAGAGTTCCCAGGTCACACATGAGTGAATGGAGGAACTTTCACAAACAGAGTCCGTGAATTGTCTCCACACGTGGAAGGGGACCCCGGGTTCCAGAGTGGCACCTGAGAAAGTCGGGCGCCCGCAGGATCATGTTCTGGAAGTCTTCCAGGGACAGCCGCCCATCGTGGTCCCCGTCGGCCTCGTCCAGCACCTTCTCGCACACCAGGCTCACCTCCTGGGCGCTGAGCTCCCCCCGCGTCAGCCTGGTCACTGTCTGCTCCAGATCCCATGCACAGATATAGTCATCGTTGTTGAAGTCTATGGGGTGGGACAGCAGGGTGGCGGGCAGTGGCAGGCTGGGCCAGCACAGGCATATCTTATCCCATTTGACAGAGGGGGAGATCAAGGCACAGGGAGGTCACCAAGGACCCTGGGACGGAATCTGAGTCTTGCTTTGGAATTAGCCAGGGTCTGTTTGACAAGGATTTTTTGAGCGCATATTACTTGCCAAGCACTGTGATGACTGCCCTAATTCATTCATTCCACAAATAGTTATTGAGTAGCTACCTACTAGTGCCAGGCACTGCAACAAGTGTTTTCCACTAGTCCATCCATTCATTCATTCATTCACTCAACATGCATTTATTCACTAAGTATTTATTGAGCACCTACTATGTGCCTGGCACTGTGGTGATTGTTCTTTCATCCATTCAGCCATTCAGTCATTCAACCAGCATTCATCCATTCAGTATTTCCTAAGTACCTACTACGTGCCAGCTGTTGCAGTAACTATTTTTCATTCATTCATCTGCACAACAAATATTTATTGAGCTCCTGCTGTGTGGCAGGCACAGGGTACAGTTGGTGGACAAGACAGACACATCACTGCCCTCAGGTCTCATGAGAAAGAAGGGAACAGATCAATGAACAAGCCATTAACCAGCCTTGTTCTGTGCCAAGAAAGAAATAAGATCCTGGATGGATCTTGGACTGGGCACAAGGGCTACTTTCGACAGGGGGCTCTGGGGAAGACCCCTCTGAGGAGGGAGCATTAAGCCTAGCCTTCAAGGATAAGAAGGGGCCAGGGCAAAGGCTTTGCAGCAAGAGGGCCCAGCAAAGACAAAGGCCTGGAGGCAGACATGGTTTAGAGGGTTTGAGTAACAGCCAGGAGGCGAGTATGGCGGGAACGGAAGGAGCGAGGGTGAGGTGTGGAGGAGCCAGTGGCAGACAGGAGACACTTGTGGCAGCAGAGCAGCCCCGTCTGGAGACCCAGCCTCACCCCATGCCCTCCCCAAGCTCCCTGCCCTGGGGGTTGTGCACGCACCATAAATCTTAAAAGCATAGTAGGCTTTGAGGTCACGGGGAGCCATCTCGCTCATTACAGAGAACATATCCAGGAAGTTGTCCAAAGTCATGTGTCCATCCCCGTCCTCAGAGAAGACCTGGGCAATCCTTTGGCGGAAGGGGTTGTCCTGGAGATCGGAGCAAAACCCGGGTCTCTGGAGGCTCCTTGTAGTCTCACTCTCAGCATCCACCTTTCCAGGAAACTCCACGTGTTCCCTACCAACATTCATTCCCTCCCATGGTCCCTGGAGAAGACTGCAGGCAACTCCACCCTCTGCCTATGTGGTCTGGGCAGGGTTGACCCACTTCTGGTTAACAACAGGACCCAGGGAAGGCCAGTCAGAGCATCCTATTCACCTGGCCACAATGATTGGTTCTGGGGTGGGCATGTGACCCAAACTGGCCAATGAGCAGCTTCCCTGGGACATTGGAAAACTGGGATGGAGGGCTGCTTTCTGATGGTTGCAGAGCTGGCAGAGAAAAGCAAGGGTCATGAGAGGCTCTAGCTATCTCAAGAGGAAAGGCTGACTGAAATGAAAGCCTCCCAGCAGGAAAGCAACTAGGAATGAAGGGAGATTTCTGAGCACATCATCAAAGCCCTGGTTCCAACTGTACCTGAAGCTTGCTCTGCCCTGGATTATTATTATTTTATTTTTTTTTTGAGTTCCCAAGAGACTTTAATTATTTTCTAAATATTCTAAGTGGAACTGCAGTTAGTAACATTATACTATTATTTTTATTTTAAAATTAACTTTCTGCCCTGGATTATTTTTGTAGATATGAACCAATCCATTCTGTTTCTCTTGAAGGAGGTTTCTGTCACTTGCAATCAAATAACACCTACTCACAGTCAGTCACTCACCCTACAAGCCTTCTTCAGAGGCACAAACCATGGGTGGGACATCCACCTGAGAAACACTTGTCTTTAGCAGCTCTTAGTATGAGAAGACCACCATCTGCCTGTCAGTTTGTTGCACTGTAGTGGCTTATGTGTTGCTCTGAGGCTGGAAACTATGCCATCAGTATTTCAAATACCAGCAGGGTCACCCACAGTGGACAAGTTTGAGCAGAGTCTCCAAACTAAGACAGATGAGGAAGAAAGCCCTGGTGATCTACTTCTGAAAATTAGCCAACAAAAACTATGAGTCACAGGAAAATATCGTTTGATACAGTGCTGCGAGATGAGCCCCTCAAGTTGGAAGGCACTCAAAATACACAGTGGCTGCAACAATGGAGTTGAGCCTGCTAACTATTATGAAGACGGGGCAACATTTCATTCTGCTGTGCACAGGGTCACCATGGGTTAGGAGTTGACTCAACAGCAACTAACAACAACAACAATGAAAAGAAGAGCCAATGCTCCCCGACCACTTGCCACACAACATGCCCTTAATCTGTGTTATCTCATTCCATCCTTCCAACAACCCTGGGTTTGAATCCTGTGTCTGCCACCTACACTATAGGACTTTAAATAAGTGTCTTAACCTCTCTGGGCCTCGGTTGCCACCTCTGTAAAAGGAGGGTAATTGCAGCACCCACCTCATAGGAATGCTGTCTATCCATATTATTTTTTATTTTCCCCGGCCTTCTCCTCCAGCCTGGGCATACCTTCAGCTCTGGCATGCTGCCGATGAGTTCGTAGGGCACCTTCACGTTGGGGTAGGTAGTATAGTCAAGAGGGATGAGCTGAGGGGCCAGGTCCTGGTAGCGATAGAAGAGCCTAGTGTGGGAGGGAAACACCGGGAACGGCTGGGAGGTGGGAAGGGGGATGGAACCCGACCCTCCTCTCTCACACTTGAAGCTGCACAACCCACACGGAAGTATACGTTGTCCCCAGAAGCCATCAGCGCTGGACCAGCCCTGGAGCAGACACAGCCAAACCAAAAACCCAAACTCACTGCCAACTCATAGCAACCCCTCCTTGGGTTTCCGAGGCAGTATCTCTATGGAAGTAGATTCCCCAGTCTTCCTTCTGAGGAGTGGCTGGTAGGTTTGAACCGCCAGCCTTCTGGTTAGCAGCTCTGCCTGCCTCATACTTCCTAGATCATGAGGTTCCACTCAATGCCCTCACCTGGTGACACCATGCCTTTCTGGGCATGCTGAGCAGCAGCCTTGTAGAGACCATCTTTGATGAGTCTGGGGTCCCCAAGCTTCTACCAACTGTGTCTTAGGGGGCAAAGGGCTCCTGTGTTATTTGATGGTTAGAGTCCCAGGGCTAGGGGGAGCCTGGAGTGAGGGAAACAATCCAGGGAGGAGGAAGTTTGGGGCATTTTGTGCTGGGCTTTGAAGCATGAGTAGGAGCTTACCAGACAGATGGAATTGGCAGAAGGGAGGGTGTTTAAAGCTGAATGATTTCACACCAAGCATTCAGAGAATCCAAGCTCATCTGTGAATCTCTGGACATGGTCAAAATGTCTGCAAGACTTGCCTCTAAAGGGTCCCATCTACACACCTTCCTTTGTTCTATAACTGGATGCAGGGTTCCCGTAGCAGAGCACAGCAGAGGAAAAGAGTTCATAAGTACATTTCTCAAAAGGGCACAAGAAAGGCATTTTGCAAAGCACTGAATGCCATACACACTGCCTCACCTGTCAGACCGGCCCTCACCCTCACCTGGTGACACCATACCTTCCTTGGGGTATACTAAGCAGCAGCCAACAGAGACTATGCTTGATGAGACTAGGGTCTCCAAGCTTCTAGCAACTGTCTCTTAGGGGGCACAGAAGCCCCTGGGTCATATGATGAGCAGGAACTCAGGGTGACAACCCAGGCCTCTGTCTGTGTTCCTTCAGGGGACATCCTGGGGTGGGGTTTCCACATGATCGCGAAGAGAACCCTCTCCCCCTCTGGCCCTTGATTAGTCTGTTTGTGAAAACGAGATGCTTGGGACAGACGAAATGCCAACCCTCTGCCCTGGGCCTCAGGGTCCGCCCCAGCCAAGCCTCAGTTTCCCCGTCAGTAATATGATCATGATGGCCAGGGTGACCTGTGAGCTGTCTTCACCCACACAATGGGGCTTGCTGGCAAAAGGTACTGCCATCAATAATGGATGCCCGTGCCCACACAATTGGGGCCTTGGCCCCGATCATGCTGCAGCCGAACCTCTGGCCAGCTTGGGTTTCACAGCACCTAGTTCATGGTCAGGGCCTCCGGACAATGGCCCCTCAGGCAGAGGGGTGATGCGCAATGCCCATCTGAGCCTGACACCCTGGGCTCGCACCAGAGCCTTGCCTCAGCCCTTGATCGCTTCCCTGCTCCCTCACTTGATGCCGACCCATGGCTTACACTGGGCTCTGTCCTCACCATGGGGCTTCCGGCCTCTAGTCTCAGCCTCCCTGCACTGACCTCCGAGGGGGCTTTCTAACACACGGACCTGACCCTGACTTCTCCAGCTCACTCATTCCCTGTGACTCCTCAGTACCCTTGGGAGAAGCCCAAACGCATCAGCCTGATATGACGAGATGGGACTTCTCACCCTCTCCCTCTGCCTCTATCCCCTGATCATGCCTGCCACACACCCCCTTTTAACCTTGACAAAGCAGCGAGCCTGTCAAATTGCACATCTCCTCCAGAATTGAACAGAAAGGTATTTCCACGTCTTCCCACCTAACACGCCAGACTGACCTCATGATCTCCTTCCGGGTGAAGAAGGTGCAGTCCTGTGGAGAGAGATGCTGGCTTGGCCCAGACCCTGCCTCTGGGGCTCCCTTCCTCTCCCTAGAACCCCTTGCTCCTCTGAGGCCAACATTGCACCCAGAGCCACACCAGGAACCTGGGACGCAGGGATGCTACCCCCTCATCTCTGAGACCAGAGAACCAAGGCTGCCAAACCTGGCCCACACCCCTACCTGGTAGGCTTCCAGCTGCTCGTGAGTGAAGACAGTCTGCTTGTTGCCCATGGTAAGCACCGCTGCCAGGCTCCTAGGATGAGTCCCCAAAGTCCTCCAGTCTCCTCAGGCCACTCAGGCCGGCAGGCTGCTGCACACCAGTGTCTGGGCATATCTCCCTGCCCTGCCTGTCACCCGCCCACCCGCCTATCACCCCCAGGCTGGACGAGACTCAAGTTACAGCAAGTTCTCTGGGCAACCACCTGAGTTTGTTCCCAGCCACTAGGGCAAGAAGAAGGGCCATGAGAGGTCACAGAGCAGCCCTCAGCAGGGGACCACGTCCATCACCACCAGGTGAGGCTGGGGGTATTTGGGGCCATTTGAGGGACAGTCAGGGTGGCAGAGAGGCTGCAGGTACATACATACTGGATCAAATTTGAGTTCTCCACACACTAGCTGTGTGTCCTTGGGCAAGTAGCTTGACCTCTCTGGGCCTTGTTGGTAAGATGGAAATTTATTAATAAGTACATGTTGCAGATTGAATTGTGTCCCTCCCATCCCCCAAAATATATGATGGAATCCTAACCCCTACAGCTGTGGATGGGTTTGGGAATAGGAGTTTCTCTGTTATGTTAATGAGGCCATATCAGTGTAGGGTGGGTCTTAAGTGAAATGATTTCTGAGATAGAAAAAGACCAAATTAGGCACAGACAGAAGCCAGCACAAATGGGGCAAACAGAAGCCATGCGGAGCTCACCAAGGAGCTGAGGATCAGAAGGTGAAAAGAGACAAGTACCTTCCCCTAGAAAAGAGAGAAAGTCCACTCCTTGAGCCAGTGGCCTGAATTCAGACTTCTAGCCTCC
>NW_006921723.1:215389-223977 GCF_000298275.1 Orycteropus afer afer
ATTTAATTTTTAGAAGGTCCCAATCATCTGGCTTCTCTTCTGCTGTTGGTGCATTTTGAATTATGCTTGGTAGTCTATTTATACCAAATATTAGGGCCCTTAAGTTTGAGCCTAAATTTTCCTTGAGAAACTGTATAGTTCTAGGTTTTCCTAATAAACTTTAATTTTGGAATAGTTTTTTATTTACAGAAAAGTTGCAAAGATCATTCCCATATACCTTTCATCCAGCTGTCCCTAATGTTAACCTCTTAGATGAACACCATACATTGCCATTGCTGCTAGTGACTAAATTCCTGGGATCTTCTGGGTGGCACAAACCTTTAAGCGCTTGACTAGCTGAAAGGTTGGTGGTTCAACTAAGGTCAGCCTGGAGAACTGCCTTGAGCACACATGGGGTAGCCATTGTCGGAATCGACTCTTGGCAACTAACCACTATGACAACTCAATTCCGGACTTTATTTGGTCTGAAAAATGTCACCAGTTGCTCAGCGTCCTTTCAGAGTCCATCCAGGATCCAGTGTCCCCTTTAGTCATGACATCTCCTTAGTATCTGGATTGTGACAGCTCCTTAGTCTTTCCTTCTTTCTGTGTTTTTAATGAACTTGAAAGGTTTGAGGAGTACTCATTAGTTATTTTGTAATAATGTCCTACAATTTGGGTTTGTCTGATGTTTTCTCATGATGGGCCTAGGATAATGGGGTTTGTCAATCTGTTGTACTGGACAGGGATTGACCCTCCACTTTACCAAGCATGATATCCTTCTCCATCATTGCTATGATGGTGGAAGTTATGCCACTCATATTTCAAACACCAGCAGGGTCACCCATGGTGGACATGTTTCAGCACAGCATCCAGACTAAGAAAGACTAGGAAGAAAGATTTGGCAATCTACTTCTGAAAGTTTGCCAGTGATAAGGGTGATGGGAAGTTTGGGAAACAGAAAATAGTAGTGGTTGAACAACATGATAACCATAATTAATGTCACTGAATTTGTGCATGTGGAAAATGTTGAAAAGGCAAGTGATAAGGAACATGTTTTACCATAATTAAGAAAAAAAAAAAAAAACCTATGGTGGGGGCTGGGGGAGACCTACTACCACCAAGTATGAGGATCCAGGAGCAAAGAGCATCATTTGGATCCAGGGTCCCCGTGTTAGGATCCTCCTAGGACTAAGAGACACACAGAGAGAAAATCTTCCCCTCAAGCCAGTGCTCTGAACTTGGACTTCTAGCCTCCAAACTCTTGAAGGTCCATGTGTTTTGAAGATTCAAAATATTCACAATTTTTGAATTGCTGCTGCAAAAGATAATGAAGACTCTCAGGCTACACCAAGAACACTGTCCTTGTGGGTGACTGATGGTCAAGTCAGCTGCACAGAATGTGATGTGATTGGATGTCAAAAGTAAGCCTGAACACACCACCTGGAACTAAGATTAAGCTCTCAGGCACTGTTGACATACAACACGGACTCCTGCTCTTGCATGACTCTAATTCCACAGTTCTTGGCAGTGAAGTGAGTCCCTGATTGAGAAATGGGAATTACAGAGAAGCTTGTCAAAACATATTAGAACCGAAGGTGGACCGCCTCCATTTGTGTCTTCTGGACAGAAGTGTGTCTCTCATGTCCCCATAGCAGAGAACTTGATCGGAAAAAAAAGACCCTGCACATTATAATGCCTGTCAAGCCTTTACATGGTAATGATGAATTTTAAAAGCAAAGCACTGCTGCCATTTCAGGAACCAAGCAAAGAAGCCAAGACATTCAGAGGAGGTGGTGGTGCGAGAAGTCATCTTAATATGAGTACTGGTGGTCACTGAAATAGGGAAGTTTTACAGAAAGAAAAGTCAACCAAACCTGAGAGGAAATCTGAAAGTGTCTAAGAGATCTGGCTGACAAGAAGTCTCAGAAGCACATAACAGACATGGGCTGCACATGGGCTCAGGACCATGGTCATGGGGGACATCAAGCTCAATTGGCACAACATAGTACACAGAAACATTGCTCTATATCCTACTTAGGAGCTCTGGTAGCACAGTGCCTAAGGCACTTGACTGCTAACCAGAAGGCTGGTGGTTCCAACCCACCAGCCACTCCTAGGAAGGAAGATGGGGCAAGCTACTTCCACAGTAATACTGCCTTGGCAACCCAAGGAGGGGTTGCTATGAGTTGAGTCTGACTCGACGGCACATAACAACAACAACACAACATATCCTACTTTGGCGAGTAGTGACTAGGGTCTTAAAGCTTGCAAGTGGCCATCTGTTGTTGTTGTTAGATGCCGTCGAGTCGGCTCTGACTCATAGAGACCTTATGTGCAACAGAAGGAAATGCTGCCTGGTCCTGTGCCAGCCTCACAATCCTTGCTACACCTGAGCCCACCATTGCAGCCACTGTGTCAGTCCATCACGTTGAGGGTCTTCCCCTTTTTCATTGACCCTCCACTTTACCAAGCATGACATCCTTCCCCAGGAACTGGTCCCTTCTGACAACATGACCAAAGTGGGTGGGACAAAGTCTGGCCATTCTTGCTTCCAGGGAGCATTCTGACTGCACTTGTTCCAGGACAGATCTGTTAGTCCTTTTAGCAGTCCATGGTACTCTTAGCATTCTTCTCCAACACCACAACTCAAAGGCATCAACTCTTATTTGGTCTTCTTTATTCATTGTCCACTAGGGAGATGTGATGACTAAAGGGGACACTGGATTCTGGATGGCCTCTTAAAAGGACACTGAGCAACTGGTGACATTTTCCAGACCAAATAAAGTCCAGAATTGAGTTGTCAATGTTGTTAGTTGCCATGAGTCGATTCCAACAATGGTGACCCCATGTGTGTTCGATACAGTTTTCCAGGCTGACCTTGCATAAGAGGTGATTGAAAATACCATGGCTTGGGTTAGGCCATCTAAGATGCAACAACTGGTCTCTCCTCATCCAGAGCAAAGAAAATCAAAGACACGTGGAAACAATTAGTCCAAAGGACTAGTGGACCATGTGAACTTCAGCTACCTGACGCTGAGACCAGAACTAGATGGTGCCCAGCTACCAATGCCAACCACTCGGAAAGGGATCAGTGTAGGAGATCCTGGGTAGAGTGGGACAAAAATGTGGAACAAAACTCAAAATCCTTAGGCTTACTGGTCTGGTGAGGCCCCTGAGACTATGGCCCCTAGTCACTCTTTGCGCCTGAAATTGAACTCACTCCTGTGGCTTCCAACCAAACAATAGACAGAGGTATATAAGGGGACCATTTACACCAGGGAGGTGCACTCTTTAGAACAATCAACCATGGGAGATCAGAAGGGCAGTATTTGTACAGGGAGATAGCTCAGAGGGCAGGAATGCATAGGAAAGAAGGATACAGGGAAAAGGTAACCACAGGGAGGAAGTGGAAAGACAGCTGTTCCATTGTGGGGATTGCAGTCAATGTCATGAAACAAAATGTGTGTGAGTTATTGTATGGAAAATGAATTTTCTTTGTAAGCTTTCATTCAAATCACAACTAAAAACAAGAGAGAGAATGGACTTCAGTAAGGAGGCATGGAGCGAAGCTCTTAAGGAAAATAGCAACAACTTAGAAGCCACATTGAATGTACTTCTTAGCAGCAGTGAACAAACCTGTCATGGGTCCACCTCGGAGAGGTAAAGGAAAAGGCAGGGGCGAATCAGACCGAAGTTGAAGAAGATCAGGACAGTGCAAGGCCACCAGCACCCAGCACATGACTTGATTTCTTAGAGTCTAAAACAGGAACTTTGTATGTGGAAGAACCCAGTCAGAGCCATAGCAGGACCACCAGGGACAACATGGATTTCTGAATATGGAGCCAAACAGAGTAAGAGATACTAATCAGCTGACACAACCTCCTTGAACTGAAACCAGGCAGCTAAGAAATGAGACGCCTCCCCATTTTCGAAGAGACACCCACCATCCAAAATCAGTTATCGAAGGCAGTGGATTATTTACTAATAGGTTCTCAAGAGCCAACTCCTGCAGTATCTGAAATGTGGGCTGAGAGGGGATGAAGTGTGACGGACCACAGCCCAGATGCAATGGAACTAAAGACGCTTCATACCCTTCAGGTTCTTGAGGATGGTGCTTTTAAAAAAAGAACTCAATGCAAAGCAGAAAGTGAATGCAAAGCAGGCCAGGAAAAGGCCCCTCTTCTGCAGAGGCAAAAGAAAACCCACTTCTCAGGCATCCATAGACTGTAATCATCAACAAGGAAGGAAAAGAGAAAAACCAACAGGAAATCCTGATCATTTTTATGACAGAGAGCTACAAACAATAAATAATGAAGCCGTCCGTGGTGTAGAAATTGAAACACATTTTAAGGTGAATACTGACTACAGAAGCCTGCCCGAACCAATAGCTTCACTGGGGTTCCAAACGGAGAGACAGATATGGCACTGAAGGGGAGGCAAGTAGGGCCTCTGAAGCCAGCAGGACCATCACAGCTACTCCCCGTAATGACAAAACACATTGTAACAGTGGGCCCCAAAGAACCTCTGGGACAACTGAGGCAGAACAAGTCCCAGGATCATGTGATCCTATAGAGTATACAAAAACGTGGAAACCTGGAGATGAATGCTTTGTTTGTTGTTGGAAGACAACAAGTTTTATCAACAGCAGGTGAAGCTCTCCAGTCTTTGGCGGTGACAGCAGTTGTGAAATTCACTGATTATGGAAACTATGAAGTGGTTACTAAGCAACACCAGGCCCACCCAAACGGAGGCATGGGAAGAAGGCAGTTATGGCCAAACCTGGAGTTCCGTAGAGGAAGTGATGGCCAGCTAAAACGATCAACTCGGCCAACCCAGCAGTCTTGCCAACCTCTCCAGGCTCAGAACTAACACAGAAAGTGTCTTCATCAACAAAGGAGACGTTTCTATCAAAACCTGTTGATAGACCACCCATTTCCCCTTCAGAATAAGATGCAGCCATGGTGGATATTAGTATTTGAAGGAGGAAAAAAAAAGATTTTGGGAAAAAAAGTAAACATGTACAAAGTATAGGGGGAAAAACTGAGTTAAATAGAGCAAATATCTTTTACTATATGAGTTTTTTTCTTCTGACACCAATAAAACCAGAGTACCATTATGAAAAACAAACAAACAAAAAGCCCTATGAATCACAGAAGAATATTGTTGGATGTAGTGTTAGAAGATGAGCCTGCTGGGCTGGAAGGCACTCGGAATACACAGAGCTGCAACAATGGATCGAGAGCAATGTTAGTGAAGACGGAGTGGGAGCGGGCAGCAGTTCCTTCTTTTGTGCATGGAATCGCTATGAACTGGGGGCCAGCTCGATAAAACGAACAAAACATTATCATCATCACTCCCTGATGGAAAATTCAGAGAGGTCAAGCCACTTGCATGAGGCCACACAGCCAGACAAGTACAGAGATGCAATCCCAAAACCTCTCATTTTTCTAAAAACCATAGTGAAAATATACACAACAAAATATACACTCGTTCACCAACTCCCACATGCACAATTCAGTACATGGATTACATTCTTCCAGTTGTGCAACCATTCTCACTATTGTTTTCCAAAATATTCTACCACCATGAACTACTCACTGCCCCCTAAGCCAAAATTCTCCCTTTCTCCCTTTCTCCCACCAAAGCTTTGGTTTCTATATAATTTGCTTATTTCATATAAGTGAGATCAGACAGTATTTGTCCTTTGATGACTGACTGACTTCACTCAGCATGATCTTTCCAGGGTTCATCCATGTTGTGGCGTGCGTCAGGACGTCATTCTCTTCATGGCTGCACACATAGTGTGTATATATCAGACTGTGTTTATCCATCATCTGTTGGTGGACATTTGGGTCCCGTCCACCTTTTGGCTCTTGTGAAAAGCGCTGCAGTGAACATTGCTGCACAGGTTTCTGTTTGCTTTCCCGTCTGTGCTTCTGGGTAGATAACCTAGGAGTTGGATGGCTGGTAATTCTCGGTTCAACTTTTTAAGGAACCACTGAACTGGTTTCCACAGTAGCTGCAGCATTTTACATTCCTACCAGCAACGGATGAGGATTCCTGTTTCTCCACAACCACATCAACACCTGTTGTTTTCCTTTTTTTGATCATTGCTTCTCACTCTTAACCCCTGAGGCCAGGCTGCAGGGTTGGCCAGGTGTGTGTGTGTGTGTGTGTGTGTGTGTGTAAATTTTCCCTGTTAGGTCTATCTGTTCCTCTTAGAATTCATTCATTCATTCAGTAGGCTGGCTCATGGAAGGTTGCCTTTCTAACATAAGAGCACTGGTAGCCCCCATCCCGTTTGTACCAGGAAGTCCTTCCTCTCCCACCATCTTCTCTTCCAATTCTGCAATTCCTTAGTTTCGAGCCAGTGACTCAAGAATTGGGCGGCCACTTGCTGCCCCCTACAGGAAGGCCTGGGGAAGGCAGCTACTGTGCCCCCTTTGTATGTAGCTTCTACGTTTGGGAATGCTTGCTTCTTCTCCCAAACTCACCAAACCAAAATCACTGCCATAGTTGATTCCGACTCATACTGTCCCTTATTGGGTTTCCAAGCTGTAATTCTTTACAGAAGCAGACTGCCTCATCTTTCTTCTGCAGAGCAGCTGGTGTGTTCAAACCACTGACCTTTTGGTTAGCAGCCAAATGCCTTAACACGTCTCCCTCCTTCCCAATAGTAACCCTCCTCAGCTGCACAATTTGGGCAATTATTGTTCAAATTAAAATGCACAAACGTACGTACCTGGGGCCCAGCAATTCTAATGCTATGGTTTCAGGCCATTTGCAAATGTTGGTCAAGATTTCTTGGGTGTGTAACATGTGGGGTCACCATGAGTCAGAATCGACTTCATGGCAAGGGGTTTAAATGTCCGTCCCACCTACTGTCTGTCAGTTTGTCTTACTGTGGTGGCTTGTGTGTTGCCGAGATGCTGCAAACTGTGCAACCAGTATTTCCAATACCAGCAAAGTCTCCTATGGTGGTAAAAACCCTACAGATCACAACAGAATACTGTGTAATACAGTACCGGAAGATGAGTCCCATAGAGGAGAAAGCACTCAAAATGTATGCATAATGGCCGAAACAATGGCCTATTGCTGTTGTTGTTGTTAGGTGCCATCAAGTTGGCTCTGACTCATGGCCACCCTACGTGCAACAGAAGGAAACACTGCCTGGTCCTGTGCCAGCCTCACAGTACTTGCTGTACCTGAACCCATCATTGCAGCCACTATGTCAATTCATTTCATTGAAGACCTTCCTGTTTTTTGTTGACCTTTCACTTTACCAAGCATGATATCCTTCTCTTGGGAATGGTCCCTTCTGACAATATGACCAAAGTAGGTCAGACAAAGTCTGGCCATTTTTGCTTCCAAGGAGCGTTTCAGCTGCACTTCTTCCAAGACTGATTTGTTAGTTCTCCTGGCAGTCCATGGGACTTTTGGTATTCTTTGCCAACACCACAACTCAAAAGCATCAACTTTTCTTTGGTCTTCCTTATTCATTGTGCACCTTTCACATGCATATGGGGAGACTGAAAACACCTTGCTTGGGTTAGGTGCACCTTAGTCTTCAAAGAAACACCTTTGCTCTTCAGCACTTGAAAGAGGTCTTTTGCAGCAGATTTGCCCAGTGCAACACATCAGCTGATGTCTTGACTGGTGCTTCCATTGGTGTTGATTGTGGAATCAAATACTGTGAAATCCTTGACAACTTCAATCTTTTCTCCATCCACCGTGAAGGTGTTTATTGGTCCAGTTGTGAGGATTTTTGTTCTCTTTCTATTGAGGTGTAATCCATACTGCAGACTCTAGTCTTTAATCTTCATCAGTAAGTGCTTCAGGTCATCCTCACTTTCACCAAGGAAAATTGTGTCATTCCTGTATCACAGGTTATAATGAGACTTCCTCCAGTCCTGAGGCCTAGTTCTTCATGTAGTCCAGTTTCTTGGATTATTAGCTCAACATACAGATTGAGTAAGTATGGTGAAAGGATTCAACCCTGACACATTCTCTTCCTGATTTTAAACCATTCAGTATCCCCTTATTCTGTTTGAGGGACAGCCTCCTGGTCCATGTACAGGTTCCTTATGAGCACAATGAAGTGTTCTGGAATTCCCATTCTTCTCAATGTTATCCATAATTTGTTACGATCCATACAATTGAATACTTTTGCATAGTCAATAAAACACAAGTAAACATCTTTCTGGTATTTACTTTCAGACAAGATCCATCTGACATTAGCAATGATATCTGTTGTTCCATGTCTTCTTCTGAATCCAGCTTGCATTTCTGGAAACTCCCTGTCAATATACTCCTGCAACCGTTTTTGAATTATCTTCAGCAATACTGCTTTCCATGGTGGTTGTATCATTTGACAGTCTCACCAGCAGTGTGTGAGAGTCCCAATCTCTCCCCATCCTCACCAGCATTTGTTATTTCCTGTCTTATTGAACTTTGCTATTAGTGCTGGGGCAAGGCGGTATCTCATTGTTGTTTTGATTTGCATCTCTCTAGGAGCTCTGGTAGCATAGTGCCTAAGGCACTTGACTGCTAACCAGAAGGCTGATGTTTCAAACCCACCAGCTACTCCTCAGAAGGAAGATGGGGCA
>NW_006921723.1:228587-229941 GCF_000298275.1 Orycteropus afer afer
TTTTGGTCATGTTGTCAGAAGGAACCATTACCTGGAGAAGGATGTCATGCTTGGTAGGGTGGAGGGTCGACGAAAGAGGGGGAGGCCTTCAACGGGATGGATTGACACGGTGGCTGCGATGATGGGCTCAAGTATAGCAGGGATTGTGGAGCTGGCGCAGGATCGGGCAGTGTTTTATTCTGCTGTGCATGGGGTCGCTATGAGTCGGAAACGACTCGATGGCACCTAACAACAACAACAGTCCATTTCAGCTCACTAATGCCTAGGATATCAATCTTTATGCCTTCCACTTCATTTCTGACAACTTCCCACTTTCCTAGATTCCTGCTTCATACATTCCCTGTTCCAATTATTAATGGATGTTTGCAGCTGTTTCTTTGCATCTTGAGATGTGCCCCAACAGTAAAAGGGGGTCCTGAAAGCTTTACTCCATCCACATCAAGGTCAGCTCTACTCTGAGGAGGCAGCTCTTCTCCAGTCATTTTTTGAGGCCCTTCCAACCTGAAGGGCTCATCTTCCAGCACTATGTCGCATAATGTTTTAGGGTTATTCATAAAGTTTTCCAGACAGTGTTTCACTACTATTCATAAGGTTTTCGCTGGCCAATTCTTTGAGAAGTGGATGGCCTCTTCCTTCTTCCAACTCTGCCTTAGTGTGGAAGCTCCCCTGAAACCTGTCTGCCCTGGGTGACCCTGCTGGCATTTGAAACAACAGTGGCATAGCCTCTAGCCTCACAGCAACACTCAAGCCACCACAGTACGACAAACTGACAGACAAGTTTGTCTTCCCTAGTTATTCTAAACTGCTCTGCTCATATCCTGCTCTCTCTGCCCTGCCTGCTTACCAGGCCTGCACCCAGGACAAATACTCATGGGGCTGGTCCACTGCGTCCTGTGCCTGGGGCGGCCCCACACATGCAAACACCCACCTTTCGCTTGTCCCCGGGCTGGCTTACTGTGGTCTGCACCCAGGGTGGTTCCATGCATGCAAATACGCAAACACAAGCCTTCCACTGGTCCCAGGGCTGACAGCATGAGAGCTCCTTTTTACGTAGCACCATGTAGTCAGCAATAAAAATGAATAAACTTACCAGAAGTGAGTGATCAGTGAAATAACAGTAAGGAAAAGGAAGACGCAGAGAGGTCCACAAGAGGTACAGACAACAAAGGTAAACACTTTTACATACACAAGCCTGCATTATTCGTAATAACAAACATTACCTTATGGGTGGATACGTAAATACACAGACTAAATGATCAGGTATGGATATGCAAAAGGGAACATACCCATGACCATATGTGAGTTTGGCAGATGATGTTTCTACATACATATTTATATATGCTATAAGAACATC
>NW_006921723.1:230512-275062 GCF_000298275.1 Orycteropus afer afer
TGGCGAAACCCTCAGACGATGGCTCCTAGTCACCCTTTGGGCCTGGAATTGAACTCACTCCTGTGACCTCTGGGAGCTCTGGTAGCATAGTGGCTAAAGGCAATTGACTGCTAACCAGAGGGCTGGCGGTTCAAATCCACCAGCAACTCCTCGGAAGGAAGATGGGGCATCTACTTCCATAGTGATACTGCCTCGGAAACCCAAGGAGGGGTCACTATGAGTCGAGTCCGACTCGACGGCACATAACAACAACAACAACCTGTGACCTCTAGCCAAACAATACATATGCCTACAAGGTGAACAGGGAGCTCTGGTAGTGTAGTGGCTAAGGCACTTGACTGATAACCAGAAGGCTGGAGGTTCAAACCCACCAGCCACTCCTTGGAAGAAAGGTTGGGCAATCTACTTCCGTAGTGATACTGCTTCGGAAACCCAAGGAGGGGTCGCTATGAGTCGGATCCAACTCGATGGCACATAACAACAACAACAACAGGGTGAACAATTACACCAGGGTGGTGCACTGCAAAAAGGGCATGGGAGCAGCATCTTCCTCTGACCTCTAACTTCACAAGGGGGAGAGAGAAGGATGAACACCAACAGCCCAAAGCTGATTTCTGTGAGGTCAGACGTGCCACCACCCTCCACCCTTTTCACCAACTCTGACACCAGCCGACACTCTCACAGCGCTCACTACTTCTCTGCTGGGTTCGGTGATTCATTGCAATGGCCACACAGAACTCACAGACAATACTCATGATTATGGGGCTTATTAGGGAAGTAACAGGCTACAATTCAGGTTCAGGAATGCTCAGGACACAATTCTTCAATCAGGACAGCCTCCTTTTGGCCATGCCCTCAGGCATACCTCTCTTTGGCCCTGGCCTCTCCGCGTGGCCTCTGCCCTGTTGTAACAAGTGCTCCTTTAGCTCTGCTGATAGTACACCTAGGTGAACCGCACTCCGCCAGCAAGCATCTTGCTCAAAGGCGCTCAGATTTCTCACTCCATGGGCCAGCAAGTTTGCTACTCTGTCTCAAGCCGGTCTCTCAGTTCTCCTGCCGCTGTCTCTCTGCCAAGGAGGTCCAGTGTAGGGATCTCAGGCCCAAGGACGTACTTCATTCCACCTCCAGCTGTTCTCTTAACAACAGTAAGACACCCCCTTTCTACCTCTGTGAGGGCTCATTTTAAGCCTAGTGAAATGACAAAACTGACCAACCCCCACACGAGGGTTCCATAAATCTTATTTCCATGGTCCAACATCCACAAGGGTGCCATGTACCTTATTTACCTTACTAACAAGCCATCCAATCCCTTTGGCGGGCCACAAGCACCTCACACTTGCATAGTTCCAACCAGTCATCTGGTGGGAGTCACAAAGACCATGGCTGGAAGAGCCATACCAAGTCATTCACTGCACCACGAACACTCCTTAGAACAATCAACCGTGGGAGATCAGAAGGGGAGCATTTGTACAGGGAGATAGCTCAGAGGGCAGGAATGCATAGGAAAGGACACAGGGAAAAGGTAACCATAGGGAGGCAGTGGGAAGAGAGCTGTTACATTATAGGGATTGCAATCAATGGCATGAAAAAAATGTGTGTGAACTGTTGAATGGAAAACGAATCTGCTCTGTAAACTTTCACCCAAATCAAAATAAGATAAAATAAAAGAAAATAATTAACTGCTGATACACCCAATAACAGAAAGAATCTCAAAAACAACACACTGAGTGAAAGAATCTTAGTTCAAAAGAACACATCTTGTGTGATTCTATTTACATGAAATTTTTGGTATTATTTTATTGGTTTTGGTGAAAGTTTATACAGCATATTAGGTTCCCATGTAACAATTTCTATATGTCAGTGACATTGGTTACATTTTTTTTTTTTTTGACAATGTGTAAATGTTATTTCCATTCTGGTTGTTACATTTCCATTAATCTACCTCCCCTGCCCCCATTACCTTTTCATCTTTGGTTTTTGTTGACTGCTTGATCAAGTATAAATAATTTTTAAAAAGATCTCAGTACTCACTGGTAATATTATTTTATGATCCAATCTGTTATTTAGCGGAAAAGTGACCTCCAGAAATGGTATCAGTTTCAAGTTTAAAGGGCATCTCAGCCTGAAAGTCTAGGAGTCCCTCTAGTCTCTACCAGTCTGGCTTTCTTCTTCTTCTTCTTCTTTTTTTTTTTTAAAGAATTTGAGTTCTGTACTACATTTTTCTCCCATTCCCTGAAAAAATTTTAAAGATAAATCTAGTCAAGTGACAGATGGCAAATCAGCAGTTGCCTAGGGCCAGGGATGGGGGGATTAACTGGGAAAGAACACAGTGAACTTTTTGGAGTGATAGTTCTAGATTTGGATTGTGGTGGTAGTTACAAGCATGTGCAAATGTGACAACAGTCGTGGATGGCTACATTAAAATTGTGCATTTCATTGTATATAAACTACACCTCAATACGTTGACCTTAAAAGTTAGGGGAAAAAAAATTACCACGGAACATATTTCACATAATACTGTCATTTACCAAACGCTGAAAAATTAATCAGCGCTGACGTGCACAAAATTAAATCTAGCTATCCGGCAAACGCTCAAAACATGGGAATAAGAGAGGACACCCAAATGAGAGGACACCCAAATGTACACCAAACACTCAAAAAGGTGCCAAGTTTTAGAAAAATAGTTTTTTGCCAAATTGTCTTTAAAGGACTAAAAGGGTGCCCCGCTTTAGCGCTGAGAAACTGAAGTGGGCGGCCAAAGTGCTGCAGGTATTACACAAGAAAGACGCGTGCGCGTCTGACTCTCTGCCAGGCTCACAACCCGGAAGTGTGGCACGTATACAGACAACAAGAGCGCACGCATGTCGCCAGGATTGGCCAATCAAGAAGTGAGGTGGGCACGCAGGCGGAAATAGTATTACCAAACAGGAAGTGTGGCTGTTTATCTACCGACTTCGGGTGGGCGCTATGGAGGCCTACGAACAGGTCCAGAAGGGACCCCTGAAACTGAAAGGCGTCGCAGAGCTCGGAGTGACAAAGCGGTGAGGTCCGGGAAGGGAGGGGGTCCTGTCCCCTGTTTCCTGAGGCCTTTTCCCGGTACCCCGGGTTCTTGCCGTCTGACCTGACCTCACCCCCATCTCCTTGTGTTCCCTTTCAGGAAAAAGAAAAAGAAGGACAAAGACAAGGCGAAACTTCTGGAAGCGATGGGAACGAACAAAAAGAACGAGGAGGAAAAGCGGCGAGGCCTGGACAAGCGGACCCCGGCCCAGGCGGCTTTCGAGAAGATGCAGGAGAAGAGGGTGAGGCGGGGAGCCGAGCAGGAGGGGCGAGGGCGGAGGCAGGGCTGGGAGTCTGCCCTGGACCCTCGGAGGAGGG
Source organism: Orycteropus afer afer (assembly GCF_000298275.1). Lineage (NCBI taxonomy): Eukaryota > Metazoa > Chordata > Mammalia > Tubulidentata > Orycteropodidae > Orycteropus > Orycteropus afer. The sequence goes on from NW_006921723.1 coordinate 233,888, forward strand.
CGAGGGGCCAGAAAGGCCCCTAATTCCGGGGAAAGGATGCTGTGTGAGGGAGAGAAGAAGCCCTCGGAGCTGGCGGAGCTCCAGAACGAGAAGGCTCCGCTGGTCCGCGTGGATCGCAGAGGAGACAGCCAGAGCTAGAGCCTCGGCCTGGATCCCAGCGCTGTCGCTCATTTGCTAACGCTGGACCAGTGCCTTTCTCTCCGTGCCTTAGTTTCCTCGTCTGTAGGAGTCACGAGAGCGGTATCACGATAGTGAGAACTAATGCAGGCAGTGCACTTAGCACTGGGTCTAACATAGTGTTTGGTGGCCATGCTCATTGCTTTAAGTCACCATGGAGTCCGTTTCCACGATTGAGCACTTTGTTTGGCAGGTTCACGTGTTGTGTTTCATGGTTCCAATAAGTCATTTCTCAGCATTAAACAGTAAGTTTGAGGAGTGGGGCACAGGAGAGGTCAGGATTAGATAAGCCAAGGCCAGTCACGGGGACTGAACTGGTTTTGTTGTGGGGAGGGAATACACAGCCTAGATTACTGATTCTCAACTGGGAGAGATGCCCCTGCCCCCAGGACACTTGGCCATGTCTGGAGACAGTTGTCACAACTGCAGGGGGTGAGTGCTACTGGTATCTTACGGGTAGAGGCCAGCAGTGCTGTTCACCGTCCTGTAATACACAGGATGGCCCCCACCCCAGAGAATGATCTGGAACCAAATGTCAACAGTGCCATGATAGGGAAACTCAGCATTCTTTGGGAAATGCTTGGCCTGGATCCCTGCTCACAGCATACATAATACACTCCTGATGGGTTACAGGGTACGGACCAGATGGTCCTCCAGCTTCTGTGATTTCCCTCCTGTCTCCTTCCCATTTAGTGTGTGGATTTAAACGTGTGCAGCATCCTAAGATGTCAGTAGGTCAGATGATTATGGAATGCAGTGTCTTGTGGGGATCAGGCCCAAGTCCAAGGTTGCTCACCCAGCACAGTCCCACCCCAGGGAACACTGGTGATGTCTTTGGACCTTTTTGGTTGTCAACAGTTAGAGGAAGCAGTGCCACTGGCATCTTGTGGGTAGAGACCAGGGATGCTGTTCATTATCCTACAGTATACAGGGCAACCTCAGTCCAGAGAATGATTTGGGACCAAATGTCATTGGTGTCGAAGCTGAGAAACCCTATTCTGGGTGATTCATTCCAGCGACATCAGGAAAAGCTAACTCATTACCTCCAGGCCTAATTCAGTCATACAGAAAACCACATTGGACTCACCAGTGCTGGGAGGCAGACCTGGTTCTGACCCTGTCTCCGCTGCTTGTCAGGGGAGTGACTCTGGGCACTTAGCTAGCCCTACCACGCCTCAGTTTTTCCATCTGTAAAGTGGGGCTAAAGATTGTACCTCATAGGGTTGTGGTGAGGATTAGATGAGTGAATGCATTTCAGTCTCTGGCCTAAGGTTATACTCAGAGGCAGGGCTGAAATTTTACTGCTTAGCTTGGGTATGGTGAGGGAGAGGCTGATGCAGCCATCATGGTGACTGAAGTTAGGGGCTTGGAGGAGGGCAGTCACAGCAGAGCTGGTGGAAGGAATCAGATGCTGGATCAATTCTGAAGGAAGAACTGCAAGATTTGCTGATAGACTGGTTATAGGCTAAGAAAGAATCAAGGGTGACCAGGATGCTTGACCAGAGCACTGAGTGAATGAAGATACTGTTTACCAACATGGAAAGAACCACTGGTGGTAAAACAGGTTTCACAGAGGAGGCAATCAACACTTGAGTTTTAGAGAAGTTAAGTTTGGGATGCCTGTTGGAAATCCAGATGGAAGATGCTTGTAGGCAATTGAAATCTCAGCCTGAGTGGAGGAGTGGTCTGGGTGCCAATGCATGTTTGGGAATCACTGTGGCATTGGGTGGAACCCTCTGAGGGACACTGATAGAGAAGACATCTTGGGTTCGAGAGCTTAGCTCCATGGCATTCGTGACTAGAGGGTGGCAGAGGAGCCTAGGAGGGAACAGCAGCAAGGAAGGAGGGAAGTAAGGGGGGAGTGTTGTCCTTGGGATCTGAGTCTGCCCCTTGTGGGGGGCAGAAGGGTGTGATTTGGCTGTTGGTGGAGGCCAGGACCAGGGTACCATTGGCCTGGGTGCCTGGTGGCATGTGTTAGGCTGGACCTCCCTGTTGGACCAGCCTGAATGGTGTTGAATGAGGCCCTGGTGTGTGGCCTGAGACTTCCAGCTGTTCTTGGTGTGAGAGCCAGGGTGCCCAGGCCCCTACTCCTGTCCCATGCTAGCTGGGGTTGAGTTGAGCCTTTAAACTCACCTCCCTCTCTCATCTCTTTCAGCAAATGGAGAGGATCCTGAAGAAAGCATCCAAAACCCACAAGCAGAGAGTGGAGGTCAGTCAGGAGCCCAGTGGTAACAGTGGGGAGAGAACTGGGCAGAGGGAGCCACTGAGTGTTGGTGGGAAAGGGGGCATCTTAGGGTTCTCCAGAGAAACAGAATCAGTTAAACATATATATTTCCAGACTAAGATAGACTAGGAAGAAAGGTGATCTACTTCCAAAAATCAGCCTTTGAAAGCCCTATGGATACAATGGTCTGGTCTGTAACCAGTCATGGCGCTGGTGTAGGACCAGGCAGCATTTCATTCCATTGTGTATGGGGTTGCTGTGAGTTGGGAACTGACTCAATGGCAGGTAACACCACCAAGATCTCTGTGTATTCACATACATACATACATGTATATGTTATTGTTAGGTGCCATCAAGTCATCTTCGACTTATAGCAACCCTATGTACAACAGAATGAAACACTGCCTGGTCCTGTGTCAGCCTTACTGTCCTTGCTATACTTGAGCCCATCATTGCAACCACTGTGTCAATCCATCTCATTGAGGGCCTTCCCCATTTTTGTTGACCCTCCACTTCACCAAGCATGATACCCTTCTCCAGGGAATGGTCCCTTCTGACAACATGACCAAAGTAGGTGAGACCAAGTCTGGCCATTCTTGCTTCCAAGGAGCATTCCAGCTGCACTTTTTCCAGGACAGATCTGTTAGTCCTTTTAGCAGTCCATGGTACCTTAGCATTCTTCTCCAGCACCACAACTCAAAAGCATCAACTCTTCTTCAAGTCTTCTTTACTCATTGTCCAGCTCTCCCATGCATATGAGGCAATTGAAAATACCATGACTTGGGTTAGTTCTGGTGGCGTCTTGGATAAGGCTCTTGGCTGCTAACCAGGTCAGCAGTTCAAACCCACCAGCTGCTTCATGGAAGGAAGATGGGTGATCAACTTCATAAAGATTTGTAGCCTCAAAAACCCAACAGGTTGTTAGGAGTCGGAATCGACTTGATGGCAGTGAGGTATACATATGTATATATGTAGAGAGAGAGAAAGAGAGAAATGGAGATGGAGGCAGGGAGAGAGGAGTTACTTTGAAGATTTTCGTCATGAGACTGCGGTGTTAGAGAAAGTTAGAGGCTCCTTCAGTCTTGTGTTCCAAAATTGGTAGGCCTCGGGTTTTGCTCTTAAGGCCTTCAGCTGCTTGGTTGAGGCCCCCCACCTGCATTATGGAGGGTGATCTGCTTAAGAGCAGTGACTTAGATGCTTGTTAGCTGCCATCAATTGGCCCCCAACTCATGGTAACCCCATGCACAATGGAACCCAACACTGCCCGACCCTGCACCATCCTTGTGGGTTGTGGATCAGATCACTGTGATCCATAGGGTTTTCTCTGGCTGATTTTCAGAAGTAGATTACCAAACCTTTCTTCCAGGCCCATCTTAGTCTGGAGTCGCTGCCGACACCTGTTCAGCATCATAACAACACACAAGCCTCCAAAGACAGATGGGCAGTGGCTGGGCATGAGGTGTATTGTTCGGGACTAGGACTTTGTCTCCCACCTCTAAGGCAAGAATTCTGTCACTGAACCACCACAGCAGCATCTAGACTATGTTTGACCAAACAGCTGGGCATCATTGCCTAGTCAAGTTGACATGAAATTAATCATCACAGGGTCATCCTGAGGTCATTCAAGAGAGAAACCAGGGTTCGGGCATCTACAGGACCTGACAGGTTGGGTTTAAATGGAGAGGAGGATGTTTCCAGAGAAGAGACAGGATGTGGAAGAGGTTGGGTGGGCAAGGCTGTGGACCCCCTTGTGCCCTGCATGGGTCTGTGCTGAGACGGTCTTTCTCTTTGACTTTCCCAGGACTTCAACAGACACCTGGACACACTCACTGAGCATTACGACATCCCAAAAGTCAGCTGGACCAAGTAGCTTCTTGGCCTCTGGGCATGATGTGGTCTCAAGGGGAAGTGGAAGATGAACCTGGGTCTATATTGGGTACCTTTGCATTTTCTGCTGCAGCGGTGCTTTTTGAAACTCGTCTTGTTCTGGAACTTGATTAAACACTGTCCTTTCACTCAATTTTGGTTTCTCAGTAGACTGTAGAAGATAAACCTTTTTAGTGTGGACTGGAAAGCTTTGGAAGTTAATCTGGAGGTTGAAGTTGTTCTTTTTAAGTGCCACGTAAGAATGTTTAGTTCTCCGAGTTTCATTTAAGCCTGAGGACAACCAGCCAGCTCTCTTCACCCAGATAAACTGACTCCAGAGGATAAGAAACTATCCTTATCCTGTTGTGGCCTGTAGTGTACAGACCCCCAGGTATGTGGACTTTTAGGCTCCTATTAGCTTGAGGATTAAGCTCCATCCAGGACCTAGGGAAACTGCCCATGGCTTCATGGACTTCGACCACCGCCACAGCCCTCCTGCCTGAGATACAGAGGACAGCCGCCCATGGCAAAGATAGCATGTCCAGCCTGGTCCTTTCCTGAGCCTGTGACTGGCTGGCAGCCCCTCCCCCAGTTTCCCCATTCCAGACATTTCTAATGGATGTCACCACAGCCTCCTTGGCAGACATCACTAATTGGTCACAGTTATCTTTGTAATGGAATCCAGACACCGCCTGACTCTCCCCTCAACCAGGGCTCCAATCAGTCCCCATAGTTACTCAGAGTTGGCACATGACCTGGAGCCTGTTGAGGTGACAGGCCCAAGGCTGAACCCCTGCAGACACACATAGATGGTCAAATGGGAGGACCCCATTACTGGTCCTGGAGATCCAGGGTCTTTGGGGGCCTGGGTTTACTGGATGAGGCTCCATCTGTGTACTCTACCGAAGAAGGCAGTTTCTATTGACACAGCTTCCAAAAGAGTAACAAAGTGAGAAGACAAAAAGTGTTATGCTTGAGGGTATAATAAGTGAACTGAAAATTAAAGCAACAACCAGTTATTAAATATGAGTCTGTGTGTCTTCCTTATAAGCTGTTTGGTCTCCATTGGGAATGCTGCCTTTTTATTGCATGTGAAGGATACGCATACCTCGAAGTACTAAAAAAAGGTCCTTGGGTAGTACACATGGTTTATGCTCGACTATTAAAAATTGGTGGTTCAAAACCACCCAGTGGTGCCACAGAAGAAAGTCCTGGCGATCTGCTTCCATAAAGATTTCTTAGGTGCCATTGAGTTGATTCCAACTGTGACCCTATGTGACAGAGCAGAACTGCTCCCTGGGGTTTTCTTTGCTATAATCTTTATGGAAGCAGATCTCCAGGTCTTTGTCCTGTGGAGCTACTGGGTGGGTTTGAACTGCCAGCCTTTTGGTTAGCAGCTGAGTGCTTAACCAAATAGCCACCAGCCTAGAAAACCCTATGGAGCAGTTAGTTCTATCCTGTAATGTGTGGGGTAATGATGAGTAGGAATCACTGATGGTAATTGTTTTTGTTTTTCTAACCAGGGGTGGGAGAAGGGAAAGTTACTTCTTAAGGGGCAACAAACTATTAAGGGTGTTGGAAAAATTTAGAAACAGTGATGGATGCAAAACATGATGATTCTGTTAGGTGCTGCTGAGTTGAGATCCTACATACAAAAGAACAAAAACACTGCCCGGGCCTGTGCCATTCTGACAACTCTTGCTCTGCTTGAGTGCTTCATTGCTGCCACTGTGTCAATCCATCCTGAGGGTCTTCCCCATTTTCTGACCCTCCACTTTACCACGCATGATACCCTTCTCCAGGAACTGGTCCCTTGAGGGACAGTATGACTAAAGTATGAGAGGCAAAGTCTGGCTGTTCTTTTTTTCCATGGAGTATTCTGGCTATACTTCCTCTAAGACAGATTTGTTACTACTTCTGGCAGTCCATGGTCCCTTCAATATTCTTCATCAACACCACAATTCAAATGCATCAATTCTGCAGTTTTCCTTACTTGTTGTCCAGCTGTCCCAAGCATACAGGGCTGTTAAAAATACCATGGCTTAGGTCAGGTGCACGTTAGTCTTCAAAGCAGCACCTTTCTCTTAAGACACTTTAAGGAGATCTCTTGAACCAGATTTGCCCAGTGCAATAATACATCGTTTGATTTCTTGACTGCTGCTTCCATGGGCACTGTGGATCCAAGTAAAATGAAATCCTTCACAACTTCAGTCTTTCTCCATCTATCATGTTGTTTATTGTTCCAGCTGAGGATTTTTGTTTTCTTTATATTGAGGTGTAGCCCATAATGAAGGCTGTAGTCTTTGATTTTCATCAATAAGTGTTTCAAGTCTTCACCTTTAGCAAGCAAAGTTGTGTCACCTGTGTATCACAGGTTGTTAATGACTCTCCTGTCCAGATGCCACATTATTTTTCATATAGTCCAGCTTCTTGGATTATTTTCTCAGCATACAGATTGAATATGTGTGGTAAAAGGATACAGCCCTGCACACACCTTTCCATTTTAAACATTCAGTATCCCCTTGTTCTGTTCGAACTACCTCTTGGTCTATGTTCAATACAGGTTCCTCATGAGCACATTCAAAAAACAAAAAACAAAAACTTACTGCCCTCAAGTTGATTCAACTCACAGTGACCCCTCCTTGGGTTTCCGAAGCAGTATCTCTATGGAAGTAGATGCCCAATCTTCCTTCTGAGGAGTTGCTGGTGGGTTTGAACCACCAGCCTTCTGGTTAGCAGTCAGATGCCTTAGGCACTATACTGCCAGAGCTTCTGAGCATAATTAAGTATTGTGGAAGTCCCATTCTCCACAATGTAATCCATAATTTGTTATAATCCATACAGTCAAAAGCCTTTGTGTAGTCAATGAGACACACGTAAACATCTTTCTGGTATTCTTTGCTTTCAGCCAAGGTCCCTCTGACATCAGCAATAATATCCCTCATGCCATGCCCTCTTCTGAATTCACCTTGAATTTCTGGCAGTTCCCTATCAATGTACTGCTACCAACCATCTTTGAATTATCTTCTGCAAAATTTTACTTGCTTGTGATATTAATGATATTGTTTGATAATTTCCTCATTCACTTCAATCACTGCATAAAGGGTATGGAGGCATTGTCATCTTAGCTCCTTTAACTTCACAAGGGGGAGAGACAATCACCACCGGCAGCCCAAGGCTGATTCCTATGAGATGAAAGTCAGACATGCCACCACCCTCCCTTTTTACCAATTCTGACACCAACTATCCCTCTCATGGCACTGTCTCCTTCTTTGCTGGATTCGACAATTCACTGTAATGGCCACAGAACTCATAGACAATACTCAGTGATGGAATTTATTAGGGAAGTTGTTGTTGTTGTTGTTGTTATGTGCCGTTGAGTCGGACCCGACTCATAGCGACCCCTCCTTGGGTTTCCGAGGCAGTATCACTATGGAAGTAGATTTCCCCATCTTCCTTCTGAGGAGTGGTTGATGGATCTGAACTGCCAGCCTTCTGGTTAGCAGTCAAGTGCCTTAGGCACTACGCTACCAGAGCTCCCATTCAGGAAGTAACAGGTTACAATTCAGGTTCAGGAATGCTCAAGATACAATTCTTCGATTAGAGTAGCTCCTCTCAGCCATGCCTGACATGCCTCTCTTTGGCCTGACATGCCTCTTGGCCTGGCCTTTGCCCTGCTCTGGTAAGTGTTATAAAGCTCTTTTAGTTCTGCTGATAGGTACACCTAGGTGCACCCCACTTTGCTAGCAAGCCTCCTGCCCAAAGGCACTTAGCTTTCTCACTCTGTGGGCTGGCAAATCTGCCACCATCTCATGCTGGTCCCTTAGTTCTGCTGCTGCTATCTCTCTGCCATCTCTGCGTGGAGAACTCAGGTCTCAGGATGTACTCCACTCCTGGCTTTTCTTTCTTGCTGGTAGTGAGATTCCCCTTTTCCACCTCTAGGATGGCTCGTTTTAAGCCTAATGGAATGACAAAACTGACCAATACTGACATTAGGGTTCCATACGCCTTATTTCCATGGTGCCACCCCCACAAAGGGGGTTATTTACATTACTAACAAGCCAGACCACAAGCACCTTACATTTACATAGTTCCATTCCACCTAGTCATCTGGTGGGAGTCACAAAGACCATGGCCAGAAGAGCCACACCAAGTAATTCACTGCACTATAATCACCTTTCTTTCAAATAGGCACAAATATGGATCTCTTCCATTCTGTTGGCCTGGTGGCTGTCTTCCAGATTTCTTGGCATAAACGAGCACCTCCAGCACTGCATCCCTTTGTTGAAACATCTCAGTGGGTAGTCTGCCAATTCTTGGAACCTTATTTTTCACCAATTCTTTCAGTGCAGCTTGGATTCCTCCTTCAATACCACTGGCTCTTGATCATATGCTACCTCCTGAAATGGTTGAACATTGACCAATTATTTTTGGTACAGTGACTCCGGGTATTCTTTCCATCTTCTTGTGATGCTTCCTGCATCATTCAATATTTTGCCCATCTCCTACTGCCATCAAGTTGGTCCCAACTCACAGCAACCCCTCCTTGCATTTCTGAGGTGGTATCTCTATGGAAGTAGATTGCCCAGTCTTCCTTCCGAGGAGTGGTTGGTGGGTTTGAACCACCAGCCTTCTGGTTAGCAGTCAGATGCCTTAGGCACTCGGCCACCAGAGCTCTCATAGAATCCTTCAATATTGCAACTCAAGGCTTGATTTTTTTCTTCAGTTCTTTCTTCTTAAGAAATGCTAAGTGTGTTCTTCCCTTTTGGTTTTCTAACTCCAGGTCTTTGTACATTTCATTATACTTTTTTCTCTTGACCTGCCTTTAGAAATCTTCTATTCAGCTCTTTTATTTCATTTTTTCCATTCTCTTTAGCTACTCCTTTCAAGAGCAAGTTTGAGTCTCTCTTGACATCCATTTTGGTCTTCTCTTCCCTTGCTGTCTTTTAAATGACCTTTTGCTTTCTTCATGTATGATGTCCCTGATGTTATCCCACAACTTGTCTAATGAACGTAATCAGCATCAATTGTACATGTAAAAACCTGTTGAAATGTTGAATGTTTTGTTATATGTACTTTCACCACAATAAAACAAAAAGAAAAAGCAAACTATTATTTTTATCTATATTCCATGGGGGCGTGATTTTCACACGACCATTTCAGGTAATAAACAGGCAGAAAACCACGCTTGTTCACGGACGAACGTTGACACCGACTGGTCACCGGTATTTACTGCAGTGTAAGGCTGGACTGCCTGTCAGTTTGCTTGATCTCTTTCCAAGTAACTGCCATCTCGCCCCTCCTACCAGAGTCTCCGAGACTTCCCCACCAGACTGCACCTCCATAAAGCCTGAGCCCCAGCGCGGAGTAGAGAGGTGTCCACCTTTGGCATTTCTCACCTGACCTGCTGGGGGGCCCCTGGCGGCGGGGGCGGAAGATAGGGTTCACACCCGGCTTCCGCGTTCCTAGAGGCGGGGGCAGGAAACATGGCCCACAAAGGGCTTCCGCGCCTGCGTACATTCCTCCCTACGCCTGCGCAGTACTGGCAGCTCCGCCCGGACCGGACATAACGGTCCTACCGCGGCTCCTGGACCGGAAGTGGAGACGGACTGTGGCGGGGCGAGCCCGGCCTTATTCAACTCCCGGCCGTTTCCGCCGCCACCGCCGAGGCTATCGCCGAGGCCTCCCGCCGCCGCCATGTCTGCTAGCGCCGTCTACGTGCTGGACTTGAAGGGCAAGGTACTCAGGCGCCCCACCCTTTCCGTTGCCAGGCAACTGGCGGGGGCCTCGCCCAGTGGGGACCCACCCCGTTGCTAGGTAACTGGCCAGTGAACCCCACCCGGGTGTGAGGCTGGGAGGCCCCAAGACCGCACCTGAGCGCCCCACCCCATTGCTAGGATATCGGGCGGGGTCTTCTACCTGACAGCCCTGCCCTGTTGCTAGGTGACGCAGTGGTGTGCCCCCGCCTGGCAATGGCCAGCTAACTGGCTGCACGACCTTCGCAGCCTCTGAGCGCGGGCCGGGAACTCTGGCCTCCGTGGGGGTCCAGGAGGCCGCGGGGAGGGCAGGGCCTTGCGACCGGTGGCCCCAGGTGGCGAGGCGTGGCAGGGACTGTATGCCCTGGGGCTCATCCCGCCCTGGCGGGCGCAGCCTCTACTATTCACCCGGTATTTTCTCCATGCCATTTCGCCTTGTAGGTATTGCGTTAATGAGCTTTCATGGTGACACTGATTCTCTACAGAGTTAGATGAAGTGGGTGGTAGGAGCGTCAATGTGCAAAGGGGGAAACTGAGGCACAGATGCTGAAGCACCCCGCCCAAGGTCACCCAGGTGGCAGAGAAATGGCAGGTTGAGGCGTCGGTCCTAAGGCTCAAACCCAAATCACCCACTGACTAAGTTGATTTTTGTGAGCTGGTGCTGAGCACCAGGCTGTCTCTGACTCATGGCCACCCCATGTGTGCAGGGAACTGCTTCATAGCGTTTTCAGGGTTGTGACCTTTCAGAAGTATAGATCCTCAGGCTTTTCTTGCAAGACATCTCTGAGTGCACTTGAACCACCAACTTATCAGTTAGGAGCCAAACTTGTAAAGCATTTGTATGATCCAGGGACTCCAAAATGTTACTTGTTAATTGCTAGTCAATTTCAACTGATGAGCAAGCAACCAACTGCTCAGAGTAGAACTGTGCTTTGCAGGGTTTTCAAGGCTATAACCTTTCAGAAGCAGATCGCCAGGCCTGTGTGGGTTCAAATCACCAGCCTTCCGGCAAGTAGTCTAGTGTAACTGCACTAGTGTAACTGCACTGTCCAAGGACTAACCCCAGGCAGGAGGAGCAGAAAGCACAGCCAGCCCCTGTCTTGTGGAGACCACAATCTGGTGGGGAAGATGGGCAGTAACTTCAAAAAGCACAAGCCAGTATTCATTGGAGTGGGGGAGTAGTGATCACCTATAGTAGTAAGGAGGTCCTGCCGCATCAGGGGTCAGGGAGGGCACCCAAGGGAATAGCATGTCCACTGAGGTGTGAGGGAGGGTCTGACGTAGCTGGACTAGGAGGCTGTGCTGGTTCCAGGAAGCGGCCACCTTTCCCAGGAGAATCTGTTTAAAAAACCCAAACCAAGCTCCTTGACATCGAGTTGACTCTGACTTATGGCGACCCTGTATGTTATAGGGTAGAGCTGTGTCCCACAGGGTTTTCTTGGCAGTAATCTTTATGGAAGCAGATGGCCAGGACTTTCTTCCTCCTTGCCACTGGTTGGGTTCGAACTGCCAACCATTAGTTTAGTAGCCAAGCATAAACTACTTGAGCCACCCAGGGACCTTATGGCGGGTGGTCTGAGAAAATTACTTGAAGGAGGGGTCATGGAGTTCTTTCAGACATGGGCTGCTGAAAGGCAATGGCCAAGCCCACCCTGGGGGACGAAAGGCAGTGGTGTCTGGCCTCTCACCTGAGAGTGACAAAACAGATCCCAAAAGTGGCAAGGACGAGCGAGAAGTATGTGGGTGTTAAGTCCTGTTATCGGGGGGGGGGGGGTGGAGGACAATTAGTGCAGAAGGGCTAAGGGGTGAAGTGGCAGCCCCTCTCCCCACTCCCAGCACCTTTCTCCTGAGGGGACACCCAGGCTGCCCTCCTTGGAGGCCATCCAGGGTCAACAGATTATGGGTCCCATGCTGGGCTTCCTTGCCTCACCTTCTCAGAGGGAGGGAAGATGGATGCCCCAGGCCCAGGGTAAGGGGGACAGTGCACCCCGAAGCCTTGTGTTCTACTCTGCTTCTGCCTTGGCCTTGTGTCTGGCTCACTCACACCTTCTTCGGCAGGTGTTACATGAGTACCTAGCACGAACCAAACACTGTGCCAGGCACAGGGGGTCCCTGTGGCCGTGAGGTCTGGGTGAGCTCAGCACCTGTCCCTACAGCACAGATTGTGGCCTCGGCAGGTACCTCCCCTTGGGCCTCACTTTCTTCATCAGTCAGGAGAGGCCATTTTGGGGATGTTGTGAGGACTCACTGAGCAATCTGCAAGGCTCGGCCCCAAGCCCGTCCTGCCTTCCAGGTTGGACTCGCTGCAGAGATTTACCGGCCGGTCAGATCCAGCTGGTTGGATCCAGCAGCCACAAGGGCAGGGACAAGGCCTGAGGACTGCAGTTGCTCAACCTCGCTTTGGGCGAAGGAAGGAAGGTGATTACAAAAGGCCCCTGAAGAAGGGCAGTGCCAGCTTTGTGTTTTGGAGGGTGACCACGTGGCAGTCATGTTGACAGGGAGGCAGCCCACTGGGCACACAGGGTAAAGGGCAGCCACTGGAGCTGGAGAGCCGCTCATCCTGGGTAATGCCCATGCCTGGAGGGCAGCACTAGGGGCCCGTGGGTGTTGAGATGTACAGATGGGAGGAGATACAGGGACATGAGGAGGAGCTACCACCATGGGGAGATTGTCACCCAGGAGAAGGGGGACCGAGGGACACAGGGAGAGGGAGTCACCATGGGGATATTGTGGCGTAGAAAAGCGTCACTGGTCTTGCCTTTTGGGCTCCTTCTCAGCAATCAAGATGACTTTTCGTCTTCCACTCACTCCCTATGGACTTGATGCCTTAAAAGCTTGCCTCCTGAGTAGACTGTATTTGACCAATGCTAATGAATGGCACCCGAAGCAATGTGTGACCGCAAGTCTCTGCCGACCAGAGTGGGGAGCAGCATGGCCACAGGCCCCTCCACCTCTGTTTTCTGGTCTCTCTAGCCTCTGGCGCTGCTGACCACCTCCTCCAGCATGTGTCTGCAGTGCCATGCTTGGTTGTCCTCCTGTCTCTCCTGCTGCCCTCTGTGGGCCCTCCTCGTTTGCTTCCTCTCGGATGTTGGCTCAGACCTGAGGGTATCTCTCTGTACCAATCCTTTCCTGGGTGTGTCAGAAAAAACAATCCAGTTGCTGTCAAGTAGATTCTGACTCAGAGTGACCCTGTGTGTTACAGAGTAGGACTGCACCTTAGGGTTTTCTTGGCTGTGATCTTTAAGCAAGCAGATCACCAGGCCTTTCTCCATGGTCTGCTGGCTTGGTTCAAGCCACCAACCTTTAGTAGTTGAGTGCAAACCATTTGTGACACCCAGGGACGGGGTGTGTCAGCAACTCAAATTTGTACCTATCCAAGCACTGGCTTCTGGACCCCTCAGCAGCCCCACAGCCACCACACGTTCTGCATTTCCCAAAAGGAACTCCTTTCGCCCCCAGGCCTGCTCTCTTCAGTGCTCACACCTCAGTGAGTTACGCCCTCCGGGTGGTTGTCTGGACCAGAAACCCAGGCATTATTCTGCTGTCTGTACCTCCTTATCCCATGCTCACCCCACACAGTACTGGGTCCCTCCTGTGGTTGGGTTCTGTCCATGTGCTGACTGGAAGGAGGTGGTTGTAGCTCTTGGGGAGTATGCCACTCCATGGGGCCAACAGATGGAACATGGGGAAGCGGGGGCATTGAGGACGCGTGAAGCCAGGCTGGGGAGGGCGTGGAGCACCGGTCTTTAGTCAGGGTGAACTGTGCTGAGGCTGGGCAGTGAGGAGTGGGCTGAGGCCCGCAAGCGCGAAGGCCTTGGGGCAGAGATGTGTGTTCAGAGGCTAGCAGGACTGGAACGGAGTGAACAGGGAGAGCAGAGGAGGGGCTGCAGGACGGTGAGGGGCCAGGCCAGGGCCCCGCAGATGTTGGGGCAAGGCTCAGGGTATGTTCTCGGTGCAGCGGAGGCCATGTAGGTGGCAATGTCAGCAGCAGGGAGAGCCGACTTGACTTTGGTTTAAGATGGCCCCTCTCACTATTGTAGAGAAGGGACCAGGGGCTGGTCAAGAGTGGCAGCAGGGGTAGGACTGTCCCATTTAGTCTATCCTGTCTTGCAGCTTGTTTGGGATATGTGATCTTCAACTGAGGCCAGCCTTGGCGCCTGCCCCCATGGTGTAAGGATCAAGCCTTGAGCCTCAGGAGGCCCTGGGTCTGTCTTGGCTGCGCCTTGTCCCCAGGCCCAGGATGACTCACCCTACAGCATCACGTACTAAGTATGTGAACCTCTATGCAGCCACACCCAGGTTGAGCACATACATCCCTCCACCATCCCTTTGAGGGCTTGGGCCAGGGCACCTGCCTGTGCCAGCGGCACCCCAGAGGAGGGACACTGGAGGAAAGGGTGGCCCAGGGATGTCCCAGGAGCAGGGCTTAGCGGCAGCAGTGGCCCTGCCAGGAGTGGGCAAGAACATGCCTGTGCTCATAGGGTGATCTTAATGAGCAGTCACCTCTCTGGGCACCACTGCCAATCTCTGTGAGAATGACGGTCCCCCTCCTGGGGTCAGCAAGGAGAGGTTCAAGGGCATGCAGAGCCCCTCAGCTGGGCTGCCCCACCTGGGGGCTGTGTCCCTGAGCCACAGGCTAAGAAGATGGGGCAGTGTGTGTGCGTGTGCACATGTGAGCAGAGATACTAGGAGGGATGTGTGTGTGCACATGTGTGCCCACGTGCAGACAGACTAGGGAAGAAGGTGCTCATTTGTGTGTGCTCTCATCACACCCTCTCGGCCTGACAGGATAGACAGTCGCTCTCATCCTGAGCCTCATGTCCCAAGGAAGGGCAGTCTAGGTGGGTTACTTCTACAATGGCACCCTTAGAACCTGCAGCACTGCCCTCACAGGACATGGAGCCGCAGCAGCTCCGGGTGTACCTGGCATGTGTTTCCAAACCTGCCTCTTAGTCCCTTATCAAGCTGTGATTTATACATAATAAACCTCAGGTGTCTGAGCGCACACTTGTGAGTGAGGCCGGGTGAGTGCCCTAGGAGGCCGTGCTGAGCTTCCCCTTCTCCCTGCGCCCCTCGGCCCCACCTACCCCCCAGGCAGCACAGTCTATGTGCTCCCCTCTCTGAGCATCAGGATCCAAATCTTGCCCACATCGTCACATCAGGCATTCCTTCCTGTCCCTTGCTGCAGTGTGCACCATGGTGTAGGTGGACACACTGTTTCTCCGGTCACCTGTTAAGGGATGTCTGCGTTGTCTCCAGTATGCGTCTAGTGAAAATAAAGATGCTTTGGGGTGAATGCCAGCGGGGACTGGCTGGGTCACATGGTGGGCAGATATATAACTTTTTGAGAAACTGCTAAACTGTTTTCCCAAGTGATTGTCCTGCTGTACAGTACTGTCCTCAGTAGACGAGGGCTCCGGGTGCTTGGCACCCTCACCACGGGCTGTGAAAGAGCAGCCAGGAGCAGGGCCGCCTCTGTCAGCCAGGTGGTTTTGTGAACACAGCACCATCTCCTAGGGGCTCTGACGTGGGCGGGAGGGTCAGCAGGGAGAGCCCTTTGGTGTCTTCCAGCTGCTCCAGTCCCAGACCTCCCCTGTGGAGCTCCCTCTGGGACGTGCTCTGTGTGCAGCATTCCCTGGGGGAGGGCTGCAGGACGGCCTCTCGTCCCTCCCACCGACAAGGCCATGATCGGTTTCCCTGCACGGGTCTCCCCTTCTGCCCCGTGCACCCAGTTGTAGGACAGAAAGTGAAGACCACCGCCTCCCTTCCTGCCCCCCAGGTGCTCATCTGCCGGAACTACCGTGGCGACGTGGACATGTCGGAGGTGGAGCATTTCATGCCCATCCTGATGGAGAAGGAGGAGGAGGGGATGCTGTCGCCCATCCTGGCCCATGGTGGCGTCCGCTTCATGTGGATCAAGCACAACAACCTCTACCGTATCCTTTCAGAGAATGGCACGTGTGTGTGCATTAGCATGCGAGCGTGTGCATCTCCCTGTGGGTGGCCGAGACTGTGTGTCTGTACGTTCATGAGCTGTCACTCCACCCCCGACTGTGGCCAGGCATCTTCTATATCCTGGTGCTGCGGGGAGGGCTGGCTCTGCAGCCCGTGGCTCTGCTGGCAGGCTGGCCCAGCCTTCACCTCCTGTCTGCCTTGTGGACTGACGCACCGCCTCCACAAAGGGTCCCGACTGTCATTGGGGCTGGCGCATGTGAATTGACCTGCAGGTGTAGTTCTTTTTCTGTGCACATGGCCGCAGCACCCCCAGGAGCTGGTTGGAAACTGAAGGCTCAGACCTGCCCAGTCGGGTCTGGGTCAGGGAGCACCTAGGGGTTTGTGTGCTTAGGAATCCCCAGGCCCTGCCATGTGGCTCTTTGCTCATATATCTCTGTCTATAGCCCTGTGAGCAGTGCATGGGTGGTCAGGCCATTCCCCACAGCCGCCTGGTCCTGTGATAGCTGCCCAGCACGTGTGTGGGGGTGACAGTTGTGGTCCGATCTCACCAGGACCAGGTGGACCTGTTCTCATTCAAGCCCCAGCATTCTCACTTGGGCGCTGGTGCAGAGGGCAAGGGCTCCTTCAGGTGTCCCTACCCAGCATTCCCTGTGTGAGTGACGTCCTTTCCCTTCCCGTCTGTCCATTGGTTGTATTGTCGTTGGGGAGGGGGGTTTTCCAACGGAGCCGGTGTACCTGCTGGCCTCCTTGTTAAACCCTTGGAGCTGGAGCCTGAGGGTGTGGCCCTGCCTCTCTGACTTGGCGGCATCCATTCTGGTATCTGCAAGGCAGTGAATGGGGGAGGGAGTGAGAGGTGGTCCCCAGAGCTCACAGCTTGGCAGGGAACAGTGCTGGGTTGCACACAGCCCCTGGGGAAGTCAGGGCACCTGCTGGGGCCTGCAGAGGAGGAAGCCAGGAACACAGAGGAATAGGAAGGGCTTGTGTGTGGGGCCCCATGATAGAGGCTTGCCCATGCAGGTAGGGGCATCTGCAGCCTGGGCACTTGATAACATTGCCGACTGAGCAGGTAGGAAGACCCAAGCTGGATTCAAGAGCGAGAGTGCTCAGGGCCAGGCCAGGAGGGGCACAGTGGGAACTGGCCTGGCTGCTTCCACAGAGCCATCTGGGTACCTGGCCACAGTGGGCACACAGCTTGGGAAGAGAAGGTGAGGGAGCCCTGCTCCCACCCCTGGACCATGCCACGTCCCTCCTGCCTTCAGCCCTGTGACTCCACGGATCGCTCTGCCCTCCTCCCCTCTGCCGTCTCTCATGGGTGTCACTGCTTAGCTCTCTTCTCAGCATCATCTCCTGACCTATGGCTGGGGTGACTTGAGTCCTTTGGCATCTCGGTGGTCCTTGTGTCAGCTGAGTACCCCTTGTGAGCTGGTGCCGTGCCTGGTGCAGACTAGGTGCTCAGTAGGCCTAGCCAGGGGGGCAGTGTTGGTTCTGTGGTAGCATTCTTGCTGTCCGTTCCGGAGACCTGGGTGCACTTCCTGGCTGATGTGCCTCATACACAGCCACAGCAGGTTTCGGGGGGAGCTTCCAGACTAAGACAGACTAGGAAGGAAGGCCAGGTGACTGACTTTTGAAGCTTAGCCCGTGAAAACCCGATGGTCCGATCCACAGCTGATTACGGGGGTGGCACTGGACCAGGCAGCGTTTTGTTCTGTTGTGCACAGGGTCACCAAGAGTCGGGTGCCAGCTCAGTAGTGGCTAACAAAGCAGCAGGAGCCCTGGCCCAAGGGAACATGGTGGGTGACTGGCCGCTCCCACACACCCAAGAACCAGAACTGACTTCCAGAAGCTTCTTAACTCCCCATACAGTGGTCGCCACCTCCAAGAAGAATGCGTGCGTGTCGCTGGTGTTCTCCTTCCTCTACAAGGTGGTGCAGGTGAGTTCAGTGCGGGGGTGCTTCTCTGCTCTGCAGGCTGAGGCCACCCTGTACGTCTCTGCAGCCTTGTTTGCTGCCCTGCCCTGGTTAGGGGAGGCATGTGGGCAGGAGAAGGCAGGTGTGTACCCTGCCCCTGCCCCTGCTGCCCCTGGCCTGGCCTGGGAAGAGCTACTGGTGACCCTGGGGGGACAAATATGTCCCCCCAGCTGATGCTCAGGGGTCAGGGAAATAGGATAACAGCAGGAGGGCTGGGCCGAGCCAGCCCACCATCTCCACAGGGATCTAAAGACACAGCCCTGACACTCACCTAGAAGGGATGTTAATCACCTGGCCTGGCCTGAGGATGAGATAGTGGTGGAGACAGCACATGCAAAGGCCCTGGGGCAGGAGCAGAAGGGTGCATGTGATGTGGTCAGGCACCATCAGGGAGGCCAGTGTGGGCCCAAGACAGGGAGCAAGGACAGAGCTTGGGCTGGGGTCAGCCAGGTGGATGGGGCCCACCTGGGTAGGGAGAGTCAGGTAAGGATTTACTCTAAATGTGACAGGAAGCTGTTGCAGGGCCTTAGGCAGGAAGTTGACGTGGCCTGACTGGTTTTAAGCGGTCTCTCTGACTCTGAGTAGGAAATGAACTGGAAGGCAGCAGGGAGGCCAGTGAGGAGCTGCCATGGGGTCCAGCAGGGAAGAGTGGGGGGTGGGGCAACTAGAGGAGACTCAGGTCCAGGGGGCTGGGGCTCAGGTGGTATCCGCGCGGCCAGCCTGAGAGCCTCCTGGGAGAGTACTGGGGATCAGAGGCTTGGGGGGGATGAGGACATGTGGGGAGGAGAAGAGCGAGCCCACCAGAGAAGCCCCATATGTGGCTGGAGAGCTGGGGCCTGCCCTGGGCTGGATGCTGTCTCTGGTGGGAGAGGGGCAGCTCCCCAGCCTGTTGTGGCAGAGTTGGCAGTGGCGGTCCTGGAGGCTAGAGGAGGGGAGCAGAAGGGCCCTGTCCCTCCATTCAGTGGTCAGTGTTCCTTTCCGCCTTAGTGACCTTCTTCTCATTCTTGTGCCTGACAGAGCTACTTAATGAACCGCCCCTCCCCTCCTGCCCCATGTCCGTTCTTGAATCCTCCAACTCGTCCCTTGAACTGGGCAAAGTACATTCACACGTACTGCTGTGCAAACTGGCAGCTCATGGGGCCGGAAGAGTCTGGAAGAACCTCTGTCCTGTCTCCAGTAGCTCTCCTCCACCACCTGTGTCACTCTTATCTTGGGCTAAGGGTGACATTCATAGTCGGAATTAGTAAGAGGCTTGGGAGAGGCCACAGGCCTGGGGGAAGGACAGTGTTTGTTGGGGCAGTGGGGAGTTCTGACCAGGCCTCAGGAAGTACCTGCCCACCTCCCCAGCTCCTGTCTTCCTGCCCTGTTCCCTGAGCCCTGAAGCTGGGCAGAGTTGGCTTGTGAGGGAAGGGGCTTCGGGGCCTGAGGGGGAGATGAGTTTGTGTATGCATTCCTTCATTTATTCATCTCGTCCTCTCCCTTTATCCGGCCCTCTCCACACCTGTCTGCCTCCACCACCCCCATCCAGGTGTTCTCGGAATACTTCAAGGAGCTGGAGGAGGAGAGCATCCGTGACAACTTCGTCATCATCTATGAGCTGTTGGACGAGCTTATGGACTTCGGCTACCCACAGACCACGGACAGCAAGATCCTGCAGGAGTGAGTGGGAAGGAGGGCTGTCTGCAGGCCACACACAGCAAGATCCTGCAGGAGTGAAGGGGGTGGGGTGGCCTGGCCCAGTGCTTGGGGGCTGGAGTCAGTTATGGTCACTCACCAGTCCCCAGCCCCGCAGCCCTCAGTGTCAAGGCATTGATGTCATCAGGTTTGGGAGAAGCAAATGTCCACTCACATGGTCACACCCCAGCCGTAGCTGAACCCAGGCTTCACAGAGCTGCTCTCATGTGCAGGGGTCCTTTTTCTACTCGATGCCACTGTGCAACACGGGCGTCTTCCCATGGCTGTCCCTCTCCATCCACACACCTCTTCCTGTTAGCAGGCTTTGCTGTGACCATCACAAGTAAAGCTATGACAGACATCTTTGTGATCCTTCCCTTCAGACAACAGCGTGTATTAAGTCCAGCTATGAGCAGAGACTGTGCTGAGCAATATCCCCCCACTCTGCTCAGCCTTGAGGTCTGCGGGCCATCTTCCCATTTTATGGGGAGGGAAGAGAGGGAGCCCTGTACTTGGACGTACCCCTAACTGACCACGTACAGTGGGATTGCCAGGTCACACTCTATGAGGGTCAGGTCCCCCTCCATGCCAGCTAGGCGAGTGCTCAGCCCTATTTTTGTTTTTAACCCCTGTGCTGTCTCTTTGGATCCCACAGAGCAACTGCTTTGGGTTCCTTGTCACTTGATTGTGTGTGTTTGTTGTCTTCACTCTTTTTTTTTTAATCGTAGTAAAAATATACACAAAACATCCACCAATACAGCTTCCACATTTACAATTCATTGGCCTTGTTGGCATTTTTCATACTTTGTCACCGTTATCAATATCCTTATCCAAACTATCCTATCACCATTAACATAAACTCACTGGCCCCCAAACAAGATAGTCCTTTACAAGTGGCCCCAGGTGAAACGAGGGCCTGCCTTCCAGCACTTGTTGCCGTGGGAGCTGTTTTCTAGTTGGTTGAGATGCCCCCAGACTCTGCCCTTACCCCTAAACATCAGTGCCCAGGGAGAAGGTGGTTATGTGATGATAGCACTGTAATGCTGAGCTTGTTCCAAAGGTACATCACTCAGGAGGGCCATAAGCTGGAGACGGGGGCCCCACGGCCCCCTGCCACTGTCACCAATGCAGTGTCCTGGCGATCTGAGGGCATCAAGTACCGGAAAAACGAAGTGTTTTTGGATGTCATCGAGTCAGTCAACCTCTTGGTAGGTGTTTTTTCTTCTTGTTTGTCTGCTCCATGATAGAAATAAAAAACAAACTTTTAAAACTAGCAGAGCCCTGAGAGACGGTTAGATTCTGTGTGAGCAGCAGATGGGCGGGATGCGGCTCAGGCCGCTCACAGGAACACAGGCTTGCTGGGTCTTTACCAGCTTCCGTTTCTGGGTGGTGCGAATGGTTTGCCCTCAACTACTAACCCAAAGGTTGACGATTTGAACCCACCCAGCAGTGCCATGGAAGAAAGGCCTGGCAGTCTGCTTCTATTAAGATCACAGCCCAGAACACCCTATGGAGCTCAGTTCTAATCTGTAAAACATGGGGTCACCATAAGTTGGAATTAATTCGATGGCAACTAAGAATAACAGTAGCTTTTGTTCTGAGTTAGAGTTAATACATGCACATTGTAAAAAAAAAAAAAAAGTATAAACAAAAAGTAATGGAAATGACTGCTTGCCTTTAAGAATTTAATGTTATCCTTTCAGACCTCATTCTGTAGATATAGAAACATATGTTGTCTGTCTATAAAATAGACCATACTGTGTGGTTCTTATATAACTTGTTTTTTGTTTTTTGGGTTTTTGTTTGTTACTGTTTTATATATGTTTGGTTTTTTCCTTTAATTTTATTTTTCAAATTATCATTGAGTAAAATTGACCATTTTTTTTCCTATGAATTTTAGCACGTTTAGATTTGTGTACCCACCCCATAATTGGGATACAGAATACCTCCATCACCCCAAAAAACTCTTTCGTGCTGCCCCCTTGTGGTCACACCCTCCACCTACCCTGTCCCCAATTCCTGCTGGCACCCACTGTCACTCCTTTTGTTTTCTTGAGATTGTTGTGTACATGGAATCACATAGCTTGTAACCTTTTGAGTCTGGGTTCTTTCACTCAACATAATGCCTTTGAGACTCATCCCATTTGTTACATGTATCAAAAGTTTGTTTCTTTTTATATTTATTTATCTCTATTTTATACTCTGTGGTGTAGATGCACCACAGTTATCCATTCACCCACTGAAGGACATTTGGGGTCTTTCCAGTTTTTTGGCAGTTATGAATAAAGTTGCTGTAAACATTTTGTGTCCAAATTTTTGTGTGGACATAAGTTTTCATTTCTCTAGGGTAAATACCCAGGAGTGGGATTGCTGGGTCATACGGTAAGTGTATGTTTAACTTTATAAGAAGCTGCCAAACCCTTTTTCAGAGTGGCTGTACCATTTTGCACTCCTACCAGTAACGTGCAAGGGTTTGGGTTGCCCTGCATCCTTGTCAGCACTTGGTATCGTCTGTATTTTTATTTTTGCCATTCAACAGGTGTGTAGTGGTACCTTTTCATAGTTTTCATTTCCATTTCCCTGAAGGCTAATGATGTTGAACATCTTCTCATGTGCTTATTTGCCATCTTTACATTGTCTCTGGGGAAGTGTTTTTCCATGTCTATAGAGCATTTTCAAATCACACTGTTTGTTTTCTTATTGTTGAGTTTCAAAAGTTCTTTATATACCTTGGATATAAATCCTTTGTTAGATATGTGATTTGCAAGTATATGTCTGTAGCTTGTCTTTTTCTTTAACTGTGACTTTTAAAGACCAGAAGTGTTTAATGTTGATGAAGTCTAGATCTCAATCTTTTCTGGAGTGTGATTTTTTTTTTTTTTTAAACTGATTTGGGTGAAAGTTTACAGAGCAATTTCACTTTCCATACAGCAGTTCATACAAACGTTATCTCATGACATTGACTACAATTTACCACAGTTTAGCAACAGCTCCCCTCCCACTTCTTCCTGATAGTTACCTCTTCCCTGTGTCCATCCCTCCATGCACTCTTGCCCCCTGAGCTGTGTCCCTGTACATAAACAACCTTTCTTTCTCCCATGATTGTTCTCTCCAAGGAGTGTGTCTACCTCAGGTATACGTTCAACTCATATGCCTGTCTTTTGTTTGGCTGGAAGCTACAGGTCAATTCCAGACCTGAAGGGCAGCTAGGGACCATAGTCTCAGTAGTTCCACCGGGCTCTATCAGACCAGCAAACTTGGTCCCCCCTTTTTTTTTCCAAATGATTTTGAGTTTTGTTCCACATTGTTCTCCCTCTCTATCTAGGGCCTCCTCCATAGATCCCCCTCTGAGTGGTTGACAGTGGTAGCTGGGCACCATCTAGTTCTTCTGGTCTCTTAGTCATATAGGCTGAGGATCGCATGGTGTACCAGTTGCCAGGACTAATTGTTTCCTTGAATCTTTGGTTTTCTTCATTCTTCTTTGCTCTGGACAAGGAGAGACCTATTGTTGCATCTAGATGGCTGCTTGCAAGCTTTTAAGATCCCAGTCGTTACTCGCCAAAGTAGGAGGTGGAACAATGTTATGTGCAGTATGTTATGCCAATTGAGCTTGATGTCCCCTGTGACTATGGTCCCAAGCCCACAGGTTCAACTACTTGGTCCCTCTGGGTAGCTGGCTGTGTCCAAGAAGTGACTATAACCTTGTCCCTTGTCAGCTCTACTATACCCCTGGGAATTCTTACAGAACATGCAAATATGCTTGTAGAACCATTGTCTGCCAACCCTGTACATGGTCTTGAGTACACTCCCTGCTACGTAGACATCCCTAATAGTCCAGCCTGTCCACCCAGCTATCCACCCGCATACTGTGTTTGCCTCACTGGCCACGCAGCGCTCTGTGTGCAGAAGGGCTTACCTTTGTTGTCTGCCTCTTATGGAGTGTGCTTTTGGTGTCATATCTAAGAACTCAGTTCTAAACCCAGATCATGAAGATTTCCTCCTAAAAGTTGTAAAATTTGACATTTCACACTTAGATCTATGATCCAAAATAAAGTGTGAGGATTTTTCCCCAAGTTCTTTTTTTCTTATGTGGGTGTCCATGAGCAGGTGCTGTATTTTGCTTTTTGTGTATCAATTGGTATGATCACCTGGTACTTTTCCTTTAGATTGTTAAAATGGTGGTTTGAATTTTTTCACAATATTGAATCAGCCTTGCATTTTTAGACTAAACCCCACTGCTGCTGTTGTTAGTGCTACTGAGGTAGTTTCAACACATAGCAACCCCGTGTGCAGTGGAACGAATCACTGTTCAGTCTGGCACCATCCTCACAACTGGTGCAGTGTGTGAGCCCATCGTTGCAGCCACTGTGTCAGTCCATCCTGTTGAGGGGCTTCATCTTTTCCCTGACCATCTACTTTACCAAGCATGACGTCCTTCTCCAGGGACTGGTCCCTCCTGATGACATGTCCTAAGTACGAGAGGCAAAGCCTTGCCATCGTGACTTGTAAGGAGGATGCCGGCTGTACTTGCCCTGTGATAGATGTGTTCACTCTTCTAGCAGTCTGCGGTACATTCAGACCCCACTAGGATGTATTATTGTGTATTATTATTTACATACTATTGGATTCTATTTGTTAATAATATGTTGGAGATTTTACAGTCTATATTCATCAGAGACACTGATCTGTAGTCATTTTTTCTTATAATGTTTTCGTCTGCTTTTGTTATCAGGATAATGATGTCCTCGTGGAATAAATCGGGAAGTGTTCCTTCATCTTTTGTTTGCTGGAAGAGACTGTGTAGAATTGGTTTAATTCTTCTTTGGTAGAATTTGCTAGTGAAACTTTCTAGGCCTGGAAATTTATTTTTCAGAAGGTTTTTAACTACAGATTTCATTACTTTTATTGTTATGGGATTATTTGGTTTATCTCACCTTGGGTGCGTTTTGATAGTGGTTTTTAGGTAATTGGTCCATTTCATCTGAAATGTCAAGTTGCCTAGTGTTGTTTATAGTATACCCTCATCATCTTTTTAATGTCTGCAGGGTCTGCAGTGATAGCCCATTTCATGCCTAAAAGAAAACTCACTGCCTTCGATCAATTCTGACTCATAGCGACCCCCTTTGTGTTTCCAAGGCAGTATCTCTGCAGAAGTAGATTGCCCAGTCTTCCTTCCACAAAGTAGCTGGGAGGTTTGAACCGCCAGCCTTTTGGTTAGCAGTCAAATGCCGTAGGCATTACGCCACCAGAGCTCCTTATTTCATGCCTACTATTGGTAATTCCGGGAGCTCTGGTAGCGTAGTACCTAAGGCACTTGACTGCTAACCAGAAGACTGGTGGTTCAAACCCACCAGCCGCTCTTCGTAAGGAAGATTGGGCAATCTACTTCCATAGTGATACTGCCTCGGAAACCCAAGGAGGGGTAGCTATTATGAGTCGGGTGCGACTCGACAGCACATAACAACAACAACATTGGTAATTTCTATCTTCTCTCTTTTTATCTGAGATTTTATTGGTCTTTACAAAGAATCAACTTTTGATTTCATTTGTTTTTCTGTTTGCAGTGTCATCAGTTTTTGCTCTTACATGTAGTATTTCCTTTTTTCCCCTTGGTTTATTTTGCTCTCCTTTGTCTAGTTTCTTAAGGTGGAAGCTGAAGATCCTGACTCATAGCCTTCCTCCTTCTCTAATGTTGTTGTTAGATGCCGTTGAGTTGGTTGCAGTTCATAGTGACCCTGTGTACAACAGAACGAAACACTGCCCGGTCCTGTGCCAGCCTCACGATCCTTGCTGTACCTGAGCCCATCGTCGCAGCCACTGTGTCAGTCCATCTTGTTGAGGGCCTTCCCCTTTTTTGCTGACCCTCCACTTTACCAAGCATGGTGTCTTTCTCTAGGGAATGGCCCCGTCTGACAACATGACCAAAGTAGGTGAGACAAAGTCTGGCTATTCTCACTTCCAAGAAGCATTCTGGTTACAGTTCTTCCAGGACAGATATATTAGTTCTTTTGGTTGTCCATGGTACTTTCAAGTATTCTTTGCCAACGAGTGGTGGGTCTTCTTCAATACCGATGTTTAATGTCATACATTTCTTTCTGAGAACTGCTTTAGCTGAATCTCATAATTGACATGTTGTATTTTCATTTTGTTCAGTTCAAACTACTTTCAAATTCCCTTATGAGTTCCTTTTTGACCCGTGAATTATTTTAAAGTGTGTTATTTAATTTCTAAGTGTTTAGAGATTTTTATGTTACCTTTTTGTCATTAATTTTTCATTTCATTTTAATTGGGTGGAATGTCCTATAAATTCTAGTTTAATCTAGTTGTTTGATGGCATCATTCGTCTCTTATATGTCCTTGCTAATCTTTTGTGTACAGGTTCTGTCTGTTACTGAGAAGGGAGTGTTGAAATCTCCAGCTGTAATCGTGAATTTCTCCATTTGTCTGTTCAGTTCTGTCAGTCTTTGCCTCCTGTATTTTGAAACTCTACTATTAGGCACAAAGAAGTTTAGAATTGTTATGTTTTCTTGGTCATTAGATCCTTTTATCATTGTGTAATGTACTTTTTTATCCCAGATAATTTTATTTTCTCTGAAATTTACTTTGGTATTAATGTTACTAGCTCTCTTGATTAGTGGCTCTGTGGCATATGTTTTTCTATCCTTATGCTTTTTTTTCCGCCTTTCACTTTTGACATACCTATAACCCTATGCTTGAAGTAAGTTTCTTGTAGACAGCATATAATTGGATCATGCTTTTTTACTCATTCTGAAAATCTGTCTTTTAACCATGTGTTGCACTTAATGTAATACTGATTTGTTTGGATTAAGGCTTCTCATTTTATTCTTTTTCTGTTTCTCATTCTTCTGTTTTCCCTTTACCTGTCTTTCTGTGGATTATTTGAATATTTTTCAGTATTCCAGTTTGATTTATGTATTGTAGTTTTACAATACTCTGTGTAGTCTTTTTAGTGGTTGCTCAAGGGGTTATACAATACATGCTTATCTTTTCACAGTCTACTTAGTGTCATTGTTTGACCACTTCATTTGGAATGTAGAAACCTTTCTACCTCTTTATATCATAGTTGTTTGATATATTACATCTACATACATTAAAATCCCCATCAGACAGTTTTATACAAACATACTTCAAGGAACTTAAGAAGAGAAGAAGGTTTGTCGCGTTTGCCCAGATGTTTAGTGTTTCTGCTGCATGCCCTTCATTCCTGATGTTCCAGGTTTCCTTAGGATATCTTTTCCCTTCATCTAAAGAGCTTCTTTTAGTGTTTGTTTTAGAGCAGGTCTCCTGGCTACCAATTCTCTTGGTTTTCCTTCACCTGATAATGTCTTTATCTCACCTTCATTCCTGAGGGATCTTGTCCCTGGATGTAGAATCCTAGGTGGACAATTCTATTTCAGCACTTTAGAAATGTTGAGCTGTTTCTTACTAGCTCCTTGGGTTTCTGATGAGAGATCTACAGCCACCTGAATCGTTACTCACCTTGAGGTCATATGCTGCTTTTCTTTGGCTGCTTCTGAGATTTTTTTCTTTGTCTTTATTTTCAGCAGTTCAATTATGTTGTGTCTAGGTTTAGGTATCTTTGGGTTTGTACTGTTTGGGATGTTTTCAGATTCTGGAATTCTTCACCAAGATCGAGACATTTTCAGCTTTCCTTTCTTCAAATACAGCTCTGCATCGCTTAACGTCCACAATCCATTCTGTCTAACAGGACTGTATGTGATTAGAATGTTGTGCAAACACCGTCCATTCGTGTACCACGTAGCTCCACTTAGGTGGCATCTGGCCACATACACGTCTGTGGTTGCATCCTTTCGTTTCGGTGCTGCATATGAGCTCATGCTGCTAGGCTCAATTCCAAGCTGCCGCCAACTGCCTCTGAGTTTAAAGGGCCCGCTGCCTTGCCAAATATGTGTCAAGCCAGCTTCTAGCCCAGCAGCATGTGTGCACTGCCAGCCTGAAGGGAAGGGACCACAGAGGTACATGCGGTCGGACGTTGCCTGAGCAGACATCGTGTCGTGCTTGGCTGTATTTGTCTGACATTGCATGCTTTCTCTTTCCCTTCTGGATGCTAATGGCATGAATATTAAACATTTTGTTATTGTCCCATCAGTCCCTGGTGCTCATTCTTTTTTTCTCACTCTTGTTCAGATTGGATCATTTCTATTGATATATCTTCAGACTCACCAGTCCTTCCTGTGTTATTTCCATTCTGCAGTTGAGTCCATCCTGTGAGTTTTTAACATCAATTACTTTTCAATTCTGACCTTCCATTTGAGTCATCTGTACATTATCAGGGTCCTTGCTGAGATGATCTGTTTAGCATTCTTTGCTGAATGGGTGTAGTTTAAGTGGCTGTGTAAAGTCTGTGCCATCTTGATGTTGGCACCTGTTGATTGTATTTTCCCATGGGAGCTGGGAGTTTCGTGGTTCTTCGTATACAGAGTCATTTTGGATTGTATTCTGGACTCTTTGAATATGATGTTTTAAGATTCTAGGTCTTGTTTACATTATATGGGAACCAGTGCTGTTTTTGTTTGGGCCACCATCAGTGTGACTGGATTTAGGCTGCACATTCCAACCCACCCTCCGTGGACTGTGAGTATCAGTCCTGGGGAGAGTCGTAGGTTTGTACTTAACTGTACAGGGTTACTTTCCCAAACTCCTCCCTTTCTGTGGTCTTCTTGGTACTTCCTGGTTGCCTGAGGCTCCCCTTTTAGGTTCTGCAGCCAAACACATGGGGCTCTGGTTACCCCACTCTGTTGCACACGTCTGTGATTAAGCCCATGTCTGACCTAGGTGGAGGGGACAAAGAGAAAAGAGTATCAGTTTGCTGTACCGTCTCAGAACTGTGGCTCGAGACTTGGGGTGTCCTGGGCCTGGGGCTGAGAGGATGCAAAAGGGGAAGGGAGACTTGGGCACAGCCTCTCAGTGTCATGAGCCCGTCTAGTCCTGGATCAGAGCAAGCTGTTTCCTGGGTGCTGTCTGTTTATGCTGTGGTGCTGCGTCCAGGGTCCAGCGGTGGAAAGCTCATGTGATAGCCCCTCCCTGACCCTCTGCAGCCCTTCACTTTCCAGTGTCACCCATGTTGCCCCAAGCATTTGCCTGGGTTTTAGAGTTGTAGCTGATGACCAGTGGCAGAGAAAGTGAGTCATGTGCTGTTTTCCACATTGGATAGCCCTGTTGTTTGGCAATATCTGAATGGACTGTGCTCGATTCCCCCGATCCTATAAAGCAGAATATGTCCATGTTGAACTGTTCTGTACAGTGTGTAGTGGCCTTGTGTAGAGAGACCCAGCCAATAGAGTGGGCATGCGTGGAGTTCCGGACACCAGAATGAGCATACGAGGCATCCTGCACACTATAGCGGGTTTACATGGCTTTCCCAGACACCAGAATCTGTGTGTGTGTGGCCATCGCAGACACCAGAGCAGGCCTGCCTGGCCATCCCAGACAGAGGAATGTGTATGGCTGTCCTGGACACCAGAATGGATGTGCATGGCCATCCTAGACACTGGAATGGGCCTTAGCAGCCATCCCAGACACCAGAATGTGTGTGGACAGCTGTCCTGGACACTGGAGTGGGCCTGCATGGCCATCCTGGACACCAGCATGGGCCCGAGCTGCCATCCTGGACACCAGGGTGTGTGCATATGGCCGTCCTGGACACCAGCATGGGCCTGAGCAGCTGTCCTGGACACCAGGGTGTGTATGCGCAGCCCTCCTGAACACCAGAGTGGGCCTGCGTGCCATCCAGGACACTGGGATGTGTGTGCATGGCCATCCTCAGCTAGAGTAAGCCTGAGCAACCGTCCCGAACACTTAGTGGGCTTGTGGGGGTATTCCCGATGAGTGTTTTGGGCATCTTCCTGCCCAGGTTGGAATTTCTGATGTGGAATCCTGATGTAAGTGTTTCCTGGTGGATGCTTCCCATGGACTAAATGTAAGCCTGTTTGCTTTTTCACCTCTTAAGCTGTGAGGGAAGACAGCCTCGCTGACTACATGTCCTGCTGCTCCTCCGACCTGGGGACTCTCGTGTGAATTGTTTGCTGAACCAGAACATTGATCGGCCTTGCCTGGCTCTGCGGTGCCCTGGGGGAGGGGAGCGCTCCCCGCAGGACTGGTCAGGAGAGTGCTGGGCTTGCAGGGCACCCTAACCATGGGGCGTCACCCAGAGGAGTCCACTTCTCCACCCAGGCCAAGGCCAAGGTTGGGCCCACTCATGTGCTCAGATGCCCCCCTCCTGAGCCTGTTTGTCTGGAGGCCAAGTCACCCTTTGTCCGCAGATTCCAGAGTCTAGGCTGCGCATGACCTTAACCCACAGCCATGTCTAGTAGGGGCACAAAAGCAAAATGGATCAGTCCTGACACTCAGGATCCAATGGCACCAGGGCCAGGCTGGAAAGAGAGAAGGACGGGCTGTGTTGTGTGGGATTAGGGTGTAGGTGGACTTGGTGTGGGGGTGCATGATGGGAGGTGAGGGCAGGCAGTGGGGGGGGGGGCTTGCAGGGCCTGAGTTTGTGGCCTCTGAACCTGGCCACACTGGCATGTGATGGGGCGAGGAGTATGCTAGCCACCTGGTGACCCAACAATGCCTCTTGGCATGCCTCAGTGTCCCTATCCTGAAGTAGGTGTGGGGAGGGGCTCATCCTGGTCTCCCAGGACCCTGTGCTGGCAGCCCGGCATGGATGGAACCGAACTTATAAGTTGCTCTCGCAACGTGTGGCCTCTCAGGTTGTTGGGACAGAGGCAAAGCTCCTGCTGCATTGCTTCCTGTTTTACATCAGTGGTGGTTGTCAGATTCCCTGGTGGCTGGGCAGCAGAAAGGGGTCCAGGCCAGGAAGTTTTGTCCTTAACCAGGCCCAGGCCCAGGTACACAGATTCCAGAAAAGTCAATCTGGCCTATTGGGGGACCCAGTGTGGGTAGAGGCCTGGGTCAAGCCATAGGTCTGCCTGTGGTCAGGGAGGGCTCCCTGGAGGCGTTGTGCACCAGATGTGAGAGAGATGGGGGTGGAGGGGCTTAGCAGCTTAGACAGGATTCCAGGTTCAGAGTGGTGAGGGCCCCCAGGGAGGGGCCTGGCATGACCTGGGGCCTAGGGGTGGGCAGATGAGGACTAGCGAGGCTTCTCAGCTAAGGAGACATGGGAGGTACTGGAAGGGATAAGGGCATAGGGGTGAGGGTCTGAGAGGTCTCAGTGTGATGGTTGTGGGTGGGGCTGCAGGAATGACGCAGGGCCTGGCCTCCCCTTCTCCCCCAGGTCAGTGCCAATGGGAACGTGCTGCGCAGTGAGATTGTGGGCTCCATCAAGATGCGGGTCTTCCTGTCGGGCATGCCTGAGCTGCGCCTAGGCCTCAACGACAAGGTGCTGTTTGACAACACAGGCCGTGAGTACCTGGGCCCAGGCGGGCAGGGTGGGCCTCACTGACAGGACTCATCCTCTGAGGGCAGGCCCCCGAGTGGTGAGCAGGCTGCCGTCGAGCAGCAGTTAAGCATCTGAGTCATGAGTGTTCGAGATGCATGGGCAGGCCCTGCCCCGTCCCCGTGCCGGCTGCCAGCCCATGCCGCCTCTCCTCTGACCTCTGCCTGCATGCAGCACGTTCCTCAGGGACGGGTCCAGCAGCTAGGCTGGCATCCTGATCCCCCCGCCCCCTGGCTGAGATGGCATGTCACATCTCCTCCCTGGGCCTCCACCAACTCCCAGTTGGTGAACTGTTCCCCACATCCCAGTACCACCAGGCCCTTGATTTTTGGGTGTTCCCACATTCTGAGGTAGTGAAGGTAGAGACAGACTGAGCCTGGTGTCCACAGCTCCTCTCTGTCAGGAGGGGAAATAGGGCCAGAAGACTGCCAGGGCAAGGCCTGGGGTTGCCCCAAGCCAGCACCACGTACTTCCGCTGACTCCTTGGTCACCCATGGATGAGCCCTGAGCTGTTCCTGGGCCTCATGGGGCCCAGGCCAGCAGACCCGAAGCACCGGAGTGAGGGAGGTCCTGTGAGCCAGGCCCCTGGCGTCCATGGCTGAGGGCTCCCATGGATCTGGGGCATCTGTTCTGCCAGCGTGGCCCAGGGATGGGAGCATTGCTGAGAGTCACTCAGGCCCGGATGTGTCTTGGGCTGGGATGCCCTCACTGCCCCTCACCCCACCCCACCCCACAGGCGGCAAGAGCAAGTCTGTGGAGCTCGAGGATGTGAAGTTCCACCAGTGTGTGCGGCTCTCACGCTTCGAGAATGACCGCACCATCTCTTTCATCCCCCCTGATGGCGAGTTCGAGCTCATGTCCTACCGCCTCAACACCCACGTGAGCCACTGACTCGGGCCAGGGGTGGCCTCAACCCAGACCCCCTCACAGGCAGGCCCCTTACCTGCAGGGCATCTGTCGAGGCTGAGGACCTTGCCTCCCTGAGCCCTGGCTTGAGTGCCCTTCCCTCCTCCTCACGTGGGTGGGAGTGGCCGTGCTCCCAGGGGCAGGGATGATGAGAGCACAAGATGGTGGGCCTGTGGGTGCTCAGAGTCTGCACCCGCACCACTGCTGCCCTGGCTCTGGGGGCCTGGGTTTGGGTCTGAGTCCTCTGAGGGGCCAGCCCCATTGGCCCCATGGCACCTATGCCATAGTTCTGGCCATGTACTTGTCCACGATTCCTGGGGAAGCAGTGTGCTGAGTGAGAGCAGGCACTGGTCCAAGACCTGGGCCTCAGTCTTCCCCCTTTGGAAAGGGGCTTTGTGACATTCACCCTGGTGTGAGTGTGGCCTTCACTGTCCCGACAGGTGAAGCCTCTGATATGGATTGAATCTGTCATTGAGAAGCATTCGCACAGCCGCATTGAGTATATGATCAAGGTGCGTGCACGGGACAGGGAACCACTCAGTGTCCACTGCCCATCCACTCGGGGCCCCACGACCCCCACTGTGAGCTCTGTGTGCCCGACCCATCTGCCTGGGTCTTCGTGCCTTCCACTGTGAGCTCCCACATAGAGCAACGGGGGGTGTACCCCGTTAGCTGGGTTGCTTCTGGCCCTGGATGTACAGCCACCATGGGGAGAACCTGCAGCTGGTGGCCAGGAAGGATATGCAGAGAGGCACCTTCCTGAGGTGCATCCCTTAGGCTGGTGCATCTGCAGGGGACCCCACGCGTCCTACAGGGAAGGGCTGGCCTGGCAGGAGGACCTCCTCTAGCCCAAGGGGACAGGTAGGACTAAGCTCTCCAGTCTTTGTGGGAAGCCCCAGGAGCTGTGTCTCCTCGCTCAGGCCAAGAGCCAGTTTAAGCGGCGTTCAACAGCCAACAACGTGGAGATCCATATCCCCGTGCCCAATGATGCCGACTCACCCAAGTTCAAGACCACCGTGGGCAGCGTCAAGTGGGTGCCAGAGAATAGTGAGATCGTGTGGTCCATCAAGTCCTTCCCAGTAAGTCTCATGCCGTCGTCGCTGGGCATGTTGCTGCGGTGAGGGGTGGGGAGCTGACCAGCCAGGCTGGATCCAGGGGAAGCCTCCCAACAAGCCCACATCCTCTCGTTTGTGAGGCAGCCACATCATCAGAGTCAGGTGGTGCTCTCCCTCTGAGAAGTCCCTCATCAGGAGCCAGGCATCCCCATACAGTTGCCTCCCTCTGCACCCCCAAAAGGAGCCCCAGCATCAGTGATGTCTTAGTTATCTAGTGCTGCTGTAACAGAAATACTGTGAACAGGTGGCTTTAACAATCAGAAGCTTGTTTTCTCACAGTTTAGGAGGCTTGAAGTCCAAGTTCAGGGTGCTGGCTCTGAGGGAAGTCTTTCTCGGCCTGCTCTGGAGGAAGGCCCTGTGTCTCTGAACTCCTGCTCCTGGGTGATCGTCATGTGGCTTGGCATCTCTCTTCCCCTATCTCTGCTTCCACAGGCTTGTTTAATCTCTTTTATATCTCAAAAGGGATTGACTGAAGATATACTCTACACTAATCCTGTCTCTTTAACATGACAAAGACAACCTGGTTCCAAATGGGATTACAGCTACAGGCTTAGTGGTTAGGATTTAAAACACATATTTTGAGGGACCTAATTCAATCCACAACAGATGGGTACACGTCCCTGACCTGAGGAACAGGAATGGCTAGTTCCCCACCATCCAGGGCCTTCTCTGGGGCAGGTGCAGATGGACTCCCCTTGTGGAAGACAGACAGTCTTCAAGCTGCAGCAGCGTGGGCTTCTGCTCTAGGAAAGTAGTTTCATTTTCTGTGCCGACTCCATGCCTGGGGCTGCCACCTGGGCACAGCATTAGCCGATTCTGGGTTTGTGGGAAGTGTCCAGAGTGGCTGGAAGGCAGGTGTGCACACAGTGGGGTTGATAGGACGTCCTGGCCTGCTCATGCACACAGGCTCCTTGGCATCAGTCCTTTCCCACGTCCTCTACTGCCTGTCTGTCTCTGTCTCTGTCTCTGTCCTCTCTGCCTCTTTTTCTCTTTCTTTGGTTTTTCTCTCTCCCTCCCTTCCTCTTCTTCTATGTCTCTCCCTACCTCTCTTTTCCCCCCCCCTCCCTCCCTCTCTCTGCCTGCATCCCTGGAGAAGCCTGGGGACAACCTCCAGTGATTGAAATGCCAGCATTTTTTAATGTTCCTATTTTCCCTCAACATAGTATTATAATTCCTCCACAGTAGTTAAGGGAGCTCTGGTAGCATAGTGCCTAAGGCACTTGACTGCTAACCAGAGGCTGGAGGTTCAAACCCACCAGCCACTCTTCAGAAGGAAGGTTGGGCAATCTACTTCCGTAGTGATACCGGCTCAGAAACCCAAGGAGGGGTCACTATGAGTCGGGTCTGACTCGAGGGCACATAAAAACAACAACAAATAGCGGTTAAGCACTCAATTGCTTAACCAAAAGATTAGCAGTTTGAACCTACCAGACTCTCTCTAGGAAGAAGATGTGGCAGTCTGCTTCCATAAAGAATACAGCCTTAGAAATTCTACAGGACAGTTCTACTCTGTCCTGTAAGGTCACTATGAGTTGGAATTGATTTGATGGCAACAGGTTTAGTGATTTTTACAGAAAGTGTAGAAAATAGAGAAAGGGAGAGAAAAGGCTGTCCTAGCACTGCCATAATGCAACACTGCTTACTTTTTGGCATGTTTCATTCTGATCTCCCTTTACTGTCTTCTGTAGTTGTGAACAGGGACTGGAGCCAATTCTGTGTTCTTTTCCACTCATTTCCAAGTTGCTGACTGTCTTCTTGGCAGTTATCGTTGGCGGTGATAGCATATCCCATGGAGGGTGATTACCGTCCAGGACTGACAGGCTGTTTCCTTTGTTCCCAGATTTCACGGTTGACAGTAGTGCTAATGTTAAAATGTAAAGCGGAAGAAGAGCTCATAAAATACTCATGAAATAAATCCATGGGTAGCCCACAGGGAGGAAGGGGCCAGGGCTGAGGGCTGAGAGGTAGGCGGCTGGGCTGTAGCTTGTTTTGTGTTTGACTTTGAAACCATGTGAACGTTTCTCTTGACTGTAAAGCAAAATTAAATCGACTGAAAAAAAAAAAAAAAATGTCACTCCTAAAAGTCAGAAGCAAAATTAACTAAACAGCATGTTAAGTTGATGAAAGCCATACAGGCTAATGACTCCAAGTGGCATGTCCTGAGGACTAAAAGAGCTAAAAAAAGAAAATCATAAATACATATACGAGGTTGAATCCTTCCTTTTCAAGTTCTCCATATTAGCAACCCAAAGCACAGTTACGTTCTGGGTTGGCTATTTTTGTTCAGTGATTTGAATAAACACATGATTCAAGGGTTCTGGGTGGTGCACACATTGAAGAGCCTAGGTGCCACTCACCAAACCAGATATAGAGTGTTGTCTTTATGTACTGTGTTATGCCAGCTGGTCGGGATGTCTCTGAGATAACGGTCCTTTGCCTTCGAGCATAGTAGCTCGTTCCCATGAGGTGTTGGTTATTGTGTCTAAGAAGTTTGTGTAGCCATGCCCCCATGCACTCTGTTCTATACATGAATATCCATGTGGCTCAAACAAATACATGGAAGCATCCACAGCTACACCGACATACTCACGGGGGGCAGGCCAGCGCCATCTCCCACACCCATTTAGCAGGCACATCTGTTTATGTGTCCACTCACAAATTAGTGTTTGTTGGGACTGTTGTTGCAGGGTTGTGTGTGTTACAGTATTACCGGTGTGGTGGTGGGAGGTGCCAGCAAGCACCCTCTATACAACAGAACAAAACAATGTCCAGTCTTGTGCCATCCTCACAGTCGTGTTAATGCCCATTGTTGCAGTCACTGTGTCAGTCTGTTTTGTTGAGGGTCTCTTTCTTCGTAGCTGCCCATCTACTTGACCAAGCATGATGCGCTTCTCCAGGAGCTACGCCCTTCTGGTAGCATGTGCAGAGTACACGAGAGGAGGTCTTGCCATCCTTGCTTCTAAGGAGTGCTCTGGCTGGACTTCTTCCAAGACAGATTTATGCGTTCTTCTAGCAGTCCATGGTATATTGAACACTGTTTGCCAAAACCATAATTCAGAGGCATCAGTTCTGCAGTTTTTCTTACTCATTGTCCAGCTTTCACATGCATAGAAGGCAATTGAAAATATCATGGCTTAGGTCAGGTGCACCTTAGTCATCAAAGTGACATCCTTGCTTTATAACACTTTAAAGGCATCTTTTGCAGCATATTTGCCCAATGTAATAAGTTGTTTGATTTCTTGACTGCTGGTTCCGTGAGCATTGATTGGATCCAAGTAAAATGAAATCCCTGACAACTTCAACCTTTTCTCTATTAATCATGATGTTGCTGTTGGTCCAGTTGTGAGGATTTTTGTTCTCTTCATGTTGAGGTGTAATCCATACTTTAATCTTTGAAGGCTGTAGTCTTTGATTTTCATCAGTGAGTGCTTCAAGACCTCCTTGCTTTCAGCAAGCAGTGTTATGTCATCTGCTTATTGCAGGTTGTTAACGAGTATTCTGGTTACCTAGTGCCACTCTGACAAGAATATACCACAAATGGGATGGCTTGAACAAACAGGAGTTTATTCTCTTACAGTTTGGGAGGCTAAAAGTCTGAGTTTGACGTGCCAGGCTCTAGGGGCTGTGTGAAAGCCCCTTGACCTTGGGCTTCAGCTCTGCCTCCTGTTTCTGGCCCACTGAAGCTGGAGGCTTTTCTTCACTCAGACAGCTATTCGCTGCTGAGGCTGACAAATGCAAGGTTGACATGTACAAAGGCACAGTCCCGATGCTACCAAACCACATGGCAGGCCATTGTCCACTGAAAGTCCCACAGTCGGCAGAGCATGGCAGGCTGCTGAACAACGACTCGGCTACATGCAGGGTTTAAGTGTGCCATAAGCTAGAGACCATTCCCAACATTGCTGCTTATATACAGGAAGCAGACCACATCCCTAAAACAGCTACTCAGCTGCTTGTGGTAGATCCCACCATGGAGTTGATTGCCAGTACCTACCACCAGCTGCCCAGCCACGCAGCGAGGCCCAGCCAAGTTGACACATGACCTTAACTACCACAATGAGTCTTCCAGTCCTGATGCACTCTTCATGTAGCCCACCACTTGCCTGTCAGTTTGTTTACTGTGGTGGCTTGCATTTTGCTGTGATGCTGGAAGCTGTGCAGCTGGTGTATCAGACACCAGCAGGGTCGCCCATGGTGGACAGGCTTCAGCAGAGCTTCCAGACCAAGACAGACTGGGAAGAAGGACCTGGCAATCCACTCCCCCCCCCAAGTAAATAAAAAAGCCAGTGAAAAGCTTATGAATAGCAGTGGAACACTGACTGATACGGTGCCAGAAGATGAGCACCTCGGGTTGGTCTGATACGACTGGGGAAGAGCTGCCTCCTTAAAGTAGAATCGACCTTAATGACGTGCATGGAGTAAAGCTTCCGGGACTTGAATTTGCTGATGTGGCACAACTCAAAATGGGAAGAAACAGCTGCAAACATCCATTTGGAATTGGTATGTGGAATGTACAAAGTATAACTCTTAAGAAAATTGAAAGTCATCAAAAGTGAAATGGAACACTTAAAGATCAATACCCTAGGCATTAGTGAGCTGAAATGGACTGGTATTGGCCATTTTGAATGAGATAATTTTACAGTGTACTATGCTGGGAATGATAAATGTGGGCATCACATTCATTGTCAAAAGAACATTTCAAGATCTATCCTGAAGTACAACCCTGTCAATAATAGGGTAACATCCATATGCCTACAAGGAAGACTAGTTAATGTGACTGTTACTCAAATTTATGCACCAACCACTAATGCAAAGATGAAGTAATGGAAGATTTTACTAACTTCTGTAGTCTGAAATTGATCAAACATGTAATCAGGATGCATTGTTAATTACTGGTGATTGGAATGCCAAAGTTGGAAACAAAGAAGTTGGAAAATGTGGCCTTAGTGATGCTATTTACTCTGTTGTTGTTAGATGCCGTTGAGTCCGTTTCGACTCACAGTGACCCAGGTATTCAACAGAACAGTACGTTGCCTGGCCATGTACTGTCCTCCCAGGCCTTGCTGTACTTGAGCCCGTTGTTGAGCCA
This sequence comes from Orycteropus afer afer, assembly GCF_000298275.1. Classification (NCBI taxonomy): domain Eukaryota; kingdom Metazoa; phylum Chordata; class Mammalia; order Tubulidentata; family Orycteropodidae; genus Orycteropus; species Orycteropus afer. Next base: position 272,054 of record NW_006921723.1, read on the forward strand.
CTGTGTCAGTCCATCTGGTTGAGGGTCTTCTTTCTCACTGACCATCTGCTTACCAAGTGTGATGTCCTTCTCCATGGATTGCTCCCTTCTGATAACATGTGCAAAGTACGAGAAGTGAAGTGTTACCATCTCTGCTTCCAAGGAGCATTCCTGCTGTACTTCTTCCAAGACAGATTGGCTCATTCTTCTGGAAGTCCATGGCACTTTTAATATTCTTCTCCAACACAATTCAAATGCTCAGTTCTCCAGTCTTCCTTATTCACTGCCCAGCTTGCACATGCATATGAGGCTGTTGAAAAGACAGTGGATTGGGTCAGGCATACCTTAGTCCTCTTTGCTCTTTAACACTTTAAAGATGTCTTTTGCAGCAGATCTGCTCAATGCAGTGCAGCCTTTGATTTCTTGACTGCTGTTTCCATGGGTGTTGATTCTGTGTCCAAGTAAAATGAAATCCCTGACAACTTCAGTCTTTTCCCCATGTGTCATGATGTTGCTTATTGGTCCAGTTGTGAGAATGTTTTTATCTTCTTTAAGTTGAGGTATAATCCATACTGAAGGCTGTAGTTTTTGCTCTTCATCTGTAAAGGCTTCACGTCGTCTTTACTTTTCAGCAAGCAAGTTGTGTCATCTGCATATTGCAGATTGTGAATTGGTCTTCCTCCAATCCTGGTGCTGCATTCTTCAGATAGTCTAGCTTCTTGGATTATTTGGTCAGCGTTGTTGTTGTTGTTGTTGTTATGTGCTGTGAAGTCAGACCCGATTCATAGCAACCCCTCCTTGGGTTTCCGAGGCAGTATTACTACCTACGGAAGTAGATTGCCCCATCTTCCTTCCGAGGAGTGGCTGGTGGGTTTGAACCGCCAGCCTTCTGGTTAGCAGTCAAGTGCCTTAGGCACTACGCTACCAGAGCTCAGCATATAGGATACAATCCTAATGCACACTTTTTCCTGAATTTAAACCATGCAGTGTCCCCTTATTCTGTTTGAACTGCCACTTGGTCTGTGTGTAGGTTCCTCATCAGCACAATTAACTTGGTTTGGAATTCCCATTCTTCTCAGTGTTGTCCATAATTTCTTATGAGTTACAGAGTTGAGTGCCTTTGCATAGTCAGTAAAACACAGGTAACCATCTTTCTAGTATTCTCTGCTTTCAGCCAAGATCTGACATCAGCAATGATACCCCTCATTTCATGACCTCTTCTGAATGCAGCTTGAAGTTCTGGCAGCTCCCTGTCAAGGTTCTGCTACAACCATTTTTGAATTATCTTCAGCAGAATTTTACTTGCATGTGATATTAATGATACTGTTCTATAGTTTGCACATTCTGTTGGATCAGCTTTCTTTGGAATGGGCACAAATATGGATCTCTTCCCATCGGTAGGCCAGGTAGATATCTTCAGGTTTCTTGGCATAGATGAGTGAGGGCTTCCAGTGTTGAATCTGTTTTTTGAATCATCCCAGTGGGTATTCCATCAGTGCCTGGAGCCTTGTTTACCCTGATGCCTTCAGCACAACGTGGACTTCTTCCTTTAGTGCCGTTGGTTCTGGATCATTGGCTGCCTCCTGAAGTGGCTGACCATTGGCTTTCTGGTACAGTGACTCTGTACGTGGACTTCTTCCTTTAGTGCCGTTGGTTCTGGGTCATTGGCTGCCTCCTGAAATGGCTGACCATCGGCTTTCTGGTACAGTGACTCTGTACGTTCCTTCAGTCTTCTTTACGTGCTTCCTGAACAGTGCAATATTTTGCCCATAGAATCTTCAGTATTGCAACTCAAGGCTCGAATTTTTTCTTAAGTTCTTTCAGCTTGAGAAATATCGAGCATGTTGTTAACCCTTTTGGTTTTCTAACTCCAGGTATTTGCACATTTCATTATAATACTTAACTTTGTCTTCTTGAGCTGCTTTTTGAAATCTTCTGTTCAGCTCTTCTACCTTGTCATTTCTTCATTTGCTTTAGCTACTCTCTGTTCAAGAGCAAGTTTTAGAGTCTCTTCTGACATCCATGTTGATCTTTTCTTTCTTTCTTTTCCTTTCAATGACCTTTGGCTTTCTTCATGGATGATCTTGATGACATCCCACAACTTACCTGGTCTTTGGTTATTGGAGTTCAGTGCATCAAATCTGTTCTTCAGATGGTCTCCAAACTCAAGTGGGATGTACTCAAGGTCTTATTTTGGCTCTTGAGGATTTGTTTTAATTTTCTTCAGCTTCAAATTAAACTTGGATATGAGCAGTTGAGTCCGTTCCATAGTCAGCCCTGGTCTGCTTCTGACTGGTGAGATGAGCTTCTGCATCATCTGTCCACAGACGTAGTTGATTTGATTCCTGTATATTCCATCTGGCGAGGTCCATGTGTATAGTCCCTGTTTATGTTGTTGAAAAAGAATAACTTCCATGGGTAAGTTGTTGGTTTTGCAGAATTCTGTCCTGCAATCTCCAGTGCCATTTCTATCACCAAGGCTCTGTTTTCCAACTACCGATGCTGCTGCTTTGTTTCCATCTTTCACATTCCAATCACCAGTAATTATCAGTACATCCAGATTATATGTTTGATCTACTTCAGACTGCACATGCTGGTACAAATCTTCAATTTCTTCATCTTTGGCTTTAGTGATTGGTAAATTTGGATAGTAGCTATATTAACTGGTCTTCTTGTTAGGCGTGTGAATAGTCTCCTATCACAGACAGCATTGTACTTCAAGATGGACCTTGAAATGTTCTTTTTGACATTGAATGCTGCACCATTCCTCTTCAGTTTGTCATTCCCAGCACAGTAGACCACATGTTTGTCTGATTCAAAATGGCCAATACCAGTGCATTTCAGCTACTAGTGCCTGGGATATTGATCTTTATACATTCCAATTCATTTTTAACAAATTCCAGTTTTCCTAGATTCATTCTTGTGTGTGTGTGTGTGTGTGTGTGTGATTTGGGTGAAGATTTACAGAGCAAATTCACTTTCCATACAGCAGTTTACATAAACTTTGTCTCATGACATTGACCACAGTTT